>NC_030681.2:41845374-42151551 GCF_000004195.4 Xenopus tropicalis | reverse complement strand
TTTTCCACCCCACCTTTAGGCTGCCAAAGTAATTTAAACACTTCCTCACATTGTACCATGTTGAAGCAATGGATTCTGGGATGTGAAAGTCTGCTTTGCCGAGAATTTGACACCACACATCATGGAAAACAGAGTCCCAGAATCCATGGCTTGAATATAAAGCAGGGTGATTAAAAAGCCAGTTATAGCTCTTATTGGCACCTCCAGGAACTTTTTTTATGTTTGTGCTGCTCTCCAAAACTTTTTTACATTTGAATATGGCTCACAGGTATAAAAGGTTGGGGATCCCTGGTCTAGAGGACCCCAATCAGAAGCTAAAACCTGCCGGTGTATGGCCACCTTAAGGCTTGGGTGGTCCGTGGCAGACTTTCATGGTTTCCTCTCAATTCTAGCAATAGTATGTTTGTATGTATGTAACAAAGGTGTATACAAATTATCTGAATTATTTAAAAAAAAAAATATATACACACCCGTATGTGTGTGTATTTATTTTTGGCAGATGAGATAATGTTTATGCACCTTTGTTACATAAGTGAGTAAGCTTATGTCAAAAGGGGATATTTTTTCCTTTCAATTTCCACAGTTGTCTTCAGTGAAATAGAAAGTTTTGTCCATTGTTGTATTATATATAACTACTTTCAAGCATGACAGGGTATAGAAATTCACTCAGTTTGACTGCTGTGCCAGGCAAATGGCCTAGAATAATGTTGTATGGGTCAACAAGGAAGTAAAGGTAAATTGAAACATGCACAAATAGCTCTTCCAAGTGAATGGTAAAACATAATATCGCATTGTATGTATCAATGTGCTAAATGACAAGCTGCGCAACAAAAAGCTGTAAGCTCTTGTCCCCTTAGTCTGATGAAAAGATAACTTTCTGTAAGTTAATTTAGATAGATACTTGTTCCATTGCGTGCTTTGGTCAGCTTTTGCAAGGTCACATGTCAGTTTTCTGTTAGAGGGTGTAGCACTTACGTTTATTTCTTCTCATGCATGGTTTTACCCGTTAAACAAGTAAAGGCCCAGAACTGTAAGTTCACTCCCTGCAAACCCTAATAGATCTTGAAGTAGGTACAGGAGAGGATTAAAGCAGTTTAGTTTAGTTTAGTTTAGTATAGGACATATGTACCTAGGAAGCAATACAGCAGCCCTATGCCAAAACAAACCTAGTTAGTGTTGGGTTATTAACCTACTCTTTAATTCCTTAATATACTTACACACCATTGTTTGTCTGGTGCTACCAAACTTTAGCATACTTAACCACAAACCTCTCAGAACTCTGTAACTAAGAGTACTTTGCTTATGCCATCCTGCAAGTCTACCAGTCTTATACTATTCACCTTAGGCATGCCAACATTTTGTCAGGCCTTTCAGATTTCTCCCATAAAAAAAATTAGGCCTGTCTCAAAAAACACGGGGTAGTTGGATTGTCTACACCACCTGCTGTTACTGGGCTGCCTTTTCCTGATATAAAGCTGGCCATGCACACACCAATGTAATTGTATGAAACCTAGTTCCGTACTGTTTTCATACCTTGAGTGTGCTCCAAATTATCTTCCCGATAATTTTTGTACCATGGCAATTGGTTGTTTAGTCTGACAGGTAAGAAAATTTTGGTTGGGTAATGATAAAACCGGCGCACGTATTGTGTATCTGTTGATAACCTTGCCGGACCTACAATGCATTTCCAGGAAGTCACTTTCATTGTTGGCTTTATCCTACAATTTCAGTCTGAATTTTAGTTTCAGATTGTTGCATTTAAACATAAGATTGTTATACGAACGTTCCTGAGAAGAAGACTAAAATCTGGACATGTATGGCAACATGGGCAGGAAGGACTGAGTGGCACTGAGCACAACTATTCAGAAGAGTGAAGAGAGCATTTAGCTTATTATTAGCACAACATGTTGATATTTAAGGATGTTTAAAATTGTATATATCAATGGAAACAGCGTATTGCTTAGATTGTTACAAATGTCCTTTATAATTTTAAATCCAGTAGAAACAGGAATAGAGATGCTCATATAGGGGTTAAACAGCTGTGTATGTAGAATGCTTCCTCCAATATACATAATATGGCAACTGTCACCCATATCTATACCTTCATATAGTGCTCCTTGTATAGGCAGGCATGCAGATATCTTCAGAAAGGGAGGGAACCAAGTGCAATCAATAACAAGTCTGAACAGTTACAAAGGTTAAGTGCCACATACTATGGGGGGCATTTACTAACATTTGTAGTATTATTATTTTTTTTTTTTCATGATTCATGTTTTTTTTGTGCTGAAACTTTTTTGTGATTTATTATGCTTAAAAAAATGACAAAAAACACTAATTTGTAAGTTTGTTTTCATTTGTAAGTCCATGAAGATTTGTGAAAAAACATAGAAACCTTGAAAAACGTGTAGTTTCTGTGTTCTTTTCCTTCTGCATTTTAATTTGTCTGTGCTTTATTAACTTGGATCTATTAATAAATGACTAGAAATTTGTGGTTTTAGTGAAAGGAATTATTTGTGGTTTCAAAAAAACCATGAAAATTAGAAAGTTGATATATGGGCCTCCCCGAGACACTAGAGGAAGGAGGTCCCTGACCCATAAAGCTTACAATTTAAATGTAAATTCAGATTTGCAGAGAAGGAATGCTCTGTGCACACAGTAAACTATACTCTTATGCTTCACTGCAGATTTAACGAAAAATACATGAAAGATAAACTTTACAAAGAAACACTTTGTTTTCTTGGAAAACCACTGCTGTGCTGTGTTTGCATTAATGGGATGCATGCCTAGTATTTCAGCAGAGGCTGCAGTGCATTTGACAAGCGCTTATTGGTGACGGGTTTCTAAGTGTGGCTCTTGCTACACACATCTCTCTAACACTGTATTGGAAACCTCTTGTTATTGCCACTGCCTCGCTGCCGTGTATTAGAACAGGGATCAGTGGCGTAGCGTGGGCTTTCGTCGCCTGGGGCCGACCGGAAATTTGCCGCCCCTCTATTTAGTTATACTTAAAAAAAATAGACAAAATAAAAAAAGCAGCATTAAATTTTTTTTTTTTTTTTGATTGAATTTGAAATGCGGTGCGCATGTCATAATTGTCAAAAGTGGATTCAGCTGTGCGTCCATGGCTGCCCATGGTGGCAGGGCCGCCATCAGAAATCACGGGGCCCCTCCCATCAGTACAGGACACACAGACATAAAAAGTATTAGGGTCACCCTACCACAGTGCCCCCTAACGCTATTCTGGCCACGGTCCCCCCATACAACTGCCCCATAGACAGTACCCCCATACACAGTGCCCCCCACACACATTGCCTCCAATTGCCCATAGAAAGTGCCCCAATTTCCCCATAGACAGTGCCTCCAATTGCCCCATACACAGTGTCCCCATAGACAGCCCCCTCCACACAGTGCCCCCAATTGCCCTTAGATAGTGCCCCCAATAGGAAGTGCCCCCATACACAGTGCCCCAATTTCCCCATACACAGTTCCCCCATAGACAGTACCCCCCAAAGACCTTGCCCCCCACAGAAAGTGCCCCCATACACAGTGCCCCAATTGCCCCATACACAGTTCCCCCAATAGAAAGTGCCCCCATATACAGTGCCCCCATAAACAGTGCCCCCAATTGCCACATACAAAGTGCCCCCAATAGGAAGTGCCCCATACACAGTGCCCCAATTGCCCCATACACAGTGTCCCCATAGACAATACCCCCCAAAGACCTTGCCCCCCAATAGAAAGTGCCCTCATACACAGAGCCCCAATTGCCCCATACACAGTGCCCCCAATAGGAAGTGCCCCCATACACAATACCCCACAAAGACCTGGCCCCCCCCATGGAAAGTGCCCCAATTTCCCCATAGACAGTAGCCCCCACACAGTGCCCCCAATTTCCCCCATAGTACATACCCCCAACAGACCATCGGCGGCGGCTCCTTCTCTCTTACAGGCAACAGGCGCTTCTATAAGGTTGCGCCTCGTCGCTGACGTGTGACGTCATACGCACGGGCGCAACCTTATAAAAGCGCCTGTCGCCTGTAAGAGAGAAGGAGCCGCTGCCGCTCCTTCTGATACGCCGCCCGGGGCCATGGCCCCCTCGCTACGCCACTGACCGGGATCCCCAACCATCTTTACCTGTGAGCCACATTCAAATGTAAAAAAAAGTTGGGAAGCAACACAAGCATAAAAAAATTCCTGGGGGTGCAAAAAATCATCTATTAGGTAACCCCTATATAGACTGGCAGCCTACAGGAGGTTTTGCTTGTCATTACACTGGATTTTTACGCATCCCAAACTTGCTTCCAAGCCAGAAATTCAAAAATAAGCAGCTGCTTTGAGGCCACTGGGAGCAACATCCAAGGGGCTGGTGAGCAACATATTGCTCCTGAGCCATTGGTTAGGGATAACTGTATTAGAAGCATCTTTAATCAATAACAAAAGAAAGTCTGATTAGCACTGAATACAGTGGTTGGTGGGAAGTTTCATAAACTTATAGGGTAGTGATCCCCAACCACGAGCATCATGTAGCTTGCCACCCCCCTCTGATGTTGCTCCCAGTGGCCTCATAGTAGGTGCCCATTTTTAAATTTCTGGCTTGGAGACAAGTTTTGGAAGCACAGAGACAGTTTTGCTCCAAGCAGAGCCTCTTGCAGCCGTCCACATGGGGCTACCAAATAGCCAATCACAGTCTTTAATTGGCATCCTCAAAGAACTTTTTTAATGTTTCTGTGGCTCAACAATGCTTTTTTACATCTGAGTGTGGGTCACAAGTAAAAAAAAGTTGGGGATCCCTGTTTTAAAGGCCTACTTAGAATATAATGGGCAGAGAGGAAATTTGGGATTAAAAACTTTTTAAGATTACTTAGGACTCTTTATCAAGCACATCATTGTAAAGGACAAACAATAAAATAAAAAATTACACTTATCCAACTTTTTGAATAAAAATTTAATCCTGATTTTTTAGGAAGGGTTTTCACAATTTATTTAATAAATGTATGTATGTAAATGTGGGATAATGCAATAACATTCATATGTTTTTTCTTGCAGTATTCCAGCTAGAATTGCAGGGTGTAGAGTTTTCTTTTCAGTGCTCTTTGTTTGATTTTGCCCAAGTTTGACTTGATTTGGTCAGTTTCCTAAGCAAACCTGCATTGTACAGAACGAGTACAAAAACTTAGCAAACAATAAGGTTGGAAAAGCCACACATTATCTTTTGAACTTTTTTCCTAAACCAAGGTACCCACAGCCATTTAGCATACAAAATATAGACAATAGCAATTGAAATGAGATGCTCATATAGGGGTAAACAGCTGTGTATGTAGAATGCTTCCTCCAATGTACATAATTTGGCAATTGTCACCCATATTTAGACCTTCATAAGGTGCTACTATATGTTTTTTTGTGCTAAAACTCTATTTTTGTGTAAAAAAAAAAAAAAAAAAAAAACATTTTTTTGGGATAAAAGGGCAATATTTACTGATATATATATTCCAGTTTGGTGAGATTCTTTAATCGGCCTCTTAACAAGTATTCATTCTGGGGGTATAGTTTTCCTTTAACTTGTGTCCCTAAGGTTCATAAGGATAGTCTGTTTTGGTTAAAATGACCATTGCATTTATGTAGCAAGAATACATGACAATCCCTTCAGACCACACATTGTAATTATCTTAAACCCCATGGACTTATCCAGTTTTAACTAGTCCTATTTTATCTCCTTGTCACGCAAAGAGAAACAAACCCTACAAGATGCCGGATAATCCTGTGCGCTTTTCATTGTTTTCTTTTCTAGTAGCAATCCGTTTAGTTATGGTATGTTGAGTTTATATGATTAGCTCTTGCAGAATAAAAAAAATCAAAAGGAAACTACTTCATCTTCAAGACAAGTTTGACAGTGAAATATCCACCACACTTTTGTCCCAGCTTAAATCTTTACAAGAACACTGCACATTAATACATCTTGATGTGATATAGACTAATAACTTTCTTTGGATACAGAAATCGCAGATTGCTCAGAAAAAAAAAAGTTTCTTTACATTTTTAGGAAAAAACTTCATTTGGACATATTTTTCTTAACTTTTTCCGCCCTAAGAAAATTGCTTTACATGGAATGTTCTCTAAGTTTTATTCCGTTTCAAAGATACATAAATCTGATGAGTTACTTAAGTGTCCTATAAGTACACATTGGTTTTATTATTGCAAATGTTCTTTACAACCAGAAAGCACATAAAGATGGAAAGTTTCATTTAAAAATCAGACTTGGAGGAAATTTAGAAAAAGGTAAAAAATTGAGCTTGCCAGATGGACATTTTGACACTTTCTGTTGACTTGTATGGGATTGTTATGGGCATATTTATCAGGCTGACAATGGAATTATAAAGTATGTGAATTGGTTTGAGGGGATAGTACTTCTATAGTATAATAATATGATTTATTTATTATTTTACACTTTAAATGTAAAAGTAAATTGAAATTATTTGTTTATACTCTATGATCTAAGCCACAGGTGTCAAACACAAGGCCCGCGGGCCAAATCCGGCCCGCCAGGCCTTGCAATGTGGCCCGCACCGATCTCGCCGGCCGTACTTGCTATCTATTACGCATGCGCATAGAATCTATGCGCATGCGTATTAGATAGCAAGTACGGCCGGCTATGGCATAGTAGAATCATCTATGGCATAGCCGGCCGTACTTGCTATCTATTACGCATGCGCATAGAATCTATGCGCATGCGTATTAGATAGCAAGTACGGCCGGCCATAGTAGAATCATTCTATTGCATAGCCGGCCGTACTTTCTATCTATTACGCATGCGCATAGATTCTATGCGCATGCGTAATAGATAGCAAGTACGGCCGGCGAGATCACAAGCCACAAGTCACGCGAGATTCAGGAGGCGAGTGCTAAAGAGCGTGTGCTAAAAAATACACAGGAGAGCGTATGGTCGTATGCTAAAAAATACACAGGAGAGCGTATGGCCGTATGCTAAAAAATACACAGGAGAGCGTGTGCTAAAAAGTACACAGGAGAGGGTGTGCTAAAAAGTACACAGGAGAGGGTGTGCTAAAAAATACACAGGAGAGCGTGTGCTAAAAAATACACAGGAGAGAGTGTGCTAAAAAATACACAGGAGAGCGTGTGCTAAAAAGTACACAGGAGAGCGTGTGCTAAAAAGTACACAGGAGAGCGTGTGCTAAAAAATACAAAGGAGAGCGTGTGCTAAAAAATACAAAGGAGAGCGTGTGCTAAAAAATACAAAGGAGAGCGTGTGCTAAAAAATACAAAGGAGAGCGTGTGCTAAAAAATACACAGCAGAAGCTGCCAGTTCCTGGCATAAAGTGCAGGCATAAAAATCAGAATCTGCTATCTGTACCCAGCCAGGCATTTATTGACTCCATCTGCCAAATCAAGCTATCCCTGTGCAGTTTTCAACTTTTTCCTTCTAACGCAGATTTCCAATAAACTACATCTTTTACTGCCAATATTGATCCCAAAATGTCCAGGAAAAGAAAAGTTGACGGTGAAGGCAGACAATTTAAGTGAGTTGGTTAACAGCACTGTTAAGGAAAAGATTGTTCCACTCATTTTAAATTCACATTTCTGGTTAACGTTGTCAGTTTATGACTGTTCAGTAAACCATTCGGCCCACGATTTAGGCTGGATTTTAGATTTTGGCCCCTTCTCTGATTGAGTTCGACACCCCTGATCTAAGCACTGATATTGGGTAGTATTGCTTCTCATTTGCCATGTTTATCTATCAAAACTTGCCTTGCTTTAAGGAACACCAGGGGTCATTTATAAGTCACAAATACAGTTGTGGTTGTGCAGTTTTAGGCACAGTAGATAAGCAAATTGATGCCATTCTTTAAAAGTGCTCGTGTCTAAAGCTGTTTTTTTTTTTTTTTTACACTTGGCACTGATATTTCCATCCTGCCTCTGTGAAATGCAGGCTGGTAATGACAGCACCAAACACAAAAATATTCAATTGCATCAGGCAAATCAAAGAAAAGAAAGAAAAAAATATTATGATCTGCACCCAAAATTGCACCTTGCACACTGCAGTTGCACTCATAACTGAGCCATATCATATTCAACCCATAGTTTTATATTCCTTCTCTAAGCTAAGTAAGCATACCTTTATGTTTTATCTGTAATATGTCTGTCCCTTTCCCTTAATGGTTTTTACATTTTTCAATATACCCCCAATGATTCCCTCTATGTAAAGCAAGTGTAATTTTATATGCAATTTGGACTGGTTTTACCCAGAAAGCAGCATGTTTCCCCACAATTTAAGCATAATAGTGGATGTGGCAGGAACTGACACAGGTGCAGCTGATGCATCAAAACATATCTAATTGCGCTTGCATTTTGATAAGGATTGGATGCAGTTGTGCAGCAAATTGTTTAAGTAAGAATTAAGTCATTTACAGCATATGATTGATACATGATTGCTTAGTGTTTCCAAATATTATTGTCATCATCAAATAACCAAGGAAAGTTTGAGAATAATTGACTAGTGTGCTTAATATAAAATGTCAAACAAGCATATACCTTTACAGTAAGAATCCACAGGGCATCTTTTAATGATTACATTTGTAAGGGCAGAGAGAATTCCAACGTTTACATTTGAACGTTTACGTTCAATTACAGCACTATCTGCAAGGACTTGACCTTACTGTGTGTGAGTGTGATAGGGACCTTAGATTGTAAACTCCAATGGGGCACGGACTGATGTGAATGATGTATAATCTCTATAAGGTGCTGTGGGAAAGTGTTGGTGCTATATAAATAACAGATAATTGCATTAACCCTTTAAGTGCCATGGGACGTAGATTCTACGTCCAAGGCACTAAAGGACCAAAGTGCCATGGGACGTAGAATCTACGTCCAATGGCACTGTCGGGTTTACAAGCGCTGCGCTCGCTTTTAAAGCAGCGCAGCGCTTGTAAACCCCTCAGATCCCCCTAGGCAACGAGCAAACATAGACATACTCACCGATCCGGGTCCCCGAGCCGCACCGATCGCGTCGCCAGCCAATGACAGCAGTGGACACGCGTTGATGACGTGTCCACTGCTGTCCCTTTAAATAGCGCCGCCTACTGTCGGCTCCCTCACTCCTGCTGCGCACGTTGGACAAGATGGAGCTCCCCTGCTGCCTTCCTGCTGGATTGATCGCCCCTGATCGCCCCTGATCGTCTGCCTGCCTTGGGTAAGCTGAACTACAACTCTCTACCACTGTTTATTTTGCTTATTTCTATCTCAACTGTCTAAAAAAATTTTTTATTTTTTTTTTTGCATTTTTTCTTCTATCTTTGTCATTATTACACTTTTGTACACATACACACTTATTTACAACTTTCCCAAGCACACACAGACACTTACACACACACTTACACTTTTTTTTTTTTTTTTTTTTTTTTCTTTCTTTCTTTCCTTTTCTTTCTTTCTTTGCTTTCTTTGGCAGTCTTTTTTTTTTACTAAAACTTTATTTCTGATCTTGCTCTATAATTATCTGATTTATTTGGTTGCATTTTAGTGTTTTTTTGGCATTTTCATAATTGATTTCTGTTTTTGAATTATTCTATTGCACTGTAACTTTTTTATTGCTATTTGGTGCTGAATTTGCAGTGACGTTGGTGGATCCAGGGCTCTGACCACCGATTTCATTGCAATTATTGTTCTTCTGTTGGTTTAGGTGGTTTTATTGGATTTTACAGATTTTATGGTGTTTTATCTTTGCATTGTTCTTTATTGTGTGTTTAGTGCCCCCAAAAAGGTTGCTTTTGCAGTGACATTGGTGGATCCAGGGCTCTTACCGATTTCATTGCAACTATTGTTCTTTGATTGCTTTTAGTGGTTTTATTCCATTTGATTTCAGTTGTTCTAGAAAGGTCCAGAGGTGCTAAGATTGTTCTGGTAGTTTCTATTGCCAAGGGTTAGGCTGATGCCACACGAGGCGTAGGGCTGATTTTTTCAGCAAGTGGAAAAACGCTTGCCGAAAATTCAGCCCTACGCCTGCTACTTGTTCCTGCACCCGAATGAATGGGATACGCTCGGGTGCAGGCACGTGTAGCCGATATACACATGAAAATGCGAGACTTTGCATTCTCACGCGTTTTCATGCGTATATCGGCTACATGTGCCTGCACCCGAGCGTATCCCATTCATTCGGGTGCAGGCAAAAAAAAAGGGGTGCATAGAGTGCAGCCCCAATATTATGCATTTTCAGGTTTGGCGGCCATGTACTTATGTGCAACCAGACATAGGTATCGTTTTATTCAGGGGAACTTGCAGATTGATGGTTAGTAAGTTTTTGGTAGTTGCCATGGAGATTTTGGGGAGAAATCTAGGTTTTTTATCTGGTTTTTCCTTGATTTCTGACCAAAATCTAGGTTTGTATCTGGTTTTTCCTTGATTTCTGACCAAAGCGCTGACTTCTGCAAGGGACTACAGCCACAATTTTCCATGTAGAAAGAGAAGAGTGGCGTCTCTGAATAGCTGAAGGTGTGCACTTTTCGTAAATATATAGATTGTGGGGGTTATCTCACAGGTAGGGGGGGTTAACACTGAAAAACTGCAGGTAGTGCACATAGAGCGCAGCCCCCAAAATTTCAACTGAAATTGCCCTTATGCATTGCCCCTGTTTTGGGGCATTTGGTGGCCACGTCTTTATGTGCACCCATACATATGGGGTATCGTTTTATTCAGGGGAACTTGCAAATTGAGGTTTAGTAAGCTTTTGGTAGTTGCCATGGAGATTTTGGGGAGAAATCTAGGTTTTTATCTGGTTTTTCCTTGATTTCTGACCAAAGCGCTAACTTCTGCAAGGGACTGGGGCCACAATTTTTCATGTAGAAAGAGAAGAGTGGTGTCTCTGAATAGCTGAAGGTGTGCACTTTTTGGAAATATATAGTTTGCGGGGTTATTTCACAGGTATGGGGGTGTTTAGACTAAATAACTGCAGGTAGAGCACATAGAGCACAGCCCCCCCTTATGCATTGCCCCTGTTTGGGGGCATTTGGTGGCCACGTCTTTATGTGCACCCATACATATGGGGTATCGTTTTATTCAGGGGAACTTGCAAATTGAGGTTTAGTAAGTTTTTGGTAGTTGCCATGGAGATTTTGGGGAGAAATCTAGGTTTTTTATCTGGTTTTTCCTTGATTTCTGACCAAAATCTAGGGTTGTATCTGGTTTTTCCTTGATTTCTGACCAAAGCGCTGACTTCTGCAAGGGACTGCAGCCACAATTTTCCATGTAGAAAGAGAAGAGTGGTGTCTCTGAATAGCTGAAGGTGTGCACTTTTCGTAAATATATAGATTGTGGGGGTTATTCCACAGGTAGGGGGGGTTAACACTGAAAAACTGCAGGTAGTGCACAAAATTTCAACTGAAATTGCCCTTATGCATTGCCCCTGTTTTGGGGCATTTGGTGGCCACGTCTTTATGTGCACCCATACATATGGGGTATCGTTTTATTCAGGGGAACTTGCAGATTGATGGTTAGTAAGTTTTTGGTAGTTGCCATGGAGATTTTGGGGAGAAATCTAGGTTTGTATCTGGTTTTTCCTTGATTTCTCACCAAAGCGCTAACTTCTGCAAGGGACTGCGGCCACAATTTTCCATGTAGAAAGAGGAGAGTGGCGTCTCTGAATAGCTGAAGGTGTGCACTTTTCAGAAATATATAGTTTGCGGGGGTTATTTCACAGGTTATGGGTGTGTTTAGACTAAATAACTGCAGATAGAGCACAGCCCCCCCTTATGCATTGCCCCTGTTTGGGGGCATTTGGTGGCCACGTCTTTATGTGCACCCATACTTATGGGGTATCGTTTTATTCAGGGGAACTTGCAAATTGAGGTTTAGTAAGTTTTTGGTAGTTGCCATGGAGATTTTGGGGAGAAATCTAGGTTTTTATCTGGTCTTTCCTTGATTTCTGACCAAAATCTAGGGTTGTGTCTGGTTTTTCCTTGATTTCTGACCAAAGCGCTGACTTCTGCAAGGGACTGCGGCCACAATTTTCCATGTAGAAAGAGAAGAGTGGTGTCTCTGAATAGCTGAAGGTGTGCACTTTTCGTAAATATATAGATTGTGGGGGTATCTCACAGGTAGGGGGGGTTATCACTGAACAACTGCAGGTAGTGCACATAGAGCGCAGCCCCCAAAATTTCAACTGAAATTCCCCTTATGCATTGCCCCTGTTTTGGGGCATTTGGTGGCCACGTCTTTATGTGCACCCATACATATGGGGTATCATTTTATTCAGGGGAACTTGCAGATTGATGGTTAGTAAGTTTTTGGTAGTTGCCATGGAGATTTTGGGGAGAAATCTAGGTTTGTATCTAGTTTTTCCTTGATTTCTGACCAAAGCGCTAACTTCTGCAAGGGACTGCGGCCACAATTTTCCATGTAGAAAGAGAAGAGTGGTGTCTCTGAATAGCTGAAGGTGTGCACTTTTCGTAAATATATAGATTGTGGGGGTTATCTCACAGGTAGGGGGGGTTAACACTGAAAAACTGCAGGTAGTGCACATAGAGCGCAGCCCCCAAAATTTCAACTGAAATTGCCCTTATGCATTGCCCCTGTTTTGGGGCATTTGGTGGCCACGTCTTTATGTGCACCCATACATATGGGGTATCGTTTTATTCAGGGGAACTTGCAGATTGATGGTTAGTAAGTTTTTGGTAGTTGCCATGGAGATTTTGGGGAGAAATCTAGGTTTGTATCTAGTTTTTCCTTGATTTCTGACCAAAGCGCTAACTTCTGCAAGGGACTGCGGCCACAATTTTCCATGTAGAAAGAGAAGAGTGGTGTCTCTGAATAGCTGAAGGTGTGCACTTTTCGTAAATATATAGATTGTGGGGGTTATCTCACAGGTAGGGGGGGTTAACACTGAAAAACTGCAGGTAGTGCACATAGAGCGCAGCCCCCAAAATTTCAACTGAAATTGCCCTTATGCATTGCCCCTGTTTTGGGGCATTTGGTGGCCACGTCTTTATGTGCACCCATACATATGGGGTATCGTTTTATTCAGGGGAACTTGCAGATTGATGGTTAGTAAGTTTTTGGTAGTTGCCATGGAGATTTTGGGGAGAAATCTAGGTTTTTTATCTGGTTTTTCCTTGATTTCTGACCAAAGCGCTTACTTCTGCAAGGCACTGCGGCCACAATTTTCCATGTAGAAAGAGAAGAGTGGTGTCTCTGAATAGCTGAAGGTGTGCACTTTTCAGAAATATATAGTTTGTGGGGGTTATTTCACAGGTAGGGGGGGTTAACACTGAAAAACTGCAGGAAGTGCACATAGAGCGCAGCCCCCACATTTTTAGCTGTAATTGCCCTTGTGCATTGCCCCTGCTTTGGAGTGTTTGGTGCCCATGTCTTTATGTGCACCCATACATATGGGGCATCATTTTATTCAGGAGAAGTTTGTCTTTCAAATATGCCTTTGTTAGAAAATTTTTATGAGATTTTTTTTTGTCAAATCCACATTTGATCATGCGTCCAAGTTTACGTTTTAGAAAAAAAAAAAAATGTCATAAAAAGTTCCAAATTTCACAATGCACTGACAAAAGGTATTTGGCTTTTGAGTGAAAACTACATTGCACCTAGAAACCTGAAGGTCTGTAGTTTCTAAAGATACCAAACATGAGGGGATATTTTAGATTTACATATAAGTTATGCTGCATTAACTGTTACAAGCGCTTTTCTGCTTTGTTCTGGTGTGATATTGTACTAAGTATTGCCTTAGTTTGGGGGTTACTTCTGGACAGGAACTGTGGGGTACCACCACATATTTGGTATCGTTGGAATTGGGAGTATCAGGGCTTTTACAAACAATAAAAAAAAGTGAGTAAAATTAACTTTTCTATGGAAAAAAACCTCAAAATATACAGAAATTTTTCATAATTTTATTTTTTTTTTACATATTTCACCCAATATACACATCATATCTCCAGAAAAGTTATAAAATTTGGTATGTATGTCGAAGCCCAATTAGTGACGAAAAAAACGATATATAATTTCCCTAGTTTCGTGGAGGTTTTCCTACCAAAAAACATTGTTAAAGTGAATGAGTACAAAATGCTTAAAAAACGTCTGGCACTGGGGGGAACCGAAATGACGAATTCGGCTGGCACTTAAAGGGTTAATGCGTATGGGTAGAACCACACGTTTGCTTGATAGAAGCAACAGCAGTATTAATTCCTGCCTGAGAAAAGCTATATGGATATATGCAGAGACTTGTTTATTCTGTGAACTAGTTTTCGTATATATACTGCATACATGATGCAAAAATGTGACCAGTTCCACTGTCTGGCCCTTTAAAGTCATAGTTATATTGAGTAGCAAGGATTTTTTTAGTCTTGAAAACATGTTTTCACAGACAAAATCCTAATTGCAGTGCAACCCTGGTACCTAACAAATGGAAGAAAACCTCAAATATTACTAGAAATATATTTCCTTTAAATGGCACTATACTAGTAATGTGCGGGTCGCTGAGGAGAGACCATTTATATACCCATGTCTGACCCGCCTCGCCTCGACGTCATGGGAGCGGGGCAGGCATGCACTCATCAACAGACGCCGCCGCGGCTGGAAAAGTTGCACAGTAATGTCGCAATTGGGGAGGGCGGCATAAATAGCTTAGCCCTTACATGCCGTAACCCACGCATAAACCCTTGGGTCCCGTGGGTTTTGGCCCGGACTGCATATCACTACCCTGTACAAATATAGAGAAATATGTAAACAATATAATTTGTTTCTTTGTATTTTTTTTGTATTTTTAAGATAATTCCTATTCATGTCCATGAATATTTTTTCATACCTCAATGCCCATACATACGTTTATTGAATTTCATATTGTACAGAACCTAATTTATTATTTAGAACATTTAGGGGCAGATAATACTAAAATTCTTACCCTGGGAAGGATTCCCAGTAAATTTTTGTACATTTGTTAATCACTTTTCTTTTATCAATGCAGAAACATGGTTCCATTTGTCAGAATTCTTTTGACTGCTTTGAGCTGTGGAATACCAATTAGTTGTTAAATGTGGAAGCAAATTTTGCCTGATGAAAGAAGATGTAATTCTAAGCGAGTTATCAATATACATTCATTAAATGTGTTCAGTGGTTTTGACATTATTTGCCAATATATTGCAATTGAAGACCGTATTTTCCTGTCTCTGCACTGCTGGTTCAGTGTCTTGAAACTATTACAGAAGTCAGCTTTGGATGCATTGTTATAGGTCTGGTAATCACTTGGTTTCTGCTACATTGTTTTAAAAGTAAGAACCACCAGGGCATAGAAGAATAGAAAGCGATACACCAGTACTTCTCTCATTAAGCAATTATAATTAAAAATGACTTTGGTACAATTTAATATTTGTAATTAATGTACAATGGAAAGTTGTTTAGAATAACAATTTCTTTTTATTAGGCAAAGTATTACTTTTGGGTTTACCTCCCCTTTAATGCTTGCTAGAACTTGTAAACAGGCCCCTTAATGTATTTTTACAGCAAGATTCATATATTAACGAAAGAGCTAGGCATACAGTTACTTCGGAAACAGCCTGTGTGTATATTGAAACCCTGTGAAAAGGAAATGCATGCTTTTTTTCTGTATTGTTTTTTGAGACGAGTTGGAAGAACTGGTTCTTTGATGAAGGCACTGTATTGACCCTACAAGCTGCTACACCTCCTCCTCCTCCTGAGCAGCCCTCGCACGCCACTGTTACAGCTGACAGAAGCACCAGCAGGATTAGCCAGATTCTTTTCACCGCTCTTTGATCACTGTCTGCATCCTTCCCCACTATGTTTGACAATGTAGCCAAGGCTCACGCAAGTCCAGCCACCAAGTTTACATAATAAAGGACTGTTAGATTGCCCTTCACTGCCCAAGCAACTGTGGGTTTCTTATGCCAAACCTCCCAGTTCCCGTTCCCAAGTTATAAAATGGATTTTACAAGGAGAGGGGAGAGCACTTCTTTATGCAGTTGTGTTTGCAACAGGCTTTTTGTTGAAGTGATTTATTTTGAAGCAGTGGGAAAGTTCAGACTGAAAAAATGTTTGGGGGGTTTTGTGATACAAAAGAATTGCTTAGCCTAGTTCACAATAAGTAAAGTCCCTGTCTGAAGGCTTTCATTGAGAGCATTGTGTGAGACATAAGCTAAACTGGCATGGGAACACAATCTACATGTAGAGGCAGACTGCACATATTTTAACACCAGTGGCTACTTATTACAGCACAAATGGCCAACATTAGGCAATGGAGCAGTGATGTCTAAATTACTCCTGCGTTGGCTGTGCAGATTATAGCTCAGCACTGTGCAAGTTGCATTATTAGCTTTAGACAGCACCATCACATTAATGGGCTTATTTATCAATTTTCGAGTTTGTGAATTTGAATTTTTTTTACTAAATATAATGAACTAGATATTGAATGCCCACTTACTTAATTATAAGGAAAACTTGTTTGAATTATTTATATATACAGGTCCTTTTCAAAAAATTAGCATATTGTGATAAAGTTCATTATTTTCTGTAATGTACTGATAAACATTAGACTTTCATATATTTTAGATTCATTACACACAACTGAAGTAGTTCAAGCCTTTTCTTGTTTTAATATTGATGATTGTGGCATACAGCTCATGAAAACCCAAAATTCCTATCTCAAAAAATTAGCATATTTCATCCGCCCAATAAAAGAAAAGTGTTTTTAATACAAAAAAAGTCAACCTTCAAATAATTATGTTCAGTTATGCACTCAATACTTGGTCGGGAATCCTTTTGCAGAAATGACTGCTTCAATGTGGCGTGGCATGGAGGCAATCAGCCTGTGGCACTGCTGAGCTGTTATGGAGGCCCAGGATGCTTCAATAGCGGCCTTAAGCTCATCCAGAGTGTTGGGTCTTGTGTCTCTCAACTTTCTCTTCACAATATCCCACAGATTCTCTATGGGGTTCAGGTCAGGAGAGTTGGCAGGCCAATTGAGCACAGTAATACCATGGTCAGTAAACCATTTACCAGTGGTTTTGGCACTGTGAGCAGGTGCCAGGTCATGCTGAAAAATGAAATCTTCATCTCCATAAAGCTTTTCAGCAGATGGAAGCATGAAGTGCTCCAAAATCTCCTGATAGCTAGCTGCATTGACCCTGCCCTTGATAAAACACAGTGGACCAACACCAGCAGCTGACATGGCACCCCAGACCATCACTGACTGTGGGTACTTGACACTGGACTTCAGGCATTTTGGCATTTCCCTCTCCCCAGTCTTCCTCCAGACTCTGGCACCTTGATTTCCGAATGACATACTTTGGACCACTGAGCAACAGTCCAGTGCTGCTTCTCTGTAGCCCAGGTCAGGCGCTTCTGCCGCTGTTTCTGGTTCAAAAGTGGCTTGACCTGGGGAATGCAGCACCTGTAGCCCATTTCCTGCACACGCCTGTACACGGTGGCTCTGGATGTTTCTACTCCAGACTCAGTCCACTGCTTCCGCAGGTCCCCCAAGGTCAGGAATCGGTCCTTCTCCACAATCTTCCTCAGGGCCCAGTCACCTCTTCTCGTTGTGCAGCGTTTTCTGCCACACTTTTTCCTTCCCACAGACTTCCCACTGAGGTGCCTTGATACAGCACTCTGGGAACAGCCTATTTGTTCAGAAATTTCTTTTTGTGTCTTACCCTCTTGCTTGAGGGTGTCAATGATGGCCTTCTGGACAGCAGTCAGGTCGGCAGTCTTACCCATGATTGCGGTTTTGAGTAATGAACCAGGCTGGGAGTTTTTAAAAGCCTCAGGAATCTTTTGCAGGTTTTTAGAGTTAATTTGTTGATTCAGATGATTAGGTTAATAGCTCGTTTAGAGAACCTTTTCATGATATGCTAATTTTTTGAGATAGGAATTTTGGGTTTTCATGAGCTGTATGCCACAATCATCAATATTAAAACAAGAAAAGGCTTGAACTACTTCAGTTGTGTGTAATGAATCTAAAATATATGAAAGTCTAATGTTTATCAGTACATTACAGAAAATAATGAACTTTATCACAATATGCTAATTTTTTGAAAAGGACCTGTATATATCTCAAACTCAACAGTAGAAAGCACTCACAGCTACAGCATCAATCAGGTCAGGGATTTATTTCAGCATACCATCTACGCGTTTCGATCACCACAGGATCGTCATGACGATCCTGTGGTGATCGAAACGCGTAGATGGTATGCTGAAATAAATCCCTGACCTGATTGATGCTGTAGCTGTGAGTGCTTTCTACTGTTGAGTTTGATGTAGTATTTTTGTCAGCACCCAGCCTGTGCCCGATACTGGTGAGTGCCGATTCTTTGCAAGACTATATATATATATATATATATAAAAACAATCTCATAGAAAGCACTCACGGAAAAAGTGTAAAAATAGAACAATTTATTACATCCAAAGGTCTACGCGTTTCGATCCGTATAGGATCGTCATCAGGACGAGAAAATAATCATCTGTGGCCAGCACACCCTTCAATGTTTCATCAAAAATTTTTTATTTTAAATATATTGTTAAAACCAACGTTTCGGTCCTTATTAGGACCTTTCTCAAGGATAAAAAACAATAGTGACTATTAATTAATTGTGTCCACGTTGGGAACTTACCTTGAGAAAGGTCCCAACGGGGACCGAAACGTAACGTTGGCTGTTCATGCATTTTTTAATACACAATTTTTTGCAATATGTTTTGCTCTCCCTCGGCCAGGGGGATTTGTATAAAATTACAGAAATGCTCTGGCCTAACCCTACTGCTGTTGTAACAAAGGCAGCATCAAGTGATTGCTCAGTCTTGAACAGTCACTGAACATCTGAACTGACCTTGGCTGCATGGGGACTTTAAGATAATCTGTTTAAATGTATTGTTCAGCTTAATAAAGTCCCCATGCAGCCAAGGTCCTGTTGTATGTTAGATTTCTTTAACAGCACATACGGTGAAAAGGAGCATTGGGGTGAAGCAGTTGAGAAGTGGTATATTAAGAACAGTTTTACCCAAAATACACTACATAAAACTACTAATATCAGTCATTGAAATAAGACCTTGTGGAAGTCGCTGGCTGAATTTTATATAAACC
Organism: Xenopus tropicalis; assembly: GCF_000004195.4. Lineage (NCBI taxonomy): Eukaryota > Metazoa > Chordata > Amphibia > Anura > Pipidae > Xenopus > Xenopus tropicalis. The sequence continues at coordinate 42,132,455 of NC_030681.2, read as the reverse complement.
CATTATTTTAATAAGTATTTGACTGAATTGGATCTTCTAGGGTGTTGTGTCTAATGGTTTCTTGCGTTTTTCCAGTAGCATATATGAGCCAGTGGAGATAATCCTAGATAATCCTGAAAATTGAGTCTGGTCAGCTAGGGTGAGCTTTGTAAAACTTTCTTCAGGCCCAGACTGGCAGTCTGGCAGATGCAAGAGGGAATGCTATAAGCTGTCATAGACCTGTGCTTTATAGGGACCTACTGTGTGTGTGGGGCTATTTGGGTCTTTGTGAAATGACAAGGGTCTATTTTGAATGTCAGTACAGTCAGTAACTTTTTAAATATCTAAAACTTTATGAGCTTATTGAGGTCCATGCTGAGGGGCAGATTTATCAAAACTGAAGTTCGTGGACCTGAAAAAAATAACCATGACCAAACTCTCGCAACTTTTCTTCTTGAGTGCTGGCTTATTAAAGCAAACATTGCGACAGAATATTCCCACTTTTCTCAGAAAAAAGTTGCATGTTGGTGAGAATCATATTGTTCCATTCATTTTCAATCAAATGTTTTAATAACTGGAATAATAAATAAATAAATAAAGTTGCTAGAGACCATTCTCATTGACTTTTATGGAACCTCGCCAGCTTTTTTTGCCAAGTTTTTTCTGGCAACCTTTTGAGGACAGTGCACATATTGAATAACACGTCCCAAGCAGTTTTTAGGAGCTTTTTATTTTAGGATACTAGTTCTGGGATGGAAAAAGTGAGTTACCTATGTTCTAGGTCTTCCAATATTTGGTTGTTTTTGGTATTAGTATTGTAAAATACAAAAAAAGAGAACCTTTCACTTTTTATGTTTTTGTCTCTGTGCAGAAGAACTTTTTAACTATAGCCCAAAATATCATTCTGTTTATTCTTTTCTGTTTAGTGTGTATGTATATATGTATATATAAAAAAAAATAAAATTGGATACTTTGGCACCAAGAGGTCTAAATGAATATTGTTCCTTCAATTGTTTCTTACCAACGAGGTAAAATGATATTATATGTCAGTAATGGTGTTTATTATGTGCATTGATAGTTTTCCCTTTAACCCTGAATCTCTGTATGGATCATGCAGGGTAGGGGTTAATGAGTAGGGTTGTGGCTATGCTGTGGGGGGAGGGGTTACTTTGGTATTGTATAAAGCTTCATTATGTGTTTGTTTTTTCATGGTTTAACATCTTGATAAAGGTCCTAGACCTGGACCAGTAATTTTCCCTGTCTGGATTCCATGGCTGATCTTATGGTTTGAAAGCCTTGTTTTAGGATTAAGGATCCTAAATTTGCCAGGGGCTGTTGCTTAACTTATAAAGTCTACTGTATTTTTTAACTATTCTTTGAAGGGGGAAGGCAGCGGATCCACCTTGTGTGATATATCCCATTGTCCCCACTTGTTATTCAGACATCAGTGTTTCATATGGGTGTTAGTGGTAAGTGCTGCTGAGCGCTGACACTGATAGGAATACTCGTGTTCAGCTATTTAAAAGAGTCAAATACACAATTTCTGATGAACTGACAAATCTAAATTCTTTTAACCTTTAATTAAATATGCTGTCTGCTTTTTTTTTTTTTTTTTTTCCAGGTTTGCAATAATGTGTGGTTACTTGTCTGAGTACGAAAGTGTACAGGATAAAATAAAAAATGGCTACCTCTTTAAGGTATGTTCCTTAAGGGTAAATATATTTAGACAATATATGGGACTCACTGACCATTGGGAAATTATCCGGTGTCATTCGACCAAAAGAGTAATTCTGAGCACCAACTGGCACAAATTGAAGTCCATCTGGGTCATTTCTAATGTTCAGTGTGCGAGTAACCTCTTCTTTAGCCGCTTTTAGCCAGTAGCTCCAGGGTTGCGCTGAATCACTAGGAACAGCAGCACTTGATTTATAAAGACAAGAAGGACTAAGCAGTGCTGTGTGCAACTAAACTGAACTGCAAACAGCACGTTTTGACGCAAGTACCTTTAAGAATGGGGTTTAACTTGCAGCTCACTGCAGAGAAAATTGCAGGAGCACAACTGTGCCTGTAGGCATAAAGTATTAATTATAAATATAAGGTAGTATTTGTATTTTTGTGTGTAGAAGGAGTTTATTTAGTCAACAGATAATTGATGGCCAAACACAACGGAGCTTGATAGAAAACACTCTGCAACAAATGTAGACTCTTTACATATACAAAATAGGTCTAGTCAGAATAATAATTTTTAACATTTTGTTAACTGATATCCAAAATAATATGAACTTTGACCATATCTCTTAAAGGGGCACTTCACCTTTCCATTAACTTTTAGCATGTTATAGAATGGCCAGTTCTTAGCAACTTTTTAATTGGTCTTCATTTGCCTTTTTTTTTGCTGACTCTTTCCAACTTTTAAAAGGGGGGCATTGACCACAGTAGCCAAAAAATATTTGTTATTGCTACTTTTTATTGCCTGTCTTTTATATTCAGGCCCTGTTCTATTCATATTCCAGTTTCACATTCCAAACTGAAGAGCTGCTGAACAAAAAGTTAAATAATTCAAAAACCATAGAAAACAAAAAGTGAAGACCAAATGCAAATGGTCTCAGAATATCAACCCCTTTTTTTTTTTATATTCTTTTTTCAAGACCTTAAACTGTCATCCAACTTTCATCCAAGCTTAAGATTTTTTTGTTGACTTAAACAGGTTCCCTTCTAATTTTTCTGTATTTTGCACCATCTTTTTTTCCTTCTATTTTAACATAATGTCCAGTCCCTGTAGATACAAAGTAGCCAAACAGGGTAATGCTACCACCACCATTGATGGTATGGGTCAGCTATATCATCAGTCGTGTATGGAATGGTGGCCTGTAACACTGGCCTGTATGGAATGGTGGCACCAATCTAACATTTCATCCAGATACCGCTTCAGAAGCACGCCGAACAGCCATGATGTGTAATAAAACTCAGTCTTTATTCATATCCTTTAAAACCTGGACGAATCTAACATCTAACACCAATCTAACATTGCCTACACCTGGAAAAGCACCATAACTATAGTTGTGTTGGGTTGAAAACCCCAACATACTGTTCTTCGACTTCAGCTTATTCTTCCGCTTCTTCTTTATTATTATTATTATTATTCTTAGCGCCTCCCATTTTCTAAACACTACTCCTCCTACAGTTTTAGGGGTACAACACCCAAACTCTCCATACTTTTTTGCCCTATAGCGGAGCAGGTTCCTTGTGCTTTTCTAAGGGATCCAGCCCCCTGTCTTTTTGTGGCGCCCCTCTGAACACCTCAATTTTTCCATTGACTTTGACAGGGAAGATTTTCAAACTGCTGCCACAATTAGAGCTTTGAAGCTACACTCCCCAAACTCGAATAACATAATCATGGGATCACCACAAATGAAACAGCAACATTTGTTGGATGACCTAAAAGTGGAAGGGGCCAACAACAGCCAATCAAATTTCACCCATTGACTTTTATGGGGAAATTTAAACTGCTGCCAATCTTACAGCTTTGAGGCTACACTCCCCAGACTTGAATCACATAGTCATGGGCTCCGCCTGAATGAAAATATGATGACTGTTGGATGTCCAAAAGTGGGCGGAGCTGTGAACAACCAATCAGATTTTACCTATTGACTTGGCGGAAATTCAACCTGCTGCCATTCTCACAGTATTAACCCCAGGGTCCCCAAACTTTTCACAGTTGGTCAATAGGGGACTGCAGTTTTAGTTTTGAAAAGTGGGGGGAGCCACCAACAGCCAATCAGACTTCACCTATTGATTTTTTTTTTTGTTTAAATTTAAAATGCTGCCTTTCTCACACATTTATGTCAAGGTTCCCAAACTTTGCACAGTCAGTCACTGACTGACTACATATTCAGGGTTAGAACAAGTGGGTGGAGCCACCAACAACCAATCCATTTCCACCCATTAAATTTCATTGGTTTATATTTTATTATTTAAATATTGATTCCAGGGTTGTTAAACTTTCCAGAGTTAGTCACTGGGTATTTGCTGTTTAAAGTTTTAAAAAAAGTGGGCAGAGCCACCAACAGCCAATCACATTTCACTTATTTTCTTTCAATGGTGAAGGGTAAAATGCTGTCAGTCTCACAATTTTGATGCCTGAGTCCCCAAACTTTGCAAAGTTGGTCACTTGGAGACTGCAGTTCAAACATCGGAAAAGTGGGTTGGGCCACTAACCAATTTCATCCATTGAATTTTATTGGTTCAAATTTAAAATGCTGTCATTCTTACACTATTTATGCCAGGGTGCCCACTGTTTGTCACTGGGTGACTTCGACTCACGGTTAGAACAAGTGGGTACACCAATCACAATTTACATATTGACTTTTATTGGTTTAAATTTAAACTGCTGCCATTCTTTAACTATTAATCCTATGGTCCCTAAACTTTGCAGAGTTAGTCACTGGGTAACTGCAGTTCCAGGTGGCGGAGCCACCAACCACCAATCAAATGTCACTTTCATTGACTTTCAGTGGGGAAATTTAAATTACTGCCATTCAGACACTATTAAAACCAGGGTCCCCAAACTTTGCACATTGGTTTTTACTATATAACTGTGGTCCAAGGTTAGAAAAAGTGGGCGGAGCCAACAACAGATCACATTTCATTCAGTGACTTCACATTTTTCAACCCAACATGAACAGTGTTCAAGTTAAGTAAAGTGGTATTCGAATTGTGCTCTGCAGCTGCTTTTCCTCATCAGGGTCTGTACAAATTAAAGGAAGCTGGATGGCTTAAAAGTTTTGGGAAAGATTTAAAGATATTTTCCTTACCTTGTTTAATTGTAAAGCAGTTGATTTTTGAGATTGAAGTCTCTAAGCTTCCCAGAAATTCAGTGCACAACCCACTATGGAAAGCACAGGGACTCCAAGTCTTATAATTCATCAACTTCACAATAGAACAAGGTGAGGGAGAATTACTGTACTCTGTGAGCTAAGGGGTGGGGGAACTGGTCTAAAAGAACACAACAGACTATCATGGTTTCCTTTCAGTTTGCCTATTAAGCTATAGTTGATTTTCATTATTCTCATTTCCCCATACATAACCCCATCCCCCCATCTGTGGTTTAGGACCTTAGTAGAATGTGTCTAAGTGGCAAAGCTTTGTAAAAGTTAAGCTTTTGTGAAGATCTAGCTTCATTGTTCTTATCTGAGATTTGTCTTTCAGGAGCATCTGGATAAAGCAATAGAACTAGATCCAAAGGACCCTCTACAGTATTACTTATTGGGCAGATGGTGCTATGCAGTAAGTTCATAATATCTTTGAATATTTTGCTTAAAGGCATATTTAGACATTCTTATATCACCAGTCTCTCATTGAAACTACTACCTGGTTACTACAGGATTTACAAAAATATATCTTTAATCTGCAAAACAGATCACAATGGGTCTGCTATTTCTTTGTGAAATAATACCCCATAGAACTGAAGTGCACATCCAAATAAGAGGCTGACCTCCATTTAGAAGTACTTAAGCAAGCATTTTTAATAGCAGATCGTCTATCTACGTCGAGTTTCCTATTAAAAAAATAGTTCAGTGTAAAATAGGTAAATAGGCTGCGCAAAATAAAAAATGTTTTGGGTGTGGTTGCAAAAATGGGCATGGTCAAAAAACTCGCTACACACAGCATTTCTTTTTGTCCCTCTTAACACTTTTCAAATGTTGGGAGGTATGAAGTCGCTGACTAACTTAGAGATTAGAGAGTTGAAAGGAGGAAGTAGTGTTCTGGCTATCATGTTAGACATCAACTCACTATGTCATTTATGGATTACATTTTTGGCTAACTAACTATATTAGAAATATTTTTGATTTTGTACAGCCTGTCTATTTAGCCAGTTTCATTTTTACACTCAACTTGTTCCTTTAATATGGGAGTCGGCAACAGATAAAGAGGGCATTTTTATAACCCTACTTAACATTAGCTGTAATCTGCCTTTGTTTTACTCTAACAAATATTTTATAAATATAAGGAGTCATTTACTAATACATTAGGTGGCATAAAATTGCATCTCTCAGTACTTATTTACTAACTACTCTATCCAGTGCAGAGCACAGCTCTGGTAGGCACAAAACAGCTCCCTAACTTGCAAGTCTGAATAATGTTAGGGGGCAGGTAGAAAGCTAGATAGAGGACGCCTTAATTCCTCCCCAAGCCCGTCCCCAATGAATACAGCACTACCAAATCCAGGAAACACTGCATTAATCTGAAAAGTGCAGTTTCAAGCGCTCTTATGCCTACAGCTGGGTAGGGTGCAAAGCATGAAAACATGGCACCTGCTCGGTTGTTAATTGACCCCTACAATTTGAGTCAATAAAATCAAAACAATGCAGGTTTATAAGCCATTATTAAAGGAGAAGGAAATTTTCAATCACTGGGGGTGCCAAATGTTAGGCACCCCCCAGTGATTGTAATCAATTACCTGATACCCCAGGCCGGTACCCCTGCCATTGCACACGCAGTAGAGTGAAAATGCCAGCTTTGTTAAAATCCTGCCTTCACTCTATTATGCTTGCACACCCGGTGCAAAGGAGGAAGCAGGAAGAGGATCGTTCCGTGGTGCTCACTGAAGAGTACCCCAGCTTGGTGCAGTTTTCTGCTAACAGGAGCATTGCCCTGTGGTAAGTGATTACAGTCAGAGGGAGGTGCCTAAGTTCATATTCTTATGCATGTAATATGTACCTGTTAAATGGGTTCTGCTTTCAATATCAAAAGTTTTATTAAATAATTGTAAATTTTATTCAATAATCTTTTTCCACTGCTTAAAAGACCATTAGTGTTTTGCCCTGTAACCCACAAATATCATCATATTACTATTGTAATTTTAAAGCCTCTAATCTTATATGTGTCAGTGCTTTCACACAATACAAATTGTAAATAGAAAGCAGCAAGCTAAGCTATGTTAAGTGACCTATCAAAGAATCTTGCCAAACTGGAATATATTTATATCAGTCTGTCCATTAATTGGCTGATGTGGCCTAGCATGTATGTGTGCCTTGGCTTGTTTGTGTGCACTGTGAATCCTATGATCCCAGGGGGCAGCCCTTAATTCTTAAAATGGTAATTTTCTATTTAGGATTACCCAGTAACACATACTATTAAAAAAAGAAAGTATATGTTTATGAAAATTGTTTATTTAGATGAAGCAGGGATTTACATATGAGCTTGCTTGTAAGCTCTACGGGGCAGGGACCTCCATGTGTCTTTGACTCTTAACTTGTTGCAAATGTATCTTGTATTTATTGTTATACTTTGTATTTATCTATTATTATCTTAGTAACTCCCTGTTTGTATTAATGTATTCTACTGTACAGCAGTACTGTACTGTACATGATGGACATGGTGCATCGGTAGATGATATTTTCAGACCTGTTGAGTCCTTAGCTTTTTTTCCCATTTCCAAACATCTTTCTCTCACCTACTTTCCCATCTGTCTAATTTTTATGTAAGGTTTTCCTTCCTTATAGAAAAATAGAAAACAGCATCTTCTTGTCTCCATTAAAAAAGCCTTAATTTGATATACATGGCTTTTGAATATAGCAACGTTTCAGGCCTACATCTGGCCATATCTCAAGCTTTTTTAATGGAGACAATAAGGTGCTGTTTGCTATTTTTCTATAAGGTATTTGAGATGGATTGTGGCCATTGAACAGACGTGCACCTGTTTCTGATTGGGAGAGAGACGTGGGAGCTGAACATTCGGATAGGTTTTCCTTCCTTATTTGAACCCTATCTAATTCTAAGGTACTTTCTAAATGTGCTTAAACCATAGCAATATTTCAAAACAAGGAGACAGCTTGGGATATTGTACATAGTTATCTGCTCATAAAAAGAGGTTGTTTCTGTCTCTGACTAATGAAATTTCCAACTACAAAATATACTTAAGGTTAGGTACTAAAAACAGATGTCTATATTTAATACCAAAAGGAAAATGATCAGCCTGGATAACACCCTGACACCTTGACTTGACTCACACGGCTCTTCAATTGGATGATTTTCCTACTGAAAAGTGAATCATCAGAGTAATAAAAAGTAATTTATACACACTGCCCTTCTGTTCTGCAGTCTAAAGTTTTTTTTGTATTGCAGACTCTTCTTTCTATTTACTAAAATAACCTCTAATGTCCATCTCCCAGTTATTAGAATTTTTAAGTCATTGCTTATTGTTTAATTCATTTTACATTAAGCCAGTTTAAAGCACTTTCAACACTACAGTAATAACAAATGTAATTAAAATTGCCTTTACTTCCCAAAGGGCTGGTTGGTGTGGAAGAATCTTGATAATGCATGTTTTACAGTACTGCAGAATATATTGGTGCTTTTAAATATATGTTATTAGTAATGCCAATTCAGAACAATATACAATAATTTCTGACAGTGGCTTCCTAACATGAATACTGTAAGCAAAATAAAGTTGTTAGTATGTTACAAGTAAATGATACAATAACATTTTAATTTTACAGAAATTACAAAAAATATTTAATAGTTAAAGTTATATTTATTATATATATTATTTACCCTGCAGGTTTCTCAGTTGTCTTGGATTGAGAGGAAAGTTGCTGCTGCACTTTTTGGGAATCCTCCAACTGCAACAATACAAGAGGCTTTGCAGAATTTCCTCAAGGCAAATATACATTTTACTAGGTTTTCTTAAACATTTAACTTCTACAGTGATATTTGTTTAACATACATACCTATATAACAGCGAAAATTTAGATTATAAGATTTAGGCCAAAGTGTCAAATTACTGCCAAATTGGCATTTGTACGATTATTTGTGCTGCCTGAATGGCTTTGAAGTAGCTGTGCATTCTTTTGAATAAAGTGCTTCCTGCATTTGCCAGTGCTGTATTGCTGGATGGCACATGGCTGTCATTCAGACGTGCAAACAAGGGAACACCAGCAGATGCAAGAAAGTCTTCTATGTACTGTCTACCTAATATGGAACTGCCTTGTTCCCACAGCAATACGCTTTGCAGTCTGTTCCATATTAATCTGAAATACCATACTTGCAAGTGCTCTGTTAGTAAGGTTGCCACCTGGCTGGTATTTTACTGGCCCGGGCAGTAAAAATTATGTTTGATGCCAATGTTATCGGTAGTGAAAAAAACATAAAAGTACAGATAGGCAACCCTATCTGTGAATCCCAGAATTGTTCTTAAGGGATTCAAAATAATTATATAAATAGTTATTACTGTACCAAGAGTTAAAGGAATTGATAGACGTAATCTGCACAGTGATAGTGTAGGGATTACGGTAGCTCTGTTTCAGCATGAGAAACAGCATTTAGCAAACAGTTCTCAAGACAGGGGCGCCATTTTTATGCAGCTCAAACAGGTCTCGCCACATTGTCAGTCAGGGTGCCAGTGATCAAAAACAGTACAAACAAAAGAAAAAGAATTAAGCTCCTGCTTGTCTGAGCAATACGTAATACAGTGTCATGCCCAGATATACAAATCCTTTCTAAAAGCACCACAAATGCACCCACATAAACACAAATTTTGGTACCTATTCTTAAGTCAGAGCTTTACCTTCTAGCTCTCACCCACAGAGCTTCAACTGTACTGTCATACAGTAGTTAAAGGGGACCTGCCACCCAGACATAGAAAGCTGTATAATAATAGTCCTTTGCAAATAAGCATGAAACCCACATTCTCTTTTTTTTTAGTTAAACATTCACATCTCTTATAACGGTATTAGAATCTCAGCTGTCAATCATATATCATTACTTCCCATTCTGCACTTCCTAAATGTCACTGCACTTTCTCATATTCTCCCTTCCTCCTCACCCTCTATAATTGTGCAGCCTGGGCATGGACATGGGCATCAGGTCCCCCATTTGCATACACTAGATTTTAGGGTCCCCTTTGGAAAAAAAAAGAGCTGGCAGTTGCCATCCTCATATTTTTTGGCTAAATTTTAGGAACAAGTATAGTTAAATCTTTTTATTCGGTTTTTTAAAATTAACATGGTAATTTGGTAATCTTTGGCACCTATATATATATAATTATGTTGCATACAGAAGTGCATGCAATGTTGCTTGGAAGTTTGTCAACCATTTTGGATGTTAAGTATCCAAAATGTTAGGCACCACCCAGTGATTGTAATCACTTACCTTTTACCCCAGGTTGGTGCTTCTGTTAGGAGAAAACTTCACCAGCCCCGGGTAGCTGAGAGCCAGCAATCCCTTATCTTTTCTCTTTTGTCTGTCTGCACGTGCACAGTAGAGTGAAAAGGCCGGCCTTTTTGATAAAGTTTGTCTTTTCACTCTGCTGCACATTTGCAAGCAGCATGAAGAAGGAAGAGGATTGCTGGCTTGCAGCTACCCCAGTCTGGTGTGGTTTTGTCCTAATAGGAGCACCAGCTGGGGTATAAGGTAAGCGATTACAATCAACAGGTGGGAAAAAAGTCTTGCAGTAAAAGAAATTGACACACAGTTAAAAAAAAAAGTTGCACGAAGACGCCCATTGACTTTGATGTATTTCGCAAATTGTTTTATGAACTTTTCAGCAAAACAGAACAAGAATCAGCTATGTCTTTGTAAATATATATATATATATATATATATACTAGAAAACAGGAGCACACCGTTCAGAAAGGCAACTGCCCTGGGTGCTGGTCAAAAAACAACAAAAATAAAGGAAAAGTGTCGCACACACTGGGACACAGGTACAAACAGACAAAATTTTTATTGAAAAAGATCCAAAGTTTCAAGCACTAACAGTACTCTTCTTCTGGGACAAACTTTGAAGAATATATATACACACACAGGTATGCAGGAATGGGATCTATTATCTGAAAACCCATTATGCAGAAAGTTCTGAATTATGGGAAAGCCATCTCCCATAGACTCCATTATAAGCAAATAATTCTAAGTTTTAAAAGGGATTTCCTTTCTCTCTGTAATAATAAAACAGTACTTGATCCAGCTATCCTACAATTAAACCTTATTGCAGGAACAACAATCCTGTTGTTTTTTTTATCGTATAAATGATTTTTTAGTAGTCTTAAGGTATGGAGATCTAAATAACAGAATGATTCTGGAAAACCCCAGATCCTGACCATTCTGGATAACAGGTCCTATATCTGTATAATATAGGACCTTATATCTGTCAAAAAATGAACTTATAAATTCCTTATAAACTTATTAAATAAATTATTGCTGATTCTTCATTCAGAGCAGATTTTATATACTCTTATGGTCAGCTTGTTAATATATTTGGGGGATGAGAGTGATGAAATGTGTGAAACATTTAGAACAAAGCAATATTTTAAACCAGAATAGTAACGTTCAGCTAATTATAATCATAATTTGTTCATAATTGTGAAAGGATTAAGGATAAACAGTGTGGGGTTTTCCCCAAGTTAAAATGACATTGAGAAAGAAGCATTGTCATCGTTGCCAAACACTTTGAGCACATGAACGCCTTCTCTCTATCAACATCATGCTGAGCATGTGTTATGACGTCATGACCATTAACTCACATCTGTATGTTTTCTTTAAATATTACAAAATGAAATTAGCTAGAATTAAGATGGGAACTCCATTTCTTAGAAATGTTCAATATAAGTTTTAAATATAATGTATTGTATTGACCCATAGAGTTAATTGCCCCTATAGGGCTTTAAATCCCTACAGGTTCAGTTCCCTTAGTGGAAGGGAAAGTAAGTTCATTTACATATGTATGCTATTGGCTAGCAGGTAGGGTGACCACTTCCTGCCTCACTTTGATGTAGTGCTGGAAAAGTAGTGGCACTTCCTCTTTGGTTTTCACCTGGGGAACAGAATGGGGAACTAAAGGAATAATCTGCCAGTCACAAAACACAATAATACCAAAAACTAGCAATAAAAGTATATGAGCAAAACCAATGTAAGGTGCTGTACAGTCTACCACTTCTTTTTAATTGTAATAATGGCTTTCATTTTGCTTAATTAAAAGTGCAATGACTAATGTTTTTTTTTCTGTTATGTTGCTTGTGTCAATAATTTATTGTAGTTTATTATTTGCTAACTTAATAATATTCCTTTATTTTAAAGGTTGAAGAAATGCATCCTGGTTACTCCAAATACAACTATGTCTTCCTGGCAAAGGTAAGCAGAACACATTAGGGCTCATTACATCCGCAAGTGCAGTGAACAAAGTGCAGTTTTGAGCACAAACATTTTTTTTCCCACAATGCAGAGTTTTTTCCCCAGAATTCCAGTGTCATTGTAGTCTCAAGGTGGTGATACGCTTGATGCAGTTGCTCCCAATTCTCCAAAATTAACAAACACTACTGTGTTCACATTTTGTCGCAAATAGGGTACAATTATGCAAGAGTCAGACTGACATTGTTTCCGTTGTTCCGCATGTGAGCGATGTCTGCGTCTGATTATTTAGGTGCATGTGTGCTGTGCTTATTGATGCACGGCGTGAAGGGAAACCTGGAGCTAATGCCAACCCCTGACCAGGCATTAGCTCCAGGGTTTCCCTGTGTCAGTGGGCGGAGCTGTTTGTTTCAGAACAGAAGGAAGAAACGAGCAACCACAAGTGCATCTATACAAGTGCATGGAAATACAAGGAGCGCGTTTTGATGCAAATGTCTCAATTGGGTGGATCACCTTGAAGTTATTTTTTAGTATTTATAGAATGGGCAATTCTAAGCAACTTTCAATGGGTCATTATTATTTATTTTAAATAGTTCTTTTAAATTATTTTCCCTCTTCTTTTTGCAGCTTTTAAATGGGGGTCACTGATCCCGGTGCCGAAAAACTATTGCTGTGTGAGCCTACAATTGTATTGTTCCTATTACTTTTTATTATTTTTATTTTTTTTTATTCAGGTCCTATTCTATTTATATAACAGTTTCTCATTTAAAAACCACTTGTGACACACCAAACTCAAGAGCTTCTAAACAAAAATGTAAATAATTAAAAAATGAAGACCAATTGCTAATTGTCTTTAAATGAAAATGATATAATTTGCAACTTACTATGGAGCAAAATGCAGAAGTGTAACTGCACTTGTGAATGGAAATGAGCCCTAATATTTCCAGATGTGCGATGGTGTGTAATTAGTTTTCTTTATCACTGATGTGTAGGCTTTTTTGAACTAATAGATTTTACCATTATTACTTTTTTCTAGTGCTACAAAGATCTTGGGCAGAAATCTGTTGCTTTAAAGTACTGTGATGAAGCATCAGCAATGACTGCTGCTAATAAAGAGGTTTGTATGATGAGGGATCTGCATTATGCATCTTTACTGTTGGCACTTTCCTTGCTTTTGCTCTGACTATACCTTTACTCACAGTCCTCACTCACTCTGAGCTGTGTGCTGCGCTCTCCAGCATGAGGCTGTTTACTAATACTGGAAGAGAAATTTTTCAAGACCGAGCTGATTATCAGTTAGAGGCGGGGAACATTACATGGTATTATGAATAAATACCACCTTTCTTTGTGATTAGAAAAAACAATGAATATATAAAAGTGTTGCTGACAAATTGTTCGTTGTCTTTAAAATTCCTTTAAAATTTAGAAGCTAAATAAAACAAAACCAGAGGAAAATAAATGTACGCCAATGTTTTACTATTTCCATTAGGGTCCTAAACAATTAATAAAAACAGTGGGCATAGGTGCAATCGGACCAAGGACTGTATCAACAAGCCAATGCAGTCCCAGATCTTACGGTAATTCAAACCTGCTTAATCAAGATCTGGCCAATTTTAGGCCAGATTTTGATTGGGTAGGCCCATTGGGGGTGCCCATGCATGTGCAAACAAGCTGCCGAATTGCCTTGAAGGATCTGCCTGTGTATGATCCCCTTTAGTTATATTGCTATTCTTATTTACTCTTGCTTATCTTTCTATTCTGGCCCTTTACTATTCATTTTACAACCACAAGAAAATAAAAAGAAGATCAATTGCAAATTGTCTTTAAAAAACACTGTATATAACATGGTAAAATGTACTTGTATGGCACTAGTAACATCAAAAAGTTATTAACGAAAAAAAAGTAATCAAGTGACCCCCTTTGCCATAGAATACAGGTTTAGTTGACACTCAATAAATAAAGATTAATAAATAATGTAATAATTCTACTCTTTGCTCAGTAACATTTTTCTCCTGTCCTAAAGGCCTCTCAGGTTCAGTGCATTTGACTGGAAAATGGACCAGGCAGTCTGCTTTTAGTTTAGTTTTCTTTTGTATGTAGAAAGGTACACTACAATACTCGAGACTGTTTTAAGATAAACTACGTTATGAAAAATAGAAGACTAATGATAGGTTCCCTTTAACACAAGAGGTAAAATACAAAGAAGCAGAATCTTTTGTCCCTTCTTGCATGATATGTTGAGAAATAGCCGGTAATATTACACCACAGAGCATTGTCTTTCTAATCACTGGCTTAGGCTACGTCTGCTTGTGGAACTGTTAACTTCTTTGTACTGCTAGATATAAAAGGGTGACTATTGATGTTGAACTTAAACCTCACACTACTTTATCCCCTTGTGATTTGAGTAATAGATCTTATAGACCTTTTGGAACTTCTTATAAAGTACGTGAAATAATATTTAGCTTGGCAGCTCTTATGCATTGTCTGAGTAGGGCTTCCTTCTTTACTATATGCTAATGCAGTACACCGTAGCTTATTTGACCTTCAGCTTGTCTTTGACTTCTTTTATTTTTACAGTTAATGTGGTGTAGCAACTTTTCGCATGTAAAATAAATGGACTGAAAATACGCAACCTCAAAAGGCACTTTAGTGTGGTTTGTACACTTTCGTGCAGGAAGGCAGAATATAAGAGAATAATGTCTAAACCCTTAAATGTTGCATATTCCAGGTTCCAATTTTTTCTCTGGCTGCATATATCATTGTATTTGGGGGTCCTTTAAATGTTGGTGAAATTGCTGCAAAATCATCATTTCACAAATCATTGTCTAAGCGATTCCAGTTTTAATGTCTTTGTAACATAAAAGGGGTAGCTTTTTGTTAAATTTTAGTAAGTTATAGAATGTCCTAGTCTTAGCAACTATCTTTTATAGTTTAATTATCTGCCCTCTTCTGCCTCTTTCCAGTTTTAAATGGGGGGTCCCAACAGCCAAACAACTATTGCTCTGTGAGACTACAACTTTCTTGTTAATTTGTATTACTTATCTTCCCATTTTGACCCTCTCCTATTCATATTCCAGCCTCTCATTAAAAACAATGCATCGTTGCTAGGCTAATTAAGACCCTAACAACCAGACAGCTGCTAAAATACCAAACTGGAGAGCTGATGAACAAAATTCTAAATAACTAAAAAAAGCACAAAAAACTAAAATAAAATGAAAATCAACTGCACGTTATATCAGAATATCAATATTTACCATTTTTAAATATTTATAAAAATTTATAATTTAAAGACAAACTACCTCATTAATCCTTATAATAAAAATAGTAATACATACAAGTGGTTTTGGCTTCCCTGTGAGTATTTGTGACATAGTTATAAATGTGAATTTGTAGTTTTTTAATTATATATGTATCATATAGGCAGTTGTTAGGGGGCTTCTTGGAAGCATTTTTTCACCTGATACTATAGGTCCATTGGGATTTTGTGAAGGTCCTGTACGTTTCTGTATTTTGGGGGGGTCACAATAAAGAGTTTGAGAAGAGTCTTCTAAGTGGTACTATCCTAATAGGAGCTGGCAATGACAGATGCTGTTTATGTCAGCATTTCAGAACATAAGTGCTATTCCAGGAAGATCTTTGTTCAAGTCATTCTGAATTGAGAAAGCCAGTTGGATGACTGGCAAAATATCTTCAAGGAAAAAAAACACAGCAAGTCCAGTTGATTTGATTTATTACTACAGATATAAGTGCTACATTTAGGCACAGATTTATCAAAATGTAAGCTTAGAGCTTAAAGCATAAAAACATGCTCATCTTTTATTCATTCCTATGGGATTTTTAGAAGTGTATTTATATAGGCAATTGTTAGGGGGCTAATAATATCAACTGCAACCACCATGTGTTAGTTATTGCCTTTCTCATGATTCCATTTGCCATTTTCATTTCTTAACCCCACCCTCTCTCCTATCCCCATATACTGTACACAAGTCACAGCTCCTTCTGTTTCTGCCCATATGCCAGTGTCTGTCTCCTTCCTTCATGTGATGCCGGTCATAAAAGGCTTTGTACTCATGTGCCATTCCCATTCCCCATGTGTCACTCACTGCCCAGTGCCATCCTTGTGTTCGTGGGGGGGGTCCCATATAAATAACTTGTATGAGGCCCCAAAGTTTCCGATGGTGGCCCCGTATATATGCGTACAACAGGAGAAGCAGGAATTAGGTAAATACTAAATAATATTTATGTATATAGATATTATAGGTGCTTATTTCTTGTTATACCTTAGTAACTTGTGCTTAAATACTGTGCCTGCTTTTCTTACAGCCATTGAAAAGACTGGTATCAAACAGTTCATGTAAAGTTAGTCTTAAGGTGCCCTCAGGGCACAGGAACTATTAGAGGGCCTTGAACTCATGGTATACTTTTCCCTTGAGGAATAAATGTTGATAAAAATGCTATGAATAGATTATATGGCCTACCTAATATTAATTCAGTATATACATTGTGAATGCCAGCCTTTATTTAATTAGCTTGTAGCTTGTAGTTCAGCAGCAATTGCCTTGGTTCATGGCTAAACCCTATAATCTACAAATATTAGTAACAATTTCTATTGTACGTGGCAATCATTTAAAGGTGTATGCTGAAATATAGCCTGTGGTATTTATCGTTTTTTGTTTTGGTTTTTTTTAGCATTTTCGTGGCTATCCAGAGGATTTAGGGTAATACTACTATAGCAGGATGACTATTAAGCCAATAGTTTATACATTTTTAACCTTGTTATGAATTTAGGGGCATTTTACAAAGGTGATACTGCAGTGGGGGCTTATCGTGTGGCTGCTTTTACAGAGCTTGCTACAAAGTAAGAGTAGGAGAGACAATGGAAAGAAGTTAGTCGAGCAGAGGTAAAAAAAGAAAAAAAGTTATTTCCTCCACAGATATTTCAGAAAATAATATTTCAATATCACAGGGCTTTAACCCAAATAGTATGAAAAGCTCTCCAGCCGAAGCTCCATTAGCTTGTTTAGGCTTTCTCAGTTTTTTAAGGCAAGAAAAGAAAGTTGTTTTGCACTAGGTTTATGGCCATTTATAGGACTCCAGGTTACAGTTTGCCTGAAAAAATGTAATTCTAACCTAAGAAATGCTTCAGGCACAACCCATGTAAGTGCAGGAAACATGTTTGGCACTAGGTCTTGTAGGCTACAATAGGAATTATTTGTCTGCTGCATTTAGGCTTGTGTTGATAGTAATTTATTGCTCCATTCCTTTTTAATTCCTGGTTTTATTGTTTAACTGAGAGATGACAGTGTGCAACTTAGACTGCAGGCCAACTCACCCTGGGTGGTGGGAGATTTTATTGCATATATGATATGATAGAAGTTAGTAAAGAACTTTTTCTAAGTTTACAGGTATAAAGATATAATTCATTGTTTCAAATGATTGCATAACGGCACACAAAGGCTGGATTCAGAAGTTGTAATTAGTACCTTGCTTGAGAAATATTAGCTTGTGATTTACACAAATAAAACAGGAAGTCTTTAAAAATAATACGTAATGCCCACAGGCACACAGGCCAGGGATTCAGTGCATGTTTCTGAGGCATAAAAGAAGAACTTAGAACATCTTGGCCCATCATTTGGAAAAGCAGCATCTTTATCCTCGCAAAGTATAAATATACTGGTATTAATAGACTTAAGTCTTTACATTTCAGAACTGCTGGGCAAGTGAGAAGAGTATTCAATTTAATAAATATAGAATTTGCATAATTTGCTATGAACTATTATATCTTGGTGGCAGATTTATCAAAGTGTGAAATTAGCACTTACCACAGGAAAATTTACCTGCGCATTATTCATTCCTATGGGATTTTTTTCATTTTATTTATCTATATAACTCTAACTTTCACCCATTGATAAATACCTTTTTGAAAATCCTATAGGAATAAATAGAAAGTGGGTGAGTTTTTCTTTGGTGAGCTATACCTATAATACCTATTACCTATAATACTCTGAAGGTGCTTTTAGCCATCATAAGACATTTCTGTATGAGCTGTAATTAACATGACCACAGACTCTAATTATCATTTAATTATATAGTGCCAGCAAGTTACACAGCAATTCATGTTAATTTATAACATACAGGGGCCCTACAATAATTTAACAAACAAGGATTATAGAGGGAAAAAAATAGGACCAGGCAGCTTTGCTCGCGAGAGCTTACAATCTAAAGGCTTTATAAAGAAGTCCAATATTCAAATAGACATGGGCGTATATTTATCCAGGTTTGTATTTTTTGTATATTTCTTTTTTTCTGATTTGAATAACCTTGAAATTTTAAACGCAAATAGAGAAGAATCGGTCTAGATTGGTTATAGTGTATTTTTTTCTGTTTTAATTCAGGCACTTGTGTTTTACACTTATTTTCCCTCTGCCTTATATAGGTATGACATCTTTTATACGGAAAGGCCATCTTCCATAGAGTTTTAAAAATAATTTTTTCCTCTGTTATAATAAAACAGTACCTTGTACTTGATCCAAACTAACATATAATGAATCCTTATTGGAGGCAAAACAATACTATTGGGTTTAAGGTCTAAATGTTTTTTTTATAGTTGACTTAAGGTATGGCGATCCCAATTATAAAAAGACCCTCTATCTGGAAAACCCAGGTATTCTGAATAGCAGGACTTATACCTGTATTTTCTTAACACAGTATCACTAGATATACTAGTAGAACTTACAAGTGTGTTGGTACAATGTAGGGTAAAACGTGCCCATATTACACACAATCCCTATTGGCTATCCTTGGCTGCTCAACATATAATGCACAGCTATGGTTTGCAAGCCAAGCTATCAAATACCATTACAATATGTAAAAGCAAATGTGTACTCAATGAGCATATATATGTTTTTCATTTTTTAGTGGAAAAATAGGTATTCCTCTCAGAAAGAAATGTTCTTTTCTTTGGAAGGTTGTGATAACTACACAGCTTGAATTGAAGAGACAGCTCCCATTCATTACCTCCCTCACTACCAATTTTCATACCAAAGGTCTTTTAAAACCAACGCCAACCTGGCCTACATGCCCACATGAAATCAGCCAAACCTGTGCAGCTTTAGTGTCACTGTATCTGTTGCATAAAGCTTGCATGCAGAAAAGGGCAATTATGGGCTAACATTCAGGAACTAGCACCACTTATTCTCAACAAGGGAACGTTCTTGGGTTTATCTTATCAATATAGGCAGCATGATTACTTAAATTGATTTAGACCGTATATTTGTTAAGCTGACATTTGCTTACATTTTAGTAGGGTATATAGTATAATATGTATTATCTACAGGTTTTAACATATTACTTTTGAGGTAAAGAAATCTGTCCACTTTTCCACCCCCTGACCAGCTTCTGTACCAGCTTCTTCTTTCTTCAGGTCCACCATCAGGCCTTCCTATAGCCTTCTTCTTCATACATTTTTCTGCCCTGCCCCTCACCCGCTCTCTGTTAAATGTGACCAGTTCACTCATCTTCTTCTTCGATGCTTAAATCATCCGGCACGTCCCCTTTTCTACTTTTTCAGTCACCTGCAAAAATCCCAACTCCAGCCACCTCCCTTCTGGTTTCCAGGCAGGATTGCTTCTAGCTTTGTAGCCCTTCCTCACATCACCAGACCTTCCCAGGCCTCTCCCATGTTGCATCTTTTGCTGCCCCGGAAACTCTCTTTCCTGTTATGTAACACATTTTAACTGCTTTTTTACATTTTACCCACACCAGGCTCCGCCACTACAACTTCCTTAGAAAAAAAAAATCAATGGGTATTTATTTAAAGCCTTGCATGTCTCTTTAATTCATAAATGTTTGGTTCTCATTTCAAAATGTACCATTTCTAAAGATATAAATCACATTTTCATCCAAAAGTATGTGACTCGTAGTTTATAAAGACATAATTCATAAAGTTTCCTGGAGGGCAGTGGTTGCAGGGGGAGCAGGAATGTAAAGGATGGGGTCCTTGTTAATGTTGTTAAGTACATTAGTGTATGAAAAATATAAGGATAATAATGAGCTTTAAAATGTGTGTTTGGTACGTTACATAATCATGTGCCATGTTGTTTTGTGTCTATGTAAAATAAATACACTGTGTTTTTGTTGTTTAGGACAAAGATGCTCAGAAAGAAATGGACACCCTGATGGTATCCCTGAAGCAGTAATACAAGCACATTTCAAGACACAAAGCAAACATATCAGATACTGGAGTCACAATACACTGTTGTAGTATCCCCCACTGAGTAATAATTAACTGTAACAAAACTTCAATTTATACAAAATGTAATTCTGCATTGCTTTTGTTTAGTACAAATAATTGATTTATATACTGACAATTGAATGGCCTCACTTGGGATGAACCCTGCATGTTTCTAATATTACTTCTGAAACCTGTTTTTAATTAATGTAGAGGCATAGAAAAATATTATTTTAAAAATCTGTTTGAGCAATAATGGAAGACCATAAAAGTAGCACAATAAAATATTTTTTGTTTAATGATATTTTTCTTAACTTTAGGTAGGTACGGTTATATTCTTCCTTCTAACTTACTAAATGCGCACCTGCAATATTTTTAAGTCTCTAAACTGAAATTAATTTGTGTGGAAGAGTTTTCATTGATGTCCCAAGAAAAGCATTGACCCCACTATCACAATATTGCAAGCCTGACTTTGTATTTTTAAAAAGGAAAAACCTATTGTAACATCACTCATTCTGTGATGCTCTAAAATAGCTGCTAGAGTAATAGGGGTTCTTACATTTAAAAACTTGTGTTTATGTCTGTAATATATTTTAGTAAAATCTATATTAGTTTTGCATAAATGATGAAATAAACATGATGTACATGTGGTAAGGACAAGCTGTTTATACTTGGTTTAGGTTACAGGTGGAGCCCTATAGGGGGCTTTAAGCAGAGCATCTGGTGTGAAGGGGTAATTATGGAGATGTTTTTGTTTGTTTTTTTATATAATTACTTTATATATTTGTTCACCAGATTACTCATTTTATATTCTTCTCATTGCAATACAGATTTGTATTTATATAAGCAAGGAAGTACCAGCAGGAGAGAAAATAGATGTATCTGCTAGGATATTGAAATACAGTCTTCCCTTCTGATCATATTGGGACAACCAATTAGAAGAACTGGCCTTTGCTCCTGATACAAGAGTTTAAAGGGAAACAATGGTCATGTACAAGATGATCCCATCCCTTCCATCTCTAGATTTAAATATCTAAGTGAAAGGGTACAAATGAACACACTTGACAAGAGGCTGCTTTCAAAGTATACTCCCCATTTTTTGTTTTAGAGATACCATGTGAACAGGCTCAGACTAAGGTGTGCCCCAGGGGCCCACACAGCAGTCCCATCCCCCGAGTGCTTGGACATTATACTTATCTTCAGCTCGATCAGGGGAGGAAATGGTCTGGGTCGTCCAACCCTACATGTGAAGCTATGAATGACTGTCCAGGGTGAATGACTAGAACCTCCCCGACTGTTACTGCACTGGCTTTTAATGGATTTGTCCTATTGCTTTACTTTTAGCTGTCTTAAAATGACAGGGATAACAGTGAAATTAATTGGCATATTTATAAAAGAAAACATCCATGCAAAAAACTGGGCTGTGTACCAGCACATTTACACAGTATTTTACACTATTTTAAAGAAATTCTTTGTCTCGTTAATTCCAAATCATTACTCTAGGCCAGACGTGGTGTAAAATTCTGGTATTCTTGGCATTAGTCTTAATTAGTACTAATAGTCCCCATTGGGCAAGGCTTTAATTATTTAAATTTATAAAAAAAATCCAAATACTAAAATAACAATTAAATACAAATTCTCCCAAAAGGTAGCATATTGTGAACAGGCGGTTGCAGAGGGGACAATGGGGTCTGTTTCCTCTATAGTATAAAAATTTGACTGGGCGTTGGGTGGGGGACTGGGTCACGCTGGGTTGGCTGTGGGCACCAGATTTTTTTGCAGGACCCAGTTTTTAAAGCATTTTGAAATGATTACATTAGTTGAATTTGATCCCTTTTAAGAATGATATGCTGGAGGCAGCGTTGCAATGGTTAGTACTCCTGCCTTGCAGAGGTGGGGTTCCTGGGTCTGTTCCACTATATGCAAGGTTAATTGGCTCCTAAAAAAATTGTGAATGCAAAACAGTGATTTAGACCGTAAACTCCACTGGGGCAGTAAATGATGTATAATCTGCAGAAAGCAATACAGAATATGTTGACCTTATATAAACAAGAATAGTAAACTATTCTTAAGCAACAGTTGTACCTACATACAGACAAATATAAGCTTACATAGAGTCCGGTTATGTCAGAGAAGCCTTCATCTGTCAGGTTCACTTTAATATTTATGATGTGAAGCAACAAATTTGTAATGATTTCCTGTCTGTCTCGCACAATTGCTTTTGGAATGCGTTCAGTAATGTAAAACAAATATTTATCTGTTAGGATGATCAAGGTCTGCCAGGTTGAAATGTTACTTGCATCACGGTGCAATTTATTACCCTAAGTTATTGTTCAATGAAATGTTTATGCCTTTATGGGCAGCTCAAGGGAGCCTGTTCCCAAGTGAGCTCATATCTTGCCATCTTTATTAGAATGTGTCTTTCTATTTCCATATGGTGCAAACAATTTTAAGATTGATTAAATCTTATACTTAAAGGGGGTTGTCCACCTTTAAATTAACTTTTACTATTATGTACACTGTGATTTTCAACTAATTACTAACTAAGGTAATTTGCAATTGGTCTTTATGTTTTATTTTTTGTGGTTTATATGCCTTTTGATGAGCTTCTCTCCAGTTTGGAATTTCAGCAGCTATCTGGTTGCCAGGGTTTTGTTTACCTTAGCAACCAGACAGTGGTTGAAATGAGATACTGGAATATAAATAGGTGAGGCACTCAATAGAAAGATACATTATAAAAATTAATAATAATAAAATTGTGAGCTCACAAGGCAGTAGTTTTTGGCTGCCGGGGGTTTGGGACCCTGATTGGGCTAATGTTACCTTCTCAGCAGTGCTCTGTGTTCCAACTCCTTCCATTAAATACAGTATATTACTTGTACTTACATAGTTGTTGGCATGGGAAGGGAGAGAAAGTTATTGATAAGGACCCACACTCTCAGGGGCACAAGTGTTCCAGGAATTAGCAATAAAAGGCACATTCTTGTACTGTTTAGTGTTCTCGCAATTGCACCCCCAGTGTCAAGATGTTTCAGAAACAGAATCGGTTTTGAGTAAAGATGTCCATACACGTACCGATAAAATCATCCAAAACCTACTTTCGTATGATTTTTGGATCACATGTGGGCTCTAAATTATCGCCCCGATAATTTTCGTACCATGGTTATCAGCCCTTTAGTCAATCAGACAGGTTAGAAAATTTTGGTCGGCTAACGAAAAAATGTGCATATGTATTGTGTATTGGACGATTTACCTGGGGGACGTAAAAGGCATTTCCGGGAAGTCACTTTCGTACTATTTGTGTCTGACAACTATTTCATATTCACAACATCCTCTGATTTGTATTTTAAGGGTTTTATCCTACAATATCAGTCTGAATATTGGTTTCAGATTGTTGCATTTAAACGTACAACCGATATCCAAACGTTCGGCAGAAGAAGACTAATATCTGAATATGTTCGGCCACCTTAAGATGCTGTACATCCTTTTTGGATGGAACATGTTTCAGTCCTCCAGACAATTTCTCTGAGCACCCTTTATGCAATTCTGTTCCATAATTTGTGTCATTATTTCTATGTATTACTTGAATAATACAGGTATGGGACCTGTTATCCAGAATCCTTGGGACCTGGGGTTTTCCAGGGGTCTTTCAGTAATTTGGCTACAAAAACCATTTAAACATAAATCCAATAGGGTTGTTTTACCTCCATCTCAGTTGGGATCAAGTACATGTCACTGTTTTATTATTACAGAGGAAAAGGAAATCATTTTTAAAAATTTTAATATTTGATTAAAATGGAGTCTAAAGGAGATGGCCTTACTATAATTCAGAACTTTCTGGATAATGGGTTTCCTGATAATGGATCCCATATATATTTATATTAACCTCACATATATAAATATTTAAGGCAAAACGGCACCCATAGCCTGTAAAAAGCTAACAAAAGTGAACCAAATGGTCCAGGTGCTCTAACCCAAAAACCCCCAGCTCCAGGGAACGAACAAACCGCTAAATACCAAACTAAAATGGACAGGGGAAGGGCACCCTGGTAAGCCAAAACATATAGTAAAAAGAAAAAGTCTTCATTATATACTTATATCAAAAAAACCTAGGCTTTTTGAGATGAGTATATAATAAAGACTTTTTCTTTTTTAACTATTGGAATGGCCTGTCTTTGATATATACAGTATATATTACCCTGCAAAAGGGGTAAAAAAAAAAATTAGTTTTAGGTATTTTTGAGTATGTACACTTGTTCTGCCGGTTTCAAGTTTGTATTTAAATTCCTTGGTGGCTAAGGTTACTTGCCACAGCAAGCAGGTAACAAGTTAGATATCAAGATGAACAAAAGAAGGCCTGAATAGAATTAGAATAAATAAAAAAAAAATACAGATATGCCATTTTAAGTTGGCACGGAATGGGAATCTTGGAAACAATTATACACAGTTGGCTATAAAGCCAATGGAGAAGTTAGGAGCCATAAAACCCTGGGGAGACAGGGAGGTTCTCAGTCTGCACGCCACATATGGGGTTGCTTTGAAAATCCTGTTTGGTGAGCATTGCATTGGCATTTTGATGAGATCCTTTAATACTAATATCAAAAGGTCAGTAGGGACCTTGCTATCTAACTTCTACCAAAGGAATTTTATAGTTGTATTCTCAGCCTATATCACTTGCAAGGAAAAGAAAAGAAAAAAAATGCCCATGCCATGAATACATTTTCTGGCCATAGGAAAAGTCAGTGCTGAGGTCAAAGAACTACAAAGAGCGAAAGAATGCTTTACATAATATTAATCATTACAGAGTAAATGCACGCTTTGCAAGAGAAACTTCTGATAAGCTCTGTTGAAACTTGAAATGAATATTGTCTTTATGCTGCTAGAATGTTTGAACACGGAATGCAGAGAGGGCATCCGGAAACATTTGTCCCGACAAGAAGTCTCCAAATACAACAGCGCAGGTTTTTCACTGTTCGGCTTGCTTAGTCCTCATTTGTTTTAGATATAGAACTATGCAGACATGTGTCATAAAAAATAACAGTTTTATGGTTAAACAGCATCAAGATATTTTAATGCTGCTGGTAGCTGGCATCAAAGAAACTAAAGCTGCAGATAAATATAAGGTGTTCAGGACTGGATATAAGAATAATTTATACAGGACTCATACTAAGTATGAGGGACAGACTTACAGTCTCTAAAGCACGGGGCTCAAATTCAATTTACCTGGGGGCCGCAGGAGGCAAAGTCAGGATGAGGCTGGGCCGCATAAGGGATTTCACAAAAAATTGGCTTTCAAGGGATAATGCAAGGCACAGCGGGCGGGAGCTGCTGATTGCGGAAATGACGTTATGCCATCATAACAATTTGATGACGTTATGATGGCATAACGTCATTTCCGCAATCAGCAGCTCCAGCCCGCCGTGCCTTGCATTATCCCTTGAATCGCAATAAAAATCACGATCCATTCATTGCTTTTGAGAAGGCGTTGGTGTGGGCCACAAAATACTGTACTGAGGGCCGCAAGTTTGAGACCCCTGCTCTAAAGGTTACATTATTTGAATAGAATTTGCAATACCATCATTTATCCTGCATTTGTAGTAACAAATAAGTTAGGTTGAAAAAAGACACCATCAAGCTCAACCTTTTATGTCTACATCAAACCTGCCTAACTTAGTGGCTGCAAAAAAGTCACCCTTACAAAATGCCCATAGACTCCCAATGTATTCTGCACAGAGAAGTTGCTGGTAAAAAAGCACCCACGTAAAAAAAGTTTCTGTGAGAAAGTTGGAGGCAAAAACGCCCATTGGCTTCAATGCATTTTGCAAATTGTCACCGTTCTGCTAATTTTCCCATGGTTTCACAAAATGGGACAGATTTGCTTATCACTAATGTTTGGCAAATGCCCTTTATGATACATAATTTATTATATTACTTTAGAACACCATCCTGTAGCAGGCTATGGCAATTTTGCACAATTACTATGGACTATAAAGACCTAGGGGCAGATTTACTAAGACATGAACGCTTGGAGCAAGTGTATTTTCGCCAAATTTTTTGTAACTTGCGCAACTTTTTCGTACGCTTGCGCAAAAAAAATCGGAAAGGTTTTCCCACTGTTTACAATCGTTTGATATGAAAATTTCATGACTTTCGGATCACCAATACGTTATTATCATGACTAATATGATTTTTTCGTAAGCATTTTCGTGATATTTGCGATCTTCAGAAATTTTCGTATCCAATCTGAATTTATCCCATTCGGGATTCAAACTCGTGATTTCATGAATCTGCCCCCTAGTGTGTCCATTTAAACTTTGCAGGCTCTCTTTCTACCATCATCATTTTAGCTTCAAACATGAGCCCTATAAAAAAAGGTAAACAACTCTTATGGATGCTAATAACTTATGTGGATTGTGTTAGTTCCACTTGAACTCATTGTTTGCTTTTCTTATAACTTTACTTCAAAATATACATTACTTTAAGCAGTGATAAAAGAAGTGATTTGAAAGAACAAAATATGTAAGTGAATAGGTGAAGTTGCGTTCCACAGGATTTGTTAGGTAGTGGGATGGAAACCTGTCCACCGTAGTATGGGTACTTTTAGTGGTAAACTTTGTCCTTGCTGTTCTTGGAGAATGAATGCATCCTAAGTGGATTAATAATAACTTATGGATACTGAATATGTCAAGCTTTAGTTTACATTTAACCCTTTGGGCGCCAAGCACGTAGCTCCTACGTGCTGCTATAAAAAGGCGTTGAATGCCCAGCACGTAGGAGCTACGTTTTATTTACCTTTCGCTTGTTCTCTGCGCTCGCTGCTTAGTCCGAGCGCAGAGAACAAGCGGAAGGTAAGGAACCCCCTAGACAACGCGCAGAGGGGGGTTACTAGTGGCCCCTGGGGCGCGATCGCCCAGGGGCCCCATAGAAAAAGTCGGGCACGTATATTCTACGTGCCCGACTTTTTCTCCTCTCTCCCTTCCTTCCTGCGCGCCCCCCTCCGCCCCCCTGCTTCCTGTTACTCACCATTTCTGCTGCTGTGGCTGCATCTTCTGCCTGCGTCTGATCTTCAGCGATTCCAGCGATCTGCAGCTCCATGGATCCCAGGTATGTGCTACTTACACACACAAACACACATACACACACATATTACACTAATACACACTTATACTCACACTTACACACACACACATACATTTTCACACATTCATAGCACTTATTACACTCAGTTACTTGCACACACACATGCACACATGCCATGTGTACACACTCACTTACTCACTCACTCACTTTTGTAATTTTTTTTTTTTTTTATCGCATCGTTTTTATTCCTGCCTAAAAAAAATGTTTTATTGCCATTGCGTATAGCGTATTCGCTAACCTCACTGCGCAATACATTTTGTGTATTATTTTGGTGTTTTTTATTACATTTTAGGTTGGTACGTTATGAAATGTGGGGTACATAATGGGGCAAAATGCAAGCTTTGTGACGATTTTCAGAAATGTTATAAAAACCGTTCTGTTTAGCATAGCTTTGTAGTTTGGTAGTTTGCAGTAGAAAGATGTATTTACCCATTTTTGTTTTGTCAGAATGTGTACTTTCAGAAAATGTATGGTTTTCTAGGGTTTCTGTACTGTTAGGGGTTCTTATGGCACATAATACACATACCGGGTGCAAAAACTGCACGAGCCGGAGCGTCATTCGTGAAAACTCATATGCACTATTTTCATTTGGGTGCCCCTGTACTCCGCATAGTTTAGTAAATCTATGCATATAGGGCATCAAACTGTTCAGTAGACCCCTGGCATTCATATTTAGAGTGTTTTATGTTTATACGTTACAAATTGTGGGGGTACATAATGAGGTAAAATGCAAGCTTTGTGACGATTTTCAGAAATGTCATAAAAACCGTTCTGTTTAGTGTAGCTTTGTAGTTTGGTAGTTTGCAGTAGAAAGATGTATTTACCCATTTTTGTTTTGTCAGAATGTCTACTTTCAGAAAATGTATGGTTTTCTAGGGTTTCTGTACTGTTAGGGGTTCTTATGGCACATAATACACATACCGGGTGCAAAAACTGCACGAGCCGGAGCGTCATTCGTGAAAACTCATATGTACTATTTTCATTTGGGTGCCCCTGTACTCCGCATAGTTTAGTAAATCTATGCATATAGGGCATCAAACTGTTCAGTAGACCCCTGGCATTCATATTTAGAGTGTTTTATGTTTATACGTTACAAATTGTGGGGGTACATAATGAGGTAAAATGCAAGCTTTGTGACGATTTTCAGAAATGTCATAAAAACCGTTCTGTTTAGCATAGCTTTGTAGTTTGGTAGTTTGCAGTAGAAAGATGTATTTACCCATTTTTGTTTTGTCAGAATGTGTACTTTCAGAAAATGTATGGTTTTCTAGGGTTTCTGTACTGTTAGGGGTTCTTATGGCACATAATACACATACCGGGTGCAAAAACTGCACGAGCCGGAGCGTCATTCGTGAAAACTCATATGCACTATTTTCATTTGGGGGCCCCTGTACTCCGCATAGTTTAGTAAATCTATGCATATAGGGCATCAAACTGTTCAGTAGACCCCTGGCATTCATATTTAGAGTGTTTTATGTTTATACGTTACAAATTGTGGGGGTACATAATGAGGTAAAATGCAAGCTTTGTGACGATTTTCAGAAATGTCATAAAAACCGTTCTGTTTAGCATAGCTTTGTAGTTTGGTAGTTTGCAGTAGAAAGATGTATTTACCCATTTTTGTTTTGTCAGAATGTGTACTTTCAGAAAATGTATGGTTTTCTAGGGTTTCTGTACTGTTAGGGGTTCTTATGGCACATAATACACATACCGGGTGCAAAAACTGCACGAGCCGGAGCGTCATTCGTGAAAATGAATATGCACTATTTTTATTTGGGGGCCCCTGTACTCCGCATAGTTTAGTAAATCTATGCATATAGGGCATCAAACTGTTCAGTAGACCTTAGGTGTTCCTAGTTGGGGTGATTTTCCTTTTGTAGGCAAGAAATTGTGTGAGATAAATGCGGCAAATTGCAACATTTTTAGGCGATTTTCTGAAATGTCATAGAAACCACTAGCTTTAGGAAAGCTTTGCAGATTGATACTTTTGTGTAGAAAGGACTCTTTACCTATGTTGGATTTGTCTGAACGTGTACTTTCCAAAAATATATGGTTTTCAGGGGTTACCCTACATTTCTGCAGTTTCTATCCCACATAAAAACTGCCATGTGTTTATGAATTAGGTAAAGGTAAGCCATGAAATTAGTGTGCACTAGGTATATTTTGGGGTCTCTAAGTGCCATGTGCTTTGATAGACCTATGTACAATGGGCATCAAACTGTTCAGTAGACCTCTGGGGTTCATATTTAGGGTGATTTATCTTGGTACCTGATCACCTATAGAAAATAAGATGCTGCATATTGGAAGTTTTGAGGTGATTTTTGGAAATGTCATAAAATTGGCAAACTTAGGAAACTTTTGCGGCTCTGTACTTTGGAGTAGAAATACATGGGTACCCATTTTAGAGTTCGGGGAATGTGTACTTTCCAAAAATATATGACTTTCTGGGGTGAGCGTACTTTTTTGTAGCATTATCCCACATATAATGATGTAAATGTGTTGATTTTGCAGAAGCTGAAATGACAGAAATGACGGATCATATGGGGGTAGGTTCATATTGGGGCCCCTACATGCCACATACTTAGGTAAACCTAAACATATTGGGCATCATACTGTTCAGTGGACCCCTGTCGTTCAAGTTCAGGGTGTTTTATCTTGGTACCTAATGATACATGGGAGATTAGATGCTGCAAACTGGAAGCTTTGAGAGGATTTTTGGAAATATTATCAAAATTGGCAACTTTAGGAAAGCTTTGCAACTTGGTACTTTGGAGTAGAAAGACATGGGTAACCATTTTAGATTCGGGGGAATGTGTACTTTCCAAAAATATATGGCTTTCTGGGGTGAGCGTACTTTTTTTGTAGCGTTGTCCCACACAAAATGATGTAAATGTATTGATTTTGCAGGAGCGGAAATGACAGAAATGGCAGATCATATGGGGTATGTTCACATTGGAGCCCCTACATGCCACATAATTAGGTAAACCTATACATATTGGGCATCAAACTGTTCAGTGGATCCCTGGCGTTCAAATTTAGGTTGTTTTACCTTGGTACCTAATACTATGTGGGAGATAAGATGCTGCAAAATGGAAGCTTTGAGGGGATTTTTGGAATTGTCATCAAAATTGCTAACTTTAGAAATGCTTTGCGGCTTGGTACTTTGGAGTAGAAAGACACAGGTACCCATTATAGATTCGGGGGGATGTGTACTTTCCAAAAATATATGGCTTTCTGGGGTGAGCGTACTTTTTTGTAGCGTTATCCCACACAAAATGATGTAAATGTGTTGATTTTGCAGAAGCTGAAATGACAGAAATGACGGATCATATGGGGGTATGTTCATATTGGGGCCTCTACATGCCACATACTTAGGTAAACCTAAACATATTGGGCATCAAACTATTCAGTGGATCCCTGGCGTTCAAATTTAGGGTGTTTTACCTTGGTACCTAACACTATGTGGGAGATAAGATGCTGCAAAATGGAAGCTTTGAGGGGATTTTTGGAATTGTCATCAAAATTGCTAACTTTAGAAATGCTTTGCAGCTTGGTACTTTGGAGTAGAAAGACACGGGTACCCATTATAGATTCGGGGGGATGTGTACTTTCCAAAAATATATGGCTTTCTGGGGTGAGCATACTTTTTTGTAGCGTTATCCCACACAAAATGATGTAAATGTGTTGATTTTGCAGAAGCTGAAATGACAGAAATGATGGATCATATGGGGTATGTTCATATTGGGGCCCCTACATGCCACATACTTAGGTAAACCTAAACATATTGGGCATCATACTGTTCAGTGGACCCCTGGCGTTCAAGTTCAGGGTGTTTTATCTTGGTACCTAATGATACATGGGAGATTAGATGCTGCAAACTGGAAGCTTTGAGAGGATTTTTGGAAATATTATCAAAATTGCCAACTTTAGGAAAGCTTTGCGACTTGGTACTTTGGAGTAGAAAGACATGGGTACCCATTTTAGATTCGGGGGAATGTGTACTTTCCAAAAATATATGGCTTTCTGGGGTGAGCATACTTTTTTGTAGCATTATCCCACATATAATGATGTAAATGTGTTGATTTTGCAGAAGCTGAAATGACAGAAATGATAGATCATATGGGGGTATGTTCACATTGGGGCCCCTACATGCCACATACTTAAGTAAACCTATACATATTGGGCATCAAACTGTTCAGTGGACCCCTGGCGTTCATATTTAGGGTGTTTTATTTGGTTACTTTATGACCTGTAGGGGATAAGATACTATAGACTGGAAGCTTTGAAGCGATTTTTAAAAAAAATCACAAGTTTTGATAAAAACCAATAACTTTAGGAAAGCATTGCGACTTGATAGTTTGGAGTAGACAGACAGTTGTGCCTATTCTGGATTCCCCAGAATCTGTTCTTTCCAAAAATGTACAATTTTATGGGATAAACCTTCTGTTAGTGGAATTTTTGTCCTTGAAATCTAAAGTATGCAGCTTTCTGGAGCAGTGCTTTGGAAATTTGGTAGTGTACTGCTGGGAGTTTTTGACCTACACAAGTGAGAAATCTCCATAAAACTATATATATTTGGTATTGGCACGTTCAGGAGACATGGGACTTTCCAAATCAGGTGTATTTTAGTGCATAAAATAATTTTTGTTTCTGGTGTATGTGTTTATATTATGGAAAATATTTTTTTTACACATTTTTTAGACATTTAGAAGCCTATATCTTGTTACAAAATTGGAATTACACAAAAATTCCACCATATTTTGAAAGCTTAGGATGTCCCGAAAAAAACGATATATAGTGTTCCTGGGTAAACTAAAAGTCCCCCCGAGGAAAAGCCCCTAAAGTCAAACAGTGCAAAATGTTCAAAAACTCTCTGGCAGTAGAAGTTCCACTTTGTTCAAAACGGCTGGCAGTGAAAGGGTTAAACAATAGTGTATTAAGTGCAGGTCTGGACTGGCAGTCTGAGGGTTCTGGCAAATGAGAGGCCAGATAAGATGCCACAGACAGTCACTATTAAGTGGGCTTGTGGGGGCTGTTTGGGCCTCTGTGTACTTAATGCAAGGGCCTATTTCAAATCCCAGTCCAGAACTAATTCAGAGAGTAGGTTCTGCTCAGATAAATGAATTATAATGATTGTGCAGAAATCTAGCGATAAAAGCTTGCAGCCATCCCTTGGATAGTGTATAACTGTACCAGGACATTTATATTTGTATGTATGTTTTTAAATTCACAGCTCCCTCTGTTGTTAACATGCTCAATATATCCACTTCTGGAATGCACTTGATTAATAAGGAGTATGTTAGCACAAAGGATAAGCCCTGCGGATTTCAGGTACTTATATATATTTATAACTTTAATAGTCGATTGCATTCTCTACATAAGCCTTGCTGAAGTTTGCCCTTGTTTAACGTAAAGTGCAAGCTCTGTGGTGCAGCTTTTATGTAAATACCAAGTTAAACCATTTAACTATAAATAAAAAGATCCAGGGTATGGGTGAAATTTTCTCCTCTTATGTGCAATATTTCTAAATACATGAAATGGCCTTCCCAAAGTTGCTTCCATGTAAAATAATTTAGCTGATACAGGCACTGTAGAGAAAGTTTCCATGAACTGTGTAGAATTATTTATATAGTTTTATTTCCTTTATGGCTGCCAGTCCTATGGGATCTTTCCCTGAGAATTTCAAGCTTGTGTCAGTTTTGAGGTTTGAGACTTATAACGTGTGGGGTAAAATGCAGAGTGTGCAGGATCGAAATCAATATAGGAAATTAAGCTAATAGGAAAGAGACCCAGGCGATCCACAGCTTGCACCATTCACTTCTGTCAGGTTGGATTTATGACTATAATAAATAAAAAATCTTTAAATTTCAAGGGTAAAAGCAAGATGAGAGGTGGTCAAACTCCTATAATAACAATCTGACAATAAAAATAATTATCTGAAAAATCCAGCACACAGCCACCCATATCATCAACAACCACCCCCATCCCTCACATCAACAACGACAGAGTTTACGACGCCTAACATCCTGTGTATCAGTGGCTGAAGGTAACCTGTGATTGAAGGTCCTGAAGATGTTCTGGGGTACTGTTTTATTTGTTAAAGAAAAACAAATAAATTAATGAACCATCCATATTGTTGACCAGACTCCTGCATCCCTACCGCTGATCTCAAACTTTTATGACTTGTTAGTGTCTTCATCTAAAGTATTGCTCCTGGCATGCTCCCACTACTTCACCTCTACTCTCTTCAATCACTTATATACTGCTTGTCCTCGATATTTGATCCTATGCTCTCTCTGTTCTGCAAGAGGAAACTTTGTGCGACTTTGGAGAACAAAGTTTTCACTGCGGGCAACTAATCTCCCCGTGGGCCATCACCCAATATCACATATGTCCGTCTCCAACAATAGAGTCTGCTGTTGTAGTGTTCCTGGAAAGTTTTTTTCTGAATTTTTATAACCCTAGTTTTACTGATATGAGGAAACTCCCTAAAGAATATTACTTATTAATGAAATATTTTTTCTAGCACATCAGTACTATAAAGATGTTATCATATCAGGGATCCAGTCAATAATTATGCTTAATATGAGTTACAGCTTACTTGATTATCACAGTCAATGGTTAATATTGAACCAAAAAAGTGCAGGTATTGGGAGTAAAATGTATACAAGTAGTACTGTATCAATAGATATACACAAATGTTTTACAATACCAGGCTAGAGTGCATGTGTTCTACTGAGAGATAGGAAGAGAGCAATCGAACACTAGTGTGTAACCCTTCTAGCTCCAGCCATCAGTTATATGAAGAAGTAATGTGATCTTGTATTCTCAGAGTTAGACAAAATATTTCAATGCAGATGTATTAGGGCAATTTTAGGGAAATAAATGATATTTACATGTACATTGCAAGGATTACCGGGCAATCCAACCACATGTGGAAGCGCTTAGTGATCTACAATTGTGATATTTATTGTGATACTGAAATCTACAGTTAGTATAGATGTTGGTATATATGGTTTATGTATAAGTAAGTGTAAGTGTATAGATAGGTCAGTATAGGATTGTGTGAGTTTTGGAAGGGGTGAACTTGACGGACTTTGTTCTTTTTTCAAGCCTATGTAACTATGTATTTATTATAATGTGTAAACTAACATCACTGGTTGCCCATAGCAACCAATCAGCAATTACATTTGAACAGTCATCTACAAGTTAGAAAACAATAGGGATACCAGGAAAACTCCTGGTGGGCCCAGGTGTCAGTGAGCCCTCCTGCTTCTAGCCATTTGGTCTAATTCATGGTCATTTTCTATTTCTCTATGGGAATCAACTAAATATAAAGAATGAATGAAAAATAGTTTGAAAAGTGGGCCCATAGTCTAAGGTTTTCTTGTGGGCCCCTGGCATTCTAGTCTGACACTGCTTACACACTATGATAAATATACCCCATGAGTATGCTAGGCCAAGTCTATGTAAATGGTTTTCATTTGACCACTTAATAGGAATCTGTACCAGAGGCCTGTCCTGCCTATGAGGCTTGTGCTTTTAAGAAGTATTGAGTAAAATGTTCAGAGACAGCTATATGGGTACTACTAATTTCAGTCTGTTCTAGGTTCTAGGTTGCATGACAATCAAAGAAGATTCCCTTTTGTCTTGTAATAATACAGCTTTGCAGTAATCTCCCATGGGGGATCATCTGCTTTGGGTTTAGGACATAAGGCTCTCCGTGCTGTGTCAATTAAAAGACATAACTGGATTTCAGGGAGCAAGTTTGCAATATTTCTTACTCTGATGTTATTCTAGTGGAATTTGTTATCTCTTCTACCTGGAAAACAAGCATTTTCCTTTCTCTGCAGAGGAGTTACTTGCTGCAAATTGTTATGAGCTGTAATTAAACGGTTAGGTTATTCCCATATTGTCTATGTGGGATCATAGGGTAGAGAGACCTCTACTTTTGATTCTAGTTCAGCTTGAACTGCAGAAGTAATAAGCAGAAGCAGGCTATCTATCTATCTATCTATCTATCTATCTAAACATTCTCAATATGCAAGTGCATCCAAGAGATATTAATATCCACATGAAAAAATGGAGCACTCATGGCACTTATGAGTCAAAAAATGTATTTGTCAACATGCCAGGATCCCCAAACCTAAAAAAATACTTGATTATGAATGTATAGGGAATATTGTACCCCTCTATATATTGTAAAATATTAGTATTCAAGAAATTACCAAGGGGCAGCCTTATGCTTTTATACAGGTCATGGGACTCCTTGGTGATTTCTAATTTTCTCAAATTTTTAAATTTTCAACAGAAAGTACATTATTTATAGTACACAAGTTTCAGAGTCAAGTGCACATTTTTGAGCTATAACCACATTACCCATAAATGCCATGTCCAGGGGATTACTATTTAGATAAATGGAAGGGCAATTACATTTGGACGCACTTTAAGCTGGAAATCATGTTGGCAGATAAATGCTGGGAATCAGCACCTGTGCCATTGCCCTAAAGCTTTATGAACATCAAAGAACATTCAAAGCAAATCAGAGGAAAGATTATTGAATCAGAGGGTACAGTTTAAGAAGATTTCAAATATTGTTAATATTTCTTGGATCACTGTAAAATCCATGATGTATAAATGATGGAATTTGCTAATATTAAGGATTTTATAGATCAGAACATCTGAACAAAACTACATTTTGAAGGGAGTAAATTGTATTAAATCTGGCCTAGAATTTACCAGCACGAGGGAGATCCTCATTCCAAATATCAGACCAACTGTATAGTTGGTAAGATAGTAAGCATGTAGGGTCACTAAGGGTTCTCTATTCCACTTACTGGGGCTCATTTATCAACACTGGGCCAACTTGCCCGTGGGCACTAATAGCAACCAATGAGTGATTGGCTTTTTTCAGCCAGCTGCAAGTAGAACAATGCATGCAACAATTTGATTGGTTGCCATGGGTTATAGTGTTGATAAAAGACCCCCACTGTGCTGTTTCTCAGGAAATTTCATGAAGCAAATTATTTAAGCAGGGCCACCAGGAGAAACATTGGGGCCCCATACAAGTTATTTGTATGAAGCCTCCATGAACACAAGGATGGCACTGGGCAGTGAGTGACACATGGGGAATGCGAATGGCACATGAGTGAAAAACAGGTTATGACTGGCATTACATGAGGAAAGGAGACAGACACTGGCATATGGGCAGAGGGAGCAGTGACAGTATATGGGGATAGGAGAGAGGGTGGGGGTTAAGAAATGAAAATGGCAAATGGAATAATGAGAAAGGCAGTAACTGGCACATGGTGGTTGGATGACACATTGGATAGGGAGATAATGGCTTAACATCAGTGACCAATAAGCATAGGAAAACTGTGTAGGGGAAAGAACCTGAGCTCTCGCCCTCCCTTCCCAAGTCTCTATCTCTCTGACAGCAGGGGGGCCTGGCTAATACAAGTAAAGCTGGCCATACATGCACCGATGATATCGCACAAAACCTTCAAACTTTTTACTGTGAGTTTGTAATCCTAATACTTTTATACTAATTGAAGTGCTTGCATGTTTTACACTATGGGAGCATGCCCCTCCTTTTATGTTTGATCATACCATACATTATGAACAGTAAATGAATTGCTATCCTGCTAAAAAATATTTGCTTTGTACACCACTTTAGATATTATATACCAGTGCCCATCAGCGCACAATACACATAGCACTTATGCCTGACACTGGTGCACAGTAGCTAAGAACCACACTCTTGTATTGGGTGAGGCCATTAGCATGCATGTTTCTTGTGCATGGCATCAGTAAATAAACCTTTGAGATTTCGGCATTTCATGCTTTACCTGCCTAGGCCCATATTTAGGGCAAGGACCTATGGAGTAGTAGAGTCGGGCATGATAGATCTCTGCTATCGCGGGTGACAAACCGTTTCAAAAAGCGCTTAGCATAACTTCTCTTTCAGAAGTCACCCAAAGTTGCCTGCAGGGGGGAACTTTGTGCAGCTTCGGATTACATAAGCGACGCAAAGGGCTTTCCACTGGCGACTCCCATTGTTGGCAGTGGAAAGCCTTTTCGGAGCAGAGATCGCAGGCCACTCAAGCAGTCTGTGGGTTCTTACCCTTAGGCTTTTCCTGTTGGTGAATGGGTTACAAGGATATATTAGGTTTTGTGGCTGTGTATTACCATTCAGTACGTAGTATGTTGTTATATACAAGCGCCTTATTATTAACATACTTGCCTTTTAATGCCTTCATGTATGCAATTTAAGTTTCACCTATCAGTGCAGTGACTGCTTCCCAGCAATTAGTTGATTACCATATCTGCAATCAGCAAACTGTATAAGAGTTAGTCACGCACTAGTACAGCACCGGTTGCCAACAAAGCCTCCCACTGATAATAATTTATACAGGATGTTGTGGGAGAGAAATTGATCGTGTAGTAAAAACCTTACCTACAGTTTTTTTGGTAACCTTTAATGGTAGTTTCTGGGTAATAAATCTGTTCAAAGTGCCTACCTAATGGCCAGCTCTTTCATAGCAAGCTGCAGTAAAAGAGAAATAAGGAATCAGATGATAACCACAATTCCTCAAAATGTGTTGCCCATGTGATAAAGATGCATCCCTGTAACTGCTGATCTGGGCGCTTGCTGCAGTCCTAAATTTCCATTAATGTAACACTAAAAAATAAGTTATTAAAATGTAATGTACCATTACCCTGCACTGCTAAAAGTAATCTGTTTGCTTCAGAAAGTTTCTATAAACAAGCTGCTGTGTAGCAATGGAGGCAATTTAAATAGGGCTAAGGTTAAATAGTGGATAACCGATAAGCTCTGAAGAACACCAGTATACGGTATTACACATAGCTTACACATCTGCTATATAACTTGGGCCTTCTCTCCATTGATGGCTGCCCCATGGCTACACAGCAGCTTATTTATATAAACCAGTGCTGTCCAACTGGCGGCCCACGACCCCCCTCTGTGTGGCCCCCCACCTGTCTGGCTGCTTTGATGGCTTACCTTTGAGTAAGCTTTAAATGGTATCAGTACTGAGATTAACTGGCCCCCTGCATGGGCCCCTGCATATTGTTTAAAAATGTAATCCCCTGTGTTTTTCACACCTTTTAATACCTGCATTGTTCAACCCCTGCAGTGTTCACACCTTAGGCTCAGACTGTAATCACTCCCATTGTTCACTTCTTCACACCTCAGACATAGGTACTGTAGGTACCTATGTAGGTACTGCCTGGACTATGCTGCCTGTGTGTATGGCACACACAAGAAGCATAGGGTAGGGAGGGTATGGTACACACAGGCAGGGTAGAGCAGGCAGAGTATGGCTAACACAGGGAGCATAGGGTAGGCAGAGTATGGCACACACAGGCAGCATAAGGCAGGGAGGGTATGGTACACACAGGCAGGGTAGGGCAGGCAGAGCATGGCACATACAGCCAGCATAGGGCAGGCAGAGTATGGCACATACAGCCAGCATAGGGCAGGTAGAGTATGGCACACACAGGCAGCATAGGGCAGGGAGGGTATGGCACACACAGGAAGGGTAGGGCAGGCAGAGTATGGCACACACAGCATAGGGCAGGTAGAGTATGGCACACACAGTCAGGGTAGGGCAGGAAGAGTATGGCACACACAGGCAGGGTAGGGCAGGCAGAGTATGGCACACACAGGCAGGGTAGGGAAGGCAGAGTGCTGCCTGTGTGTGCCATACTCTGCTTGCCCTATGCTGCTTGTGGGAGGTGAACCTGGCAGGGGTTTGTGGGAGTTTGTTAGCAGTTGGAAATAGCCATTAAATGGTCCCTAAGGTGTGTAATTATGTACTGGGGGTTGCTCTGCTATCCACAGGGGAGGAGGAGGCATATGGAATTTAAAGGTATATCTTAATATGACATAATTCTTTCACATATGAATGATGGTTGATATCCCCACAGTAAGCACCAAGCATTTGGGATTTTGCTGTGCTACCACCATTGTGATAAAATAGGTGTGGTTTGAAGTGGGTGTGATTTCAAAAAGGGGAGTGGTCAAAACTGGCTTCCATTAGCGGCCCATGTATGCTAGAGAAATTCCGGCCCTCGGCACCGCAGAAGTTGGACAGCACTGATATAAACTATAGTAGTGTTCCTGATGCAAACACACCAGTGTTACCAGTGCAGGGCAACAGTACATTATATTTTAATTACTTTAAAACATTTTTGGTGTCACTGTTCCTTTAATGGTTGTGTGCTAAACACAGTGAGTCCAGAAAATGGTTTTATTCTGTGGAAAAAAAAAAAATTTAAAAGCAAATGCAAGTAGCCATAGATACTGTATATGCTCCCAACATTCTTATTTGAAAAAAATTGGAAATATCCATTATCTGCACAGTGATTGAAACAATTTACTTCAACTGTGGCATCTGTTATAAGGTATGTGGTTATGATAAAGGCAACAGGATGAAGGTCAATACTATAAAAAACGAATTATATTTGGGTACAAAAGAAGCCAATAGGATATCTGACAGCCCTATATGTACAGGATATGCAGGGTAAATTAGTTAAGAGACACCCCATTGTTAAATATGGGAACAGCATGATCCAACAGTGTGGAAAATCTCCTATAATTTAAAGCATTTGCAGTAAAGAAAAGCAGCAAGCAGAACCCAGAAAATAGTTCTGTGTGCTATGGACGTAATACCATAATGCCAATCTATCTACACTTTGCTATTTTCCTTCAATTCTGAAAGGTATCACTGATTAAATAAAAGATTATATTTATGAAAGTTGTTAGGAGTAGCACAAGCAATATTAGGGTGGAACATTGATGCAGTAGTTGCCTTCTTGCCCTGAGGGCCTAGGTTTGATTGCAGCCTGGACTTAGTCTGTTTTTTTATGTTCTCCCCATGCTTGTGCAGGTTTCCTGTCATGTTAATGCGGCACGGACCTGTAAGGCTATGGCCACACCAGGCTGTTCTCAGCTTGTGGATAAAGGCCCTGTGCCTGTACTTAGAGCCACTGCATTGGCCCAGGTGTAGGTGCCACAATGCATACTCTCACATTTGGCCCATTTTGCCACAATTAGAATGTACAAAATTGCACTTGTGTGCACATTCCCTTGTGGCCTTAAATGGCTTCAAGTACTGGGGAAGTGAGAAGTGTTCAAAACTTGTTCTGTCCACTGGGTTTTTAAACATTCAATGACAGTGGGGGTTATTATTTGTTGCAATACTGATTGGTCACCAAGCAATGTACAACAGGGATATATGCGGGAAATTGCTTTGAAATTAGAAATTGCTTTGTTTGCACTATGTTATTGTTACATAGGTGATTCTGAGAAAATCTATTTTGTTCCATGTTTATATGTCTTTTAAATGGGGGTAAAAGTGGAAAGAGACGGTCCTCACCTTTTTAGTGATTGTTTTTAGTATTTGTTCTAAGGGCAGTGTCACACTTGGCTTTTTCTCTGTGGCGTATCTATGCTCCTGTCAGCCCTGTCTCAAATATACACTGACAAGCAAGGAACAGCACAGAAACATACAGTAAAAATGCATTTTTACACTGAGATTCACCATGGAAATAATCATATTATTCAAATTGGTGTTCTAATATCTCTCCCTTTCTGATCTTCAGGCTGTACCTATATATACTAGAGCAGTGATCCCCAACCATTGGCTCAGGGGCAACATGTTGCTCCCCAACCCCTTGGATGTTGCTCTCAGTGCCCCCAAACCAGGGAGTTATTTTTGAATTCCTGACATGGGGGCAAGTTTTGGTTGAATAAAAACAAGATTTAGTACCAAATAAAGCCTCCTGTAAGCTGATAGTGTGCATAGAGGCTGCCTAATAGCCAATCTTAGCCCTTATTTGGCACCTCCATGAACTTTTATGGTGCTTGTGTTGCTCTCCAAGTCTTTTTACATTTGACTCTGGCTCACGAGTAAGAAAGGTTGGGGATCCCTGTACTAGAGAAAAAATTAAAAAGGCTAACAGATATAGAGGCCCATTTATCAAAAGATTTGTGTAATTTTAAAGGTTTTTCTACCATAACTAAACTCACTTTTTTTTAAAAATACTCATTTATTAAAAAACCTGAATACAACAAGCACAAAGGGAAAAAAAAACTTCAAAAAGAATCCAATACGAAAACCTCGAAATCCTCGTTTTTGTGCAAATTTTGCACGCTTACAAACAATCAAAAATCATGAAAACCTTTAAAACTATGAATTAAATAAATATTGTTTCAGTTTGCCTAGGGAAGCTTCCACTGGCTTCTACATGACCTTGCCTGCTTTTAGATAGTGTAGTTTTGTACACGGGTGGGCCACCTCGCCCCTACACTTCCCCTCCCCCCACAGCATGTGCTTCAGCACGCATGCGCAGTTCCGTCAAGCGCGCGGGGGATCATTTCCCCCACCATGTAATGACAAGCGGCGGGCGCAATGACAAGGGAACCGCAGACTAGGGGACACATTTACTAATCCACGAACATCCGAAAAGCTTCCAAATGCGTTTTTTTTCGTAATGATCGGTATTTTCTGGTTTTTTTCGTAAATTGTTGCAACTTTTTCGAAGCCGTTACGACTTTTTCGAAAATTGTCGAAACTTTTTCGTAGGTTTACGACTTGCGCGAATTGTCACGACTTTTTCGTAGCCATCGCGCCGAGTACGAAAGTTTCGGATTCATTCAAGCTTCAGTATCGTGACTTTCCTTGGGCCGGGTTGGAGCTGCAGAGTGCCATTGAGCCCTATGGGAGACTTTCCTCGGGCCAGGTTGGAGCTGCAGAGTGCCATTGAGCCCTATGGGAGACTTTCCTTGGGCCAGGTTGGAGCTGCAGAGTGCCATTGAGCCCTATGGGAGACTTTCCTTGGGCCGGGTTGGAGCTGCAGAGTGCCATTGAGCCCTATGGGAGACTTTCCTTGGGCCAGGTTGGAGCTGCAGAGTGCCATTGAGCCCTATGGGAGACTTTCCTTGGGCCAGGTTGGAGCTGCAGAGTGCCATTGAGCCCTATGGGAGACTTTCCTTGGGCCAGGTTGGAGCTGCAGAGTGCCATTGAGCCCTATGGGAGACTTTCCTTGGGCCAGGTTGGAGCTGCAGAGTGCCATTGAGCCCTATGGGAGACTTTCCTTGGGCCAGGTTGGAGCTGCAGAGTGCCATTGAGCCCTATGGGAGGCTTCCAAAATCATGCAAAGTCTGAAAGTTTTGCCCACCGTTTACGAGCGCTCAATACGAAAAAGTTGCGACAATATACGAGCAAATCGTAACGGCTACGAAAAAGTTGCGACAATTCCCTCAAGTCGTAACGGCTACGAAAAAGTCGTAAAAATTTACGAAAAAGTCGGAACGGCTACGAAAAAAACGCTGGTATCCTGGTGGGCCAGTCCGACACTGTGCCTGGCGCCCCCCAATCATTGCGCCCTAGGCAGGTGCCTACCCCTAGTTCCGGCCCTGGTTTTGTATTAGTGTTTCTTGTGGATTTTACACGATAAATTATGAAAAAATTGTGTTTTTGTGTAATTAAAATGCACAATTTTTAGCACTAAAAACTACGTTTCGTGAAAATAAAAAATACTAACGTTAGTAAATCTTGTCCATAATGTAATATTGACAAATATTTGTGGTCTTTATTTTTATGAATAATGAATACAAAGTATAACAACAAATACAAACTAGAAAGGGAAGTTTGAGAACAAACTTCATGTTGGGTTGAAAAACGTGAAGTCACTGAATGAAATCTGATCTGTTGTTGGCTCCGCCCACTTTTTCTAACCTTGGACCACAGTTATATAGTAAAACCACTCTGCAAAGTTTGGGGCCCCTGGTTTTAATAGTGTCTGAATGGCAGCAATTTAAATTTCCCCACTGAAAGTCAAGTGACATCTGACTGGTGGCCCCGCCCACTTTTTCTAACCTGGAACTGCAGTTACCCAGTGACTAACTCTGCAAAGTTTAGGGGCCCTAGGATTAATAGTTACGGAACGGCAGCAGTTTAAATTTAAACCAATAAAAGTCAATAGATACATTTTGATTGGTGGTTGGTGGGTGTGCCCACTTTTTCTAACCTTGAGTCAAAGTCACCCAGTGACAAACAGTGGGCACCCTGGCATAAATAGTGTGAGAATGACAGCATTCTAAATTTAAACCAATAAAATTCCATGGATGGAATCTGATTGGCTGTTAGTGGCCCAACCCACTTTTCCTATTTTTGAACTGCTGTCCCACGGTGACCAACTGTGCAAAGTTTGGGGATTTAGGCATAAAAATTGTGAGACTGACAGCATTTTACACTTCACCATTGAAAGTAAATAGGTGAAATGTGATTGGCTGTTGGTGCCTCCTCCCACTTTTTTCTAACTTTGAACGGCAAATACCCAGTGAGTAACTCTGTAAAGTATAACAACTCTGGAAAGTTTAAGTATCTGGAATTAATACTTAAATAATGGCATCAGTTAAATATAAACCAATGAAATTTAATGGGTGGAAATGGATTGGCTGTTGGTGGCTCCGCCCACTTGTTCTAACCCTGAATATGTAGTCAGCCAGTGACTGACTTTGCAAAGTTTGGGAACCCTGACATAAATAGTGTGAGAAAGGCAGCATTTTAAATTTAAACCAAAAAAATTAAATAGGTGAAGTCTGATTGGCTGTTGGTGGCTCCACCCACTTTTTAAAACAAAAA
The DNA here is from genome assembly GCF_000004195.4 of Xenopus tropicalis. Taxonomy (NCBI): domain Eukaryota; kingdom Metazoa; phylum Chordata; class Amphibia; order Anura; family Pipidae; genus Xenopus; species Xenopus tropicalis. The sequence goes on along the minus strand of NC_030681.2, from coordinate 42,088,307 downwards.
AATGCAGTCCCCTAGTGGCCCTGGTGTTAATACTGTGAGAATGGCATCAGGTTGAATTTCCCCGTTGAAAACCAATAGTTAAAATCTGATTGGCTGCTAGTGGCTCCACCCACATTTTCTAACTCTGAACTGCAGTTACCCAGTGACTATCTCTGCAAAGTTTGGAGACCTTAGTATTAATATTTAAAGAATGGCAGCAGTTTAAATTTAAACATATGAAGTCTATAAGTGAAATATGATTGGTTGTTGTTGGCCCCACTCCCTTTTCTAAACTTGGAACATAGTCACCCAGTGACAAACTGTGCAAAGTTTGGGGACCCTGACATTAAACGTGTGAGAATGGCAACAGTTAGAATTTCCCCACTGAAAACAATAAAAGATATGTGATTGGCTTTTGCGGCCCCGCCCACTTTTTCTAACCTTGAGTAAGAAGTCACCCAGTGACTGACTGTGCAAAGTTTGCGAACCATGGCACCTAACCAATAAAATTCAATAGGTGAAATCTGATTGGCTGTTGGTGGCTCCACCCACTTTTTCAAAACTAAAACTGTAGTCCCCTAGTGACCAACTGTGAAAAGTTTGGGGGCCCTGGTGTTAATTCTGTGAGAAAAGCAGCAGGTTGAATTTCCCCATTGAAAGTCAATAGGTAAAATATGATTGGCTGTTGGTGGCCCCACCCACTTAAAAAAATACAAAAAAACGTAAATGCGTAGTCACGCAGTGACTGACTGTGCAAAGTTTGGGAACCCTGGCATCAAACCAATAAAAATCAATAGGTGAAATCTGATTGGCTGTTGGTGGCTCCGCCCACTTTTCAAAATTAAAACTGCAGTCCCTTAGTGACCAACTGTGAAAAGTTTGGGGGCCCTGGTGTTAATACTGTGAGAATGGCAGCAGGTTGAATTTCCCCATTGAAACTCAATAGGTAAAATCTGATTGGCTGTTGGTGGCCCCGCCCACTTTTCAAAACTAAAACTGCAGTCCCCTAGGGACCAACTGTGAAAAGTTTGGGGGCCCTGGTGTTAATACTGTGAGAATAGCAGCAGGTTGAATTTCCCCATTAAAAGTCAATAGGTAAACCCTGACTGGTGGCCCCGCCCATTTTTCACAACTAAAACTGCAGTCCCACTGCAGTCCCCTAGTGACCAACTGTGAAAAGTTTGGGGGCCCTGGTGTTAATTCTGTGAGAATGGCAGCAGGTTGAATTTCCCCATTCAAAGTCAATAGGTAAAATCCAATTGGCTGTTGGTGGCCCCACCTACTTAAAAAAATACAAAAAACCTTAAATACGTAGTCACCCAGTGTCTGACTATGCAAAGTTTGGGAACCCTGGCATCAAACGAATAAAAATCAATAGGTGAAATCTGATTGGCTGTTGGTGGCTCCGCCCACTTTTCAAACCTAAAACTGCAGTCCCCTAGTGACCAACTATGAAAAGTTTGGGGACCCTGGGGTTAATACTGTGAGAATGGCAGCAGGTTGGATTTCCCTATTGAAAGTCAATAGGTAAAATCTGATTGGCTGTTGGTGGCCCCGCCCACTTTTTAAAACTAAAACTGCAGTCCCCTAGTGACCAACTGTGAAAAGTTTGGGGACCCTGGTGTTAATACTGTGAGAATGGCAGCAGGTTGGATTTCTGCCAAATCAATAGGTAAAATCTGATTGGCAGTTCACAGCTCCGCCCACTTTTGGGCATCCAACAATCATCATATTTTCATTCAGGCTGAGCCCATGACTGTGTGATTCAAGTTTGGGGAGTGTCGCCTCAAAGATTGGCAGCAGTTTCAATTTCCCTATTAAAGTCAATGGGTAAAATTTGATTGGCTGTTGTTGGCCCCTCCCACTTTGGGGTCATCCAACAAATGTCGCTGTTTCATTCGGGGTGGCCCCGTGATTATGTGATTCAAGTTTGGGGGGTGTAGCTTCAAAGCTGTAAGTGTGGCAGCAGTTTGAAAATCTTCCCTGTCAAAGTCAATGTAAAAATTGGGGGGTTCGGAGGGGCGCCACAAAAAGACGGGGGGCGCAATCGCTTAGAAAAGCACAAGGAACCTGCTCCGCTATAGGGCGAAGAAGTGTGGGGAGTTTGGGTGTTGCACCCCTAAAACTGTAGGAGGAGTAGAGTTTAGAAAATGGGGGGCGCTAAGAATAAGAAGAAGAAGAGGAAGAATAAGCCAAAGTCGAAGAACAGAATGTGGGGTTTTCAACCCAACACAATAAATACAAGGTACAGTTGCAATAAGTTAAGAATCAAAGACACAAGAGGATAGAGCTTATAATCTGTTTTCATTATTTGTTTTATGTGCATCTCTGGGAACTCTGAGCACTGTTCCTTTAAACACCTTGGTAACGAAAGAATATCTGCCCTTGAGATACATATTGTGTAACATCAGTCTGTCCTTACAAGAAGCCAGCAGGGGACATACGTGCAGGCATAGGCGAATTTAGAATAAGGCTGTGGGAGGCTAAGCCTACCCAAACCTGCTTGGCACCTTAATAAAACAAACTCACTCTGTTTCTGCACTGCTCTGGAACCTTTAACATCGGGAAATCTTGTTGCATTCCTCCTTCCTGCAAGCTCCGGTTCTGCTGTAATCAGCTGTGCTCTGATTGGATCTTTCTTCTTGTGTTTTCTCCAATCAGAACACAGCTCTCTTGACAGACAGTAAACCTGACCAACCAGGGCACATATGTAAGAACTTCACCAATGTTTGCTGCAGATTTCATCCCACAAGTACTATACTGTATATGTTCTAAAGGCTGAATCACTGTTTTGTTCATTTCTAGTTAGTTACAGTGGAGCCCTCATGAGACTGTATAGCTGGGAAACAAACCAATTTTGTGTGCCAGTGTTATAGTGCCAGGGCCTGAATATCTGTCATCAGTACCCACTGCTTCTCACTGTATATAATGTGCTGGTTTTGTAAATACAGACTGCATTTCACTGTATATAATGTGCCTGGGATGTCAGTACCCATTGCCTTTCTCTCTATAAAACTAAAACACATTTAAGCTAACTGATCACAAACACAAATGGATTGAGAACCCCTCACAGAAGTGCATGTATGAATACTTAACATTTTAGGGTGAAAAAGCACTCCCACTCGCGTTTTTGCACAATATCCCTGGAAGTCAGTGGGAACGAACCACAAGAGGTAGTTGGGGGGTTCATTTTTAAGCCAGCAGTGAATCTCACATTAGCTTTTGGTCAGTCTATTTTAGTATGGCTGATCTTTAGCCTCCCCAAACAAAAAAGCCACCCTCCGCCTATGCGTGCAGGTATTTATTACAGTGCTAATTTGAAGTGTCTGTTTTTAAACCTTTATTACTTGTAGCCTTCCTTTCTTGTTTTAATTGCCATCCTGCTCCGGACCTCTCTAGCCTAGGGTTTATAAGGTATTTTTAGACGTAAAAGCTAAATCGCCCTCATTTGCGTTTAAATCATACACACATCCAAAAAATTGTTATTTTTTATTAGGAACCCCACCCTGGTGTTAGACAGATGAAGGGGGCTTTACAGAGGAGTGCCATGCCATTCACTGCAACCCCAATTAGCATGGGGTTTGGGGGATGCAATACTGCTTGTACCGAGATGGGTCTGAGGATATATCATTGTGCTACTTTTAACATAAAACTATATTTTCATATCTACACCATTTATGTATAATAAATTAGATTTGTAAGAACTGGTTGGTGTGATACAGGTAAAGGATCCATTATCTGGGAAACCCCTTTTCCAGAAAGCTTTGAATTGCCAGAAGGCCATCTCCTATAATAATTAAAATGATCTTTCCTTGTAGCAAAGCTGCATGAATCCATGTTGGTACCAAAACAACCTTATTGGGTTTATTAAATGTTCATTTGAGTTTTTAGTAGAGATCACATTTATGGAAAATCCCCAGGTCCCGAGCATTCTGGATAACCAGTCCCAAGATTTCTTTCCCCATTTAGTACATTGTTTAAGTCAGTATTTTCAACCTCCTTGCAATCTAGAAAGGACCTCCTCTGGGGCTTGTAGCTTTTTCTAGTATTTGTTCTTGAGATCCTTTCAGATATGAATTATAAACTTTGTACTTTTTCTATCATGCATCATGTAATTCTGCCTAGGCCTGGTTATTACACACACACACACACACACACTACAGTATTATGTAATATAAAAGTTCTGCACTGTGTAAATAATATAGTAGTAATAGTACACACATTTTATTGCTTCAGAACATGCTTACATTCATATCAGAAATGAAAATAAACAGGCATAATATGTTAAACTATAAATGCTAACAAAACTATAATGCCTTTATTGTTGAATGCTAATCTTACATATCTGGCATTTTTAGTTGCAGAAAACCTACTGCACAACAGTTTGGATACATCTTTCATGAGAAACACAAAAACAGTTTATATAGGTTTATTCAAACACAAAATACACAATACATACACTCATATGTCATATAAAACATTGTGCAGATCTATGTATTAAGAAACCAGTTTCACAGACGTTAGCTAAGTTCAGAGAGAGTCAGCCTAGGGTTATGTTTCTCTTCAACCTGAGGTTTATTTGAATACAGTATCACACATTATATATAATAAATCCAGTTAGACCAGAGATGTCCAACTTGAGGTCTCCTTGTGACGCTGATAAACAAGTACAAGCATCTCTCCACAGTCAGACAGGAGCCAGTCCTCTGGCTTGACATGATTAGACCTTAATAATACAAATTATAAGGGTTTGTGGAATATACTGTGCTGTTTATCCTAGCACAATGGAAAATATAGGCTTAATACTTTATATACTCAGAACAAGGAGAACAGAACATATACCCACCGGCTGTCTCAGACCTTAAGTTACAGCTTTATATATTATATACTAATATTTGTAATTCTTTGATGTTATAAAATAAAAAATATATTCCATATAACATTCCCTCTTCCTGCACATAGATACCCCATGCTGAAAACACCTGAACTAAACACTTGTATGGACAGACCAGCCAATCTAAACACTGATTGATAAGCAAAAGGTGGGTGCTCTTTAAACCATGTTTATGAGACCTGTTATCCAGAATGCTAGGGACCTGGGGTTTTCCAGATAAGGGGTCTTTCTGTAAGTTGGATCTCAATACCTTGTCTGCTAAAATCATTTAAACATTGATTAAACTCAATAGGATTGTTTTGCCTCCAATAAGGGTCAATTAAAGCTTAGTTACCATCAAGTACAAGGTATTGTTTTATTATAACAGAGAAAAAGGAAATCATTTTTTAAAATGTAAATTATTTCATTAACATGGAGTTTATGGGAAATGGCCTTCTTGTAATTCAGAACTGGAAACTCGTTATCCAGATAAGGGATCCCATCCCTGTAAATTTTATAACTGATGGACCAAAGCTGCTAGCTTCTATTTACTTCCATTTAGCAGATAACAAACTACACAGAGCTGGTCTGGATGCTGACTAGGAGGTTAGTTCTGGTATTGTTCTCAGGCATGTAAATAGCATAAGTTCCTTATACTTGGTACTCCCTGATGCCCTCTAACAACCATATATGTATCAACAGAGTATGCATATCACATTTATAAACACTAAACAAAAAATAATACTACAGGCAAAATGTTAATTTGTTACATTCAATTATGTTGCACTTTTTTAGTGCATTTACTACTGTGACAGTGTCTATCTGCCAGCATAGAACAAAAGTAAAACAGAAGAGCACAGCAATGCAAAACACTAGCCATCACTGAATATTGCATAGATGTGATAGCGTACTACTTTGTAACCAGAATAAATGAATTCTAAACAAGATTTTGGAATCTTACCCCCTTATCTAAAAAAAAAAAACACTACGCTTGCCCAGGAGTAGTAACCCATAGCAACCAATAAGAGGGTTTCTTGCTGATTGATTGATATTGGTTACTGCTCCTGGGTAAACTTAGTGTCTTTTATTGCATACCCCCTATTAATGCTTAATGTGTGTGGGGTAAGAAAAATGGGTTACTAAAATATATTTGTCTCTGTCCATTTAGTAACTCCACCAGATATCAAACATTGGGCTAGATACAACTCAATTAAATGTTACAGTGCTCTTCTTTTGAGTTTGGAACAGCTTTTTGCTCCTTTTATATAGGCAGAATAGAACTGCACCCCAGGCTTGATTGTATGTACAGATAAAAGTATGCTTTTAAATACAGAAACCTAGCCACTAGTGATGTGTGGGTCGAGAAAAACTCAATCTGCACCCAACCCTAACCGCCCACTCCCAACTCGAACCCTACCCACTTCTCTCCTCTTTAAACCCGTCCCCGCCCCGCAATGACATCACAAAAGGGGTGGGGCGTGGCAGCTGTGCGCCTCTAAATTCAGAAGCTGGAAGATGCAGGCCGGAAGTGTTAGGTCGCGGGTGGGGAAAGCAAGTGTAAGACTTTTATAAATTTAGTAAACTTTTGGAGGATAAAGATTTGTTCCTAAAGTTAAAATCTATTAAATAAAAGAAAAATTAGACTTGATTCATAAATTCCCTCCAAGATAAACAGCTGCTAAGAAAGGGATTACACCATAGTTTTTACAAAGTTACTGCTATGTACAAACACTAGTCTTGCTAGACAAAATATATTAGCTACAGTTTGTCGTTTGTATAACACGTGTAGATTTAGAAAAGATCTTTAGTATGTATATACAGACACTAAGCTTTCCATAGTATGTACACATTAAAGTGATACTGACATGTTGCTATCAGTGACAGGAACTGTGCCACACTTCAAACCCCCCCCCCCCCGTAGCTTTATTATTTAAACATTCCCCGGACTATACTACACTATGCAATAAAATCAAGATAGCCAGCTGTTCCTCAGAGGAGTACAGCAGCTACAATATCATTATATGCAGACCCTTTACACTTAATTGTAACAAAAAGCACAAAAGCCCTAAATTATTTGACAGATTCTTCTAAAAAGCTCAAAGCATATTAATGATCATATGTATATAATGATATACCACAAAGAGAGTATGTTCATTTAGGAAGAGTACAATAGATGCATACAAATTCCCAAACATTTTGTACTGATGTGTTCACAATATACATGGTTTTAGTAATCCCCCCCTCATGTATTGAGTTCTAGAAAGAATGTGCTTTTTAGGCATTATTATTAAGTGGGAGTCTTTTCTTACTCTTCATCACTTTGTCATCATGTGCTCTAATGTTTGGTGGTGCCCTGTTACATTTTGTACTTCAACATCTATAATATAACCAAGCACAATATCCTCAGTCCATGGCAACTGTGACTGTGCTAAGCTTCAATGCCCCAAACCTTCATTGCTAAATACAAATAGGATCTAGTCATGGCAGATCTTCTGGGGTACATCAAGCTATTTTTTACTTTACTATAAACAATCAATAGGAAGTGCCACAAATACTTGATTTGTTGGCTTGTTTTCATTGGCTGGATTAGAAGGTATACAAAGAGGATAGGGCACTAGCGTGTAAGCAAAAACTCACCAAATTACAGATGTGGTCCAGAGCAGGCCCAGAGCCTCAGTGTAGGAAAGCAAGAAACTGTCAACAGCAAAATTGGGTAAATGGGCACTACAAGAATTCACAAGGCCACCAATATAATTATTTATATCAACAGAATTTCCGAAGCCTTGCACGGTTCAAACCAAGGTACACCTAATCATAGGCTCCTTTAAAGGCACCTTGGTATGAAAAGTGTTCTGAAATGTGCTGCTATAAATAAAGATATGGTTTGGAGTTACAAAGATCATAAAAATTATAGCAAGGTGCTCTAGATACATTCATTAACAATGATATACATTATTTTATACAGCAGAACCATAATATATTTTATATTCCAATATATTTTATTCTTTTCTTATTTTTTTTTTTTTTGTGATTAAAAGTAGAAGGCAGAGTTCAGTTTCATTATAAATCTTGATTATCAGGCTCATGTTAAGCTAAATACATTTAATACTGCCTGCCTGCTGAACTATAGAACATTACAACAAGCTTCCTTATGATGGATCATTGTTGCATTTAGTAAAACAAAACATAAAGCCTCATTTAAGACTGCAAGTATGGCAAACTAAAAAGGGAGCACATTCGCCATACCCATAAAAATGATAGAGACAGGGGTCATACAGCAACATGATATTTGTGCTATCTGTGTTATATAGATAAATGGTATAAACTCACCAAGGTCAGTGGGAGCCACTGCTACTATAGGCACCATCTCTTCCTATTATACCTGCTATCCCTCAGCCACAGTCCCTTCCCAGAGGCTATTACCTCCCCACTGCTACTATAGGCACCATCTCTCCCTACTATACCTGCTATCCCACAGCCCCAGTCCCTTCCCAGAGGCTATTATCCCACTGCTACTATAGGCACCATCTCTTCCTATTATACCTGCTATCCCACAGCCACAGTCCCTTCCCAGAGGCTATTATCCCACTGCTACTATAGGCACCATCTCTCCCTACTATACCTGCTATCCCACAGCCCCAGTCCCTTCCCAGAGGCTATTACCCCCCCCCCACTGCTACTATAGGCACCATCTCTCCCTACTATACCTGCTATCCCACAGCCACAGTCCCTTCCCCGAGGCTATTATCCCACTGCTACTATAGGCACCATCTCTCCCTACTATACCTGCTATCCCACAGCCACAGTCCCTTCCCCGAGGCTATTATCCCACTGCTACTATAGGCACCATCTCTCCCTACTATACCTGCTATCCCACAGCCACAATCCCTTCCCAGAGACTATTATCCCACTGCTATATAGGCACCATCTCTCCCTACTATACCTGCTATCCCACAGCCACAGTCCCTTCCCAGAGGCTATTATCCCACTGCTACTATAGGCACCATCTCTCCCTACTATACCTGCTATCCCACAGCCACAGTCCCTTCCCCGAGGCTATTATCCCACTGCTACTATAGGCAGCATCTCTCCCTACTATACCTGCTATCCCACAGCCACAATCCCTTCCCAGAGACTATTATCCCACTGCTATATAGGCACCATCTCTCCCTACTATACCTGAAATCCCATAACACAAAGTTGTAGTATCTCTACTACAACTGAACACACACCTGCAGTCAAGAGGTCAATATGTTGTGTACTAAAGGCAGACAATTTGAGCTGCCTAAACAGATTATGCAGCAAATCCCATACTATACATATATTCTATATTGAACTCTCACCCAGGCTTGTATTTCTGTATCAGTGCATCAGTAGTCAAATAAAAACAAGTTCATAAAGTTCAAAAAAAGTTTTCAAAACCAATAAATAATTTGAAATAAAAAATGGCAAGATATGGGAATGATAATGCAGTCTCAGGGCCAGTTGATGTTCAATATGTTACTCGGCCATCCCACTAAGCACACTATTATTCAGCAAGTCCATGCTGCCGTGCCGCAGTGTCATGCTGATTCTGAAAGGTTTGGGCTTAATGCTTAGTCCATAGTCACCCTTGGGATTCAGATTATCTGCCGGCAATGCTGTGAATATACACTGATGCAATAAGATTGAGGAGAACATAAATAACTGTATCTTTGATAGCTCCTCGCCAATGCATCTTCGTTTGCCAACTGAGAAGATCATGATGTTGCTTACCAGGTCTTTATTAATGAGTCCATTGTCATCTAGGAATCGAGAAGGGTTAAATTCTCCTGGGTTGGACCATTTCTGTGGATCGTGATTGACGGACCACTGATTGACAAATACCACAGTATCTTTTGGAATCTGGTAGCCCATTATAGTGGTATTCTTTGTGGTTGCATGGGGAATAGTGATAGGAACAAAGCTGCTGAAACGCATAAACTCGTAAAGGAATGCCATTAAGTAGGGTAATTTTGGTTGGTCTTCTATACATGGCAAGCGATCTTTACCAATAACTCTGTCCATTTCATCTTGCAGCTTAGTTTGAATTTCTGGGTATCTGGTAAGGAAAAAAATGATATTGTCAATTAAAAAACTGCTCCACAAGGCACAGTTATATCATTAATATAATCCTATGATGTTCATTTTAACTAGCATAAAATCTAATAATATGGTAAAGTTCCATACAATGTAAGTATCCATATTAAATGAGGTGGTTCACCTTCAGGTTAACTTTTAGTATGTTATAGAATAGCCTATTTCTATTTTGTTTGATCTTCATTTTTTATAGTTTTTTAATTATTTGCCTTGCTCTTTTGACTCTTTCCAGATTTCAAATGGGGTTTACTGGCCCCAACAGCTAAAAGATGATTGCTCTGTGAGGCTACAATTTTATTGTCATTGTTACTTTTTATTACTTATCTTTCTATGTAGGCCCTTCTCTATTCATATTCCTTTTTCCTCCTTCAGACCACTGCCTGGTTGCTAGGTTAAATTGAACCCTAGCAATTATATAGCAGCTGAAATTCCAAACTGGAGAGCTGCTTGAAAAAAAATCTAGATAATTGACAAACCACAAATAATAAAAAATGAAGACCAAATTGTCTCAGAATAGCATGCTGCCCCATGCTGTATATATAACTGGGGCCAACAACAAGTCTCACAGAGACCACAGTAGGCAAGAGGCTATAAATGATGTTGTATGGTTTGCCTTACACAAGTATCCTGATGCAGAAGGCAGACACCACATTCATATATACTTAAGAAATGTATATACCCACATTCATATATTGTATATACCACAATATACAATCAGAACTAGTGACAGAAATGACTGTGATACTGACACTAAAAAAATACTGTTCAAAATATGATTGTACATTTAGGGGGAGATTGATCAATGTTTGACTATTTTTGTGCTAAAAAAAACTCAAATTAAGATTATGGTTAAAAAAAAAATTGCCATCTAAAAGCTGGCGAGTTTCTATAGAAGTCAATGGGCGTTGTCCTAGGCAAAGTCAACCATATTTGTAATTTGAGATATTCACGTTTTTCAGTTTTTTCAAGTGTGTAAATTCGAAAATTCAAGGTATTCTAGTTCTTTTATTGGAATGAGTTTTCCTTATTAATAAATAAGCAAGCATTCGATATGCAAATTTATTTGATTTAGAAAAGCAAAACCCGAACTCACAAACTCGAAAAATTCATAAATAAGCCCATAACAGTTACCTATAGGTGATGTTGATCATTTTCCACTGATACGGCTGCTTTTGTAACTATTTGTTACTTCCTAAACCTGACTGTTTTGCCAACCTGACTATCCCTTCTCAGCCTGTCAGTTGCAGCTTCTAATGCTAATAAACTAGAGCAGTGCTGTCCAACTTCTGTGGTACAGAGGGCCGGAATTTTTCCGACCTACGTGGTGGAGGGCCATTCTTGGCTGGTATGTGCCATACTTGGCCTGTTTGTGCCATACTCTGCCTGCCCTACCCTGCCTGTGTGTACCATACTCTGCCTGCCCTACCCTGCCTGTGTGTGCCACACTCTGCCTGCCCTATGCTGCCTGTGTGTGCCATACTCTGCCTGCCCTACCCTGCCTGTGTGTACCATACTCTGCCTGCTCTACCCTGCCTGTGTGTGCCATACTCTGCCTGCCCTACCCTGCCTGTGTGTGCCATACTCTGCCTGCCCTACCCTGCCTGTGTGTGCCATACTCTGCCTGCCCTATGCTGCCTGTGTGTGCCATACTTGCCTGCCCTACCCTGCCTGTGTGTGCCATACTCTGCCTGCCCTACCCTGCCTGTGTGTGCCATACTCTGCCTGCCCTATGCTGCCTGTGTGTGCCATACTTGCCTGCCCTACCCTGCCTGTGTGTGCCATACTCTGCCTGCTCTACCCTGCCTGTGTGTGCCATACTCTGCCTGCCCTACCCTGCATGTGTGTGCCATACTCTGCCTGCCCTATGCTGCCTGTGTGTGCCATACTTGCCTGCCCTACCCTGCCTGTGTGTGCCAAACTCTGCCTTCCCTACCCTGCCTGTGTGTGCCATACTCTGTCTGCCCTATGCTGCCTGTGTGTATGGGACACACAGGCAGCATAAAGTGAATGCTGGCACTGCTCCTACAGTCTGCACAATAACTATATATTAAAAAACATTTTAATTGCAGTACCACCACAGTATATGTTCTTTTTGTAGTGTGCAGGGATTATTTGTGGGTTTCTACTGCTCCTCCTGCTCTGAGGTGTGAACAGGGGAACAATGGGGGTGATTACAGCCTGAGCCGGAGGTGTGAACACTGCAGGGGGTGAACAATGCAGAGATTAAAAGGTGTGAACAACACAGGAGATTACATATTTAAACAATACAGCCTGATTACAGCCTGAATCTGAGGTGAGAACCATGCAGGGGGGCAGTTAATCACAGTACTGATACCATTTAAAGCTTACACAAGAGTAAGACATCAAAGCAGCCAGACAGGTGGGGGGCCGCACAGAGGGGGGTCGCGGGCCGCCAGTCGGACAGCACTGAACTAGAGGAACATGAGGATCAGATAGGTAATATTAACGCATCAGCCAAATGCATTTATGGCAAAATTATAAATAGCATGCAAAGTGTTATGATAGATGGAAATGTAATTTCTGGTGTTGGCATTTCTTTGAGAGATGTATTGTTTGATATAGGAGCAGTAATCCCAAAAAGCAAAGTGGTTAAAAGAATTATAAGAAGAAAGGCAAACAGAGGAGGTACTCTTTAGGATTAGGAAAGGCTCTTTTTTTGTTACTCAGTGTAGCTATGGGGTACAAACAGCATATACAATCATTTTAAATCCTGTGCTCTGGTTGCAATGTGCATGGCAGTTAATTCACAGGAAGATCTCCAATTGACAGGTATATTGTACCCTTTAATGTACATATGTCATAATCCTGGTTTCAGTCTGCTTATGGAGCCTGCTCTTTTATTTCTATGAAAGGTGCTCAACAATTGTTCAATGTGCACAACTTTAAAAGAAAGGAAGGGAGAGAGACAGACAGAGAAAGGATGACGTATGCGTTTCTCAAGGTGTGTGGCTGGATCTCTTTGAACAGCCACATGTCAATAAAGGCTTGCCGAGAAAGACTGACAAAAAAAGCAGCTCAGCCTCTGGCACTACAAATGCCACTTCCACTCTTAAGTCAACATTGTGTATAGAACAACATGCTCTTGTGTCAAAGCACACTTCCTCTGAGGGCGTGCAACAAACAGGCAACACAATTGGTCCTCCCATTCTCACAGCTTCTCGGCATGTCACGCAATCCCAGCACATAAATCTGTGCCAATCTAGGCCAGCCTTCTCTCTCTTCCCTTGCTCAGTGCCCTGGCACAGACCCTCCAGCAAATTCACCCCATCCCTCTGTGCCCTGGCACAGACCCTCCAGCAAATTCACCCCATCCCTCTGTGCCCTGGCACAGACCCTCCAGCAAATTCACCCCATCCCTCTGTGCCCTGGCACAGACCCTCTAGCAAATTCACCCCATCCCTCTGTGCCCTGGCATAGACCCTCCATCAAATTCACCCCATCCCTCTGCACATATTCTTTCTGTGGTTACTGGAAACGTTTTTAGGGTTCATCTCCCATTAGCCAAGGCTTTCTGCACAACAATTTTATCTGTAAATGTTTACAATCCCCTCAAACACATGCAAAGTGCTTTGTTGTAGCATGTCACCGGTACATACCATATTTCAGTTAGGATCCCCTTGATAAAAAAATAGAAATCCCTGGTGCTAGCACTGGCAATGTGCAGTGTTTTTGTGCACTGCTAAACTGCTGGGGAGCTGTAACATTAATGCCACGCAGTATTAATCACATAGCTCTTGAACCCAAGCCAGTGCTGTTTAGTGGTGCATGTACCCTCCCTATACTGGCAGATGCACCAGTAGAATCTGTGGCCGCCCCTCTGTATTGTGTATGCTGAAAAACGCTCTCTTTTTTATGGAACATGAAAGCCAATACTGCCCTTCCTTTATAACTCACCTTAAATATAATATAAATATAATTATAGCATACAGGAACATTTTTTGCCCTTTTAATGGCTGGCACCCGGACCAGCAGCAGTAGTCATTGACTTTGCACTGGCTACAATAAAAAGGAATACATGAATACCCTCCGACCCAAACTGGCACTACACTGCCTCATTTTCTTGAAACCGTTGCAGGTGGCTATAAACGCACCAACATTATTGTATGAAAAGAAGATAACTGGTCCATGTATGGTGAGAGATGAAGCGACCGATACCAGTAAGAGCCTTGGATATCAGTCGTCTTATCAGTCGAGCAGGACTGAATATTTTGATCAGCCGGCCTTTGAAGGTGCCCGAACATTGTAACATTAAAGCTGAACTGTCAGATAGGGGTAAAGAATTTCTTTGTTCTTACCCGCATATCTAATAATTCAGCTCTTAACGTTACTAGAGAGGATGAACAATCTTTTCTACAACTAATGGGCATGGGAAAGATTGTAATTGTAGCGTGTATGCAGCCAATCAAACTCTCCCTTGTGCCACACCCCATAAATTACGGTCTGTTTGGAAACCATGTGTTACAGCCTATTTGTACAAAGGTTGCGCTCTGATATGGAAGCACATTTCTGATAACAACACACATGCTTTTAAGTTTCTCTTACCTTATTATTCTTTAGAATAATGGACATGGGCCACACTTATTTGTATGAATAATTATTATGCAGAAAATATTTTTTATATTCTATTATAAATTAAAGTTTGCTGTTATAATTCAGAAATATAAACACAATAAAAAGTATAGGGGAAAATGGTGGTGCAGAGCTACAGTACAGCTGAAGCAGAAATCTCACCTAAGTGGTTAAACCATGTTTATTTTTCTGGGGGATTTGGCCACTAACAAAGCAAAGATCAGTTTGAGAGCTGCATGGGTTGCTCCATGGCTGGGTGCACCAAACAGAAATTGTGAGCGGAGAGCAATGCAGTAGCCCTGTTCTAACTGCCATGCATTTGTGTCAAGCAAATGAAGCCGTGTAGCTTTTCCTTGGGTAAACCCAAGAGAAAGCAAACACAACAGACTGCCTAGTAAGCTTGTTTGCTTGATTTCTGTACAGAAGCTTGTTCTGCAAGACTGACTGTTAAAACATTCAGGTGTATATGTCAGGGAATATGGTATAATAAGCTGTTTGATTTCCTCAATTTCACATGAAATTTAGAAGTATGAAATGTGGTGAGTGGAAGCTGGCTAAACAGCAACTCCAATATAATCTATCTTTGTTTCTGTAGCATACAGCACCTTGGTAACCCAATCACCCAAGAGCTAAAAAGTGGAAATAAGAAAGAGCTGATAGAACTGTTCTTGGCTGAGGCTCATTAGAGCTGGGCCCCTCCAGGAAAACCTGGCAGACCTGTACGACCCTGCAAGAGACTCTAACGGGCACACATGAGACCTATGGGGAAACAATAGTGTCCCTCTTCTCATATGAATCATAGAAAGTATTAATGTATCATAAAGGCAGATCTCAGTTCAAGTATAAATAATGAATGTTCCTTTCTGCAAGGCACAGCAAGGATAAAGGGTAAAGTTAATGTTAAAAAAAGAATGCAGCATTTTGCAGGCAGCTGTCATGATATTGAGCTTTTTTGCTCCAATTCTGCTTTACAGTCATAGTTATGGTCACTGTCAGTTATCTGCAGCTATTCAGGCTAAATTGCTTGCAGGCTCAACTTAAGAGAAGGTTTGCTTGGTGATAATGTAGTAAACAGTCATTTAATGAAAAAGGGGAGAATCCAAACAAAAATGGGCCAAGTGTGAGTACTTTTGTGCCTATTTGTTGCACATATATGGTTAAAAAGGTGCAAAATAAACACAACAAAATCCATATACTTTTGTTTCCATTGCCTCATGTTTCCATTTTTCTTGCAGTGACAGTGTTGATTGTTATTTCACATTGGAGCAAATAATCCAGGAATCAAATTGCCTTTTGGCATATTTGAGCCGGCACTGATTCTAGGGTTCCAATAGTTGCAGTTAAGTGTGCGCCTGCAATTACACTGGAATTCTGGAGGGGGGCAGTCTGGCAATTTATGCCATGTGTGTGTACTGCTGTGCATAACCTGTATGTTTGCACACATGCTATTGCTTGCCTTGGATCAGGCACGCTTCCTAGGCTTCAGTCTATTTACAACCACCAGAGACTCATTTTGTTCCCTATAAATCATGTCTCTGAGAAACGCTCTCACTCATATGCAGATATGGAATGTCCTGATTTTTTTTTAATAATCTAAGGACAGTAAATGTTATATAAACACTGGTTATAAGTCCCACAGAAAATTCTAAACATTAACCCCAAGAAAGTGTTAAACTTGAAGTGAAAAAATGGATTTAACATTTTCTTTTTCATTTGTTGCTTTTTAAGATAAAAGAGCAGCACACATTCGCCTCAGTGGGTGAGAATTCATTTGTAAATTGGTAAATTGATGCTTAGGTATTTTACTGTCTTCTTCCCAAGGGAGCAGTGTTGTGAATGGAAGCCAAATTGCGGTGAGCTTTGCATCCTAAGATCCAGGCCTTGGCTTGTATCCCAGAATTAACATTAAACTACTAAGGCAACTTTCTGTCAGCACGCCGCACGTGCAGGTCCGCTGCAGTATGTTCAGCACTGCGGCCAGACAAGGAGGGGCTGCCAATCCTGCCCCCCCAAGTACATGGGGGCATGACATGAATTAGAGATGGCCCTCCTGCAGCCAACAATTATTATTCAGTAAAATATATCATTTGTAATTTCCTTTCATACATGGGGGTCCTAGGGGTACCCTATATATTATATCAATCTTAAATGTTGCATTTTTAGCCCACAAAGAAGGGTTTTTGTATGGTTGCATATTTTCCATATTCAGGGTGTCTAATTGTACAGCGCTGCAGATTATTTTGGCTTTTTATGAATACATTTTAATAATTGTATTAAATATAATTATAATAACATATGCATAATTAAGGTGACAAAGATTGAATCTCTTGAGCATGACACTTTTTTTACTTTTTGTTTTTGGTAAAGCTGCATGGTCAGTAGCCCAGTGTCCACCATTCTGAAGAATGTCAGGGCTGGAAGCTCAAACTGCTGTACTGCTGGAAATACTTTCCCCCCCAGGACAGGGATACCAACTGCTGATTGGTGTCAATATTTCTTGCACTGACAACCAAGTGTTTCATGCTCAAGGCAAATCTACAAATCATTCTCCTTTGCAAAGAGAAGCCAGTACAAGTGTTTCCTGGCGGCACTAGAAATGCTCATATATAGTTTCAGTTCATATTCAGCAGTCCAGTCCTTATTTCCAGGTCTCAACTGGTTTCAACATAGGCCCTGGCATTTTAAACACACAGAGGCTCAAACAGCCCCCCACCAGCCCAATAAATAGTCACTATCTATGGCATCTTACAGCAGCTCCTCTGGCATTTGCCAGAACCCACACATAGCCAGTCTGGGCCTGGCTATTTCTTCTGAGAGGAGGAGTGGAGTCCAAGCATCATTAGCCCTCATCTACCTATGCACTATGCAACTACAGGATACAGTGTATTGGAAAACAAGGAAGCACGGTTCATATGAAAGATTCTGATCCATTATACCATATATTGCCCCCCCCCCCGCAGATAACTGTGAAGTGGGAGTACTCCCCCTCCCTTGGGAAGAGGAAGGGGGTGCAGCAGATCCATCCTGGTGGTAGGCCCTGGACACTCCAGTCCAACACTCTATTCACTATATCATTTTTCGCTGGGGGTTTTTTTCAAAACCAAGAAAAAAAACAACTTTGAATTTTAGTATATTTGCCCCTAAAGATCTGCATCTCCCCCAATTCCGCTTTTCATATACTGACTGAAGGAGCTGGCTGCTTTTCAGAGAGATAAAGGGAGGATTATTAAAGGTCAAGGTGCAAATTGGTTTATTTCAAGGGAAAACAAGCTATTTTTATTATTTTATTCTGTCTATCAATTCTTTTTATCAGAAGCTCAAACTTTCTAAGATGGATTCAAACCAATGGGCATGTCATCATTGTCTGAATTTTGCTATTCCACTTACTCAAAGATTCTCAAGAGTTGTTGAGTTGATTCATGAATAAAGTGAATGTAACCCTAACAAAGTGAGAAAAATTAACCCTGGCACTTTCATGCTTAAGAAAATTGAACAAATGGTCTGGGGAAAATACAAGAAACTGTTTTATTTTAGCAAGTGAAATAAAGAAAAAATGCAATATTTCAGCAAATCTTCCTTTAAACCTGGAATAAAATTACTTCATATTATTAACACCCAGGTAAAATATAATTCAATAATAAATAAGATAAAGATTTGATCTTGTATTTAGGTATTTTGCTGTTTACAACCAATCCTTCTTCTGCACAAAGAGGTCAGGATCACAAGTGGCCCTCCAAAGAGAACCCCAACATTGTATGTGCCCTTGGCAGGGCCACACATCCCCACCTAGAGCAGTGCACGTGACCCAGAGGTCTATTGTGCCGATCCTTATTAAGTGCTAAAGTGGCATCTAAAGCCACGGTCTCTACTCCACAATAAACATGGGGAGGCCAATAAAGTTATTTTTAAATTCCATTTTTTTAAATCTTGATTGGGAAAAAATGTGATTACCAATTAGCAATTTTTTTTGCAATAGCAAGTTTTTTTTCTCAATCGCTAGCATATTTCCAAAAAGCTATAGTTAGGAAACAATTCACAGAAGAATAATTATGACAACAAAAATCTAATTTTCCCATCCATTTTAAAAGTCTTTAAAAATGTGATTTTAAAAAAAAAAAAACTAAAAAAAATGAATTTTTTAGATTTTATTGCAAAATTTAAGATTGAAAATGTGGAATTTGAAAAAAGAAAAAAAATTCATTTGTATTTTGCCACAATGGAAAACGTGAATTTGGAATGAAAAATTTTCCCATGGGAGTAGGGTCTATTTTCAGCATTAGTGGAATTATGTGGTCTATATAAACCTCCTGGGTTCTAGAACCACGTGATATGCCTTTACTTTTCTCAAAAAAAGGAAAATGTTCAAACAAGTAAAGGAATGTATAAATCTGACCAATGTGCTTTTCCAGGAGAAATGCCGTTTGTTGATGATTGTCAGTGATACTGACTAATTTTATGAATGGATTAGATAGAAGATAGCAGTTTATTGTCTCCTTGCACTGCTGGAAATTACTTAAAGCACTGCGAGAAGATTGATTCTGTGATGCCTTTTGCCCAAAGGAAGAACACCGGAAGGCAATCTCCTGTATAAAACCTGCAACTTCATCCATCTGACACCCCATTAAAATAAAGTGTGCGGTGTTTATACCAGAGGGAAGGCATTATGTGATAGGCTAGTACAGGCTAACCCTGTTATAAAGTGTGTAAAAGAACCTTATCGTATCTCAAAGCAAACAGGTTGCTACAAGTATAATAGCTGTAATGTTTCCAACTCATTACCTGCTAGGATCACATTATTCCAAACCATTACCAAACATCCCTCTATAAAGTCTCTTTATATTACTTCATGTATGTTGCATAACAAACAAAAATGACATACATCCTAATGCCTTCTACCTACTCCTAAACTCTATGTTTGTGCGCATGTCTCCCCATAGCCTGCCTTGGCTCTGTTTTTTTGTTTGTAGAGCAATAACAAGTATCATTTCTTCATCATTGTTCAGGAAGTTAAGCAGCTATTACTTATACTTGTTGCCCATTCACATATACAAGATCATCATTTAAATCCATATGTGCATTTATGGTGCTTAAAAGTTTGTCAACCTCTTGAATTTTATATTTCTGCATAAATATGACCTAAACATGATCAGGATATCCTAACATTTTCCTGCTGAATTTGCTGATGCAATTCAGAATTCATAGTTCCATCATGAAGCTGTCATGGTCCAGAGGCAGCAAAGCAGGCCCAAACCATGATACTGTCACCACCATGTTTAAAGGAGAACTATACCCCTGGACGCAAAAATCCCCCTTAACTATCATTGTCTAGACTCCCCTCACCTCTCCCTTATCGCATAGTCTTTAAGTTTACACTCAGTCCCCATAGCTAGCTAAAAATGCAGAGCAGCGCAGCAGTGTACCTAGTCGACATTTTCTTACCGACTGAACAGTCTTCAGGTCTCACCGCCGACACGGACCCTGCTTGTGCAGTTGAAGCAGATTTCCTGCTACCTCCACTGCGCACAACAAGTCCGTGTCGGCGGAGAGACCCAAAGAGTCTTCAGTCGGTAAGAAGATGTCGGGTACGTACGCTGCTGCGCTACTCTGCATTAGCGATAGCGGTTAGCGATAGGGACAGAGTTTAAACTTAAAAACTATGCAATATGGGAGAGGTGAGGGGAGTCTAGTCTAGTTTGGGGGGCTTTTTGCGCCTGGGAGTATAATTCTCCTTTAACAGATGGGTTAAAGTGCTTATACTGGAATGCTGTGTTTGCCAAACATAAAATTGCATTCTTCAAACCAGAGTTCTACTTTAAATTGATTGAGTCCAAATTTTTTTTTTTTTAAATGATTGTTAACCTTTTCCAGTCTTGTGTTATTATAAATCTCCTTTTTTAAGGCATGGCACACTGCTCCAAACTTGTGTTCTAAAATGTGAGCTGTAAGAAGGAAGAGCTGCAGTTTTATGCCCTGGCTACTGGTTGGCAACTGGTTTTACATATTACATTGATTATATTACTGCTTAACCTGTTATGTTCATGACCATGTTGCTTAAATTTTAAATTCTGCTTTTTACATAAATGGTAAAAAACAGGTGGCATCCTTTGTAACCAGCGCTAGTTTCTGTGAGGATAATATGGGGCAATTGCGTAGGGAAAGGCTCTGGAGCAGCCGCTGCTCATTGCATGATACACAAGGTTAAGTGTAAATTCTAGAACAACAGCCCCTCTGCCAATGGTATTTTAATGGTATATATTTGAAATTATATTTATACTCTTTGCCCTGGAACAATGTTAACAGCTGTTGTTCTTGGAAAAGTTGCGGTTGGGAAGATTTGTTGCATCAGGTGTCGATTGTTCAAATACAATGCTAATTGCCAGCTATTCTTTCCAAGACTTCCTGCATCATCATGGCTTTTAGTTCCTCATGCTACCATCAGTATGCCTTTACAGGCACTGATTTCATCTGCATAATGAGTCCAAAAACTAGGGGCGATGTTAGTTAAGGGATAGCCCAGACTGTAACACTTTGTTCTTTTTGTCAAGTATTGGTGCCATTAATGGTAGGTAATCAGCCCAAAGGCCAGGGGGGGGAGTTAATTTTGGGAATAATTCCTGTTTGCTCTCCAACACACCCCAAAAGCCCATCCTGAATGTGACTGTTGGTGTGAACGTTTACTTGCTGTCCTAGATATAGTATTCTTGTAACTGGGGGAAGAATGACTGATGCACCAAATTTTCTTTCTTATATCTATAAACTTCTTTATAGGAGGTGCCTTGACCAAAGGTTAGACCTCCAAATGTGGCGTAAACCAAATAAAGATCTACCACTGCTTTAGGTCCTTTTACTGAACTGAGGCAACTACTTGGCATGAGGTTCTTGTGCTGTTACACTGAGAGCAACTAGAGGCAAAATCCCAATGATGTGCTGCTGCACTTACTATTCTAACTCCTGCCCTGGGGTATTATGCCATAATTAGGGTTCCTTACCTGACCAGGAAGAATATGACCCACTGTAGAGCTGTGGACAGAGTGTCCTGGCTGGCACCGAATATATCAGTGACTGTAGATGGCACATGCTCGGCCTCCAGCGAGTGAAAAAAGTATTGTCCATTCTTTCCTTTCTCTTCTCCTCCATCAGCATCATCTGCCCTGACCTTTCCCTCCTTGGTAATGAGGATGTGGATGAAGGCATCCATCATATCCCTGGTGACTGCCTGATTCGCCGTGTTTCGATGCAGCAAAAACTTTTTATAGACAAAGTCGTAGAACTCGTAGTTGACCTGCTGGAAGCTCCTGAAGACGCTCCTGACCGGGTTGGGGAAGCGCTGGAGCCAGGGCATCACATCCACCAAGCTGCCAGCCCCCACACTCCTTGTGAACTTGTCATTGTTGCTCAGTAGGGACTGGAACTCAAGGTCCCCGTGTTGGTAGCGCCTTCCAAAACACACTGCGCTCATAACATTAGCCACACTCACTACAGTGTGTCTTCCGGGGTAAAAGTACTTGCCCCCTTGCCCCAGCTCACTAAAGAGCGCAATGAGGTCACGTGCCTCCTTTAGTACATTCTCCGCCAAACATCGCTTGGTCTGAGGGTTCCCAGTGGAAAATGCTCGCACAGTGGAGTGCGCTAGTTTGCGGTGGGCTTTCCACTTTTCAGTATAGCACCCGAAAGCCAGGCTGCGGCCCCCTGACACAAACTGGTAGGAGGTAAATTTCGGGCGCCCAGCAAAATCCTCCCCCTTGTGCAGCAGGGCATGGCGAATGACCAAGTCTCCATTCAGCACCACTATCTTCTGGCTTCCCAGCTTGATCTGAAAGATGTTGCCATAGCGCTTGGCTAAATCTATGAAGGCCAGATGAGGGTAACTGCCCATCTGCAAGGCATTGCCAAACAGCGGCCAGGGGAAAGGACCAGGGGGTTGAGAAGATCTGATCCACCTAGGGATTATCCATTCATGGATCCACTTCAAGATGTGAGCAACAGTCAAGGCGCAGAGGAAGGAGAGCAGGAGCTTGGGTACAGAGGACTGGCCAAGGTCCTCCCATATCTTCCAATTCATGATTGAGTTCTAAAATCAGAAAAAATAAGAAAAGTGTTAATGGCTCAAATGAATTACTCTTTTACAAATTGCATTAAGCAAACCAGCGCAACTCATTGTCCACGGTGCCTCACAAGCTTCTTGAGAGAACGCTATAGATCTGGGCTGTCCAACTTCTTTGGTACAGAGGGCTGGAATTTTCCTGGCCTAAGCGGTAGAGGGCCGGTAATGGAATGCAGAATTGACCATGTCCTCAAAGGGGTGGTTCACCTTTAAGCTAATTTTTGGTAGGTTATAGAATCACCTATTCTAAGCACCTTTTCGGTCGCTCTTCATTATTTGTTTGTTATAGTTTTTAATTAGTTGCCTTCTTCTTTCAACTCTTTGCAGTTTTTAAATGGGGATAACAGACCTCAGTAGCCAGAAAACTATTGCTCTCTGAGGCTACAGTTGTATTGTTATTATTACTTCTTGTAACTTTCTTTATTCATATAACTCTATCTCATCCAAACCACTCTCTGGTTGATAAGGTAACTTAGAACTTAGCAACCCAATAACTGCTGAAACTCCAAACTGGAGAGCTGCTGAACCAAAAATGAAATAACTAAAAACTACAAATAATAAAAAATGAAGACCAATTGCAAATTGTCTCAGAATATTACAGTCTACATCATACTAAAAGTTATATCAAAGGGGATCAAGCCCTTTAAAGCCACACCTATGTTTACACCTACTTTTGCCTTAACAGAAATCACAGAAGAGAAGGTATCAGGCAGAGAATGAATGCTGTTCTGTTACAATTCCTCTCCATTAAACTAAAAACTCTGCTTCCCAGTGTAAAAGTATTCTTGCCTTGAACGCACACAGCACAACCATAAAGGCAAAGCAGTGAAAGAAGAACACAGGGCAAGCATATTCCAGTTTATTTGTCAGAAGACTGTGGTTATTGGTGTTTAGCTCACTGGTAACATTAGCAAGCAGTGCGCTCCCAAACTACTCCATCCCTGTGCTGGTTACTGGCCAGATTATATTGCTCATGTTTCCTACCTAATGCTCTTGGTCTCCCACTTACACTGTGCAAATATTTCTTGAGACAAATGTATCAAACATTTCTGTTTGGAGAAACAAAGTGTAAGACCCACAGATGTTATAACATTCCCTGACAACCTCACACTTCCATTTTGGAAAAAAAAAAGTGAATATTACTGAGACTAAATGAAAATTACAGACCTGGAAGAGTAATGAGGAGTTAATGTTCTGTGCTGTGGAAATAGGGGAAAACCTGCTTTTTTATTTTGTCTGCCTACCTTGTTTATTTCCCTTCTTCTCCTCTTCTGTGTGTTTTGCTTCCCCTTTATTCTCTCTCTCTCTTTAAAATTTATAACTTCCCCTCTTCTCCATTCCATTATCTATTTTTTTATCTTTATTATCCATTCACCTCTTCTACAATCACATTATTTCCCCCCCATGCCTCATTCTGCATCTATTACTTTATGCTGCTTCTGTTCTGACCCCTGGGCCACACTGTGCCCCCCACCCCCCTCACACTCCGGCTCCACGCCTCAAGTCATCCCCTTCCTGCCGACTTCAACATAACAAACTTGCCCATCTGCGCTTCTTTAAAAGTTTAGAGCCCAGGTGATATAAAACAACCCAATATCACTTGGGCGGCTCAAACCTTTACAGAAGCCCACTCTCCGAATCAGTGTTTGTACGCTGAGCGCTGAATTGAGGCGCGGAGCGGGAGTGTGAGGGTTTGGGGGGCAGTGGGGGGGCAGAAGAGCAGCAGCATGAAAAAAAGCCACAATCCGGATAAGTTGTTACAAGTTTGGCTCTAAAGGTTATACTTACATTAAACTGCACTTATTCACTGGTCCTGGCTGGGCTGCAAAACATGGACCTGGGGGCAGCAGCACTGGTATAGACTGCAGCACTGGTATAGACTGCAGCACTGGTATAGACTATACTGGTATAGACTGCAGCACTGGTATAGATGCAGCACTGGTATAGACTATACTGGTATAGACTGCAGCACTGGTATAGACTATACTGGTATAGAAGCAGCACTGGTATAGACTATACTGGTATAGAAGCAGCACTGGTATAGACTATACTGGTATAGAAGTAGCACTGGTATAGACTATACTGGTATAGACTGCAGCACTGGTATAGACTATACTGGTATAGAAGTAGCACTGGTATAGACTATACTGGTATAGACTGCAGCACTGGTATAGACTATACTGGTATAGACTGCAGCACTGGTATAGACTATACTGGTATAGACTGCAGCACTGGTATAGACTATACTGGTAGAGCAGTGAGCTCAGCCACAATCAAACCTTTTGGGTCTATTCCTTGCTGCCATAAAGATATAAAAGAGAATGGAAACTGCAGAAACCCCTGTCAGAGGAATGGGACTCACAGGCTCAGGACGTGTCACTAACCTGCCGGGCCCGGTTGCGCTTAGGTGCGGGGCTTCAGTCAGTGCAGCTGGGGGGGCACAGGGGCAGCAGGATCCTCCCCTCACTGTGGGGCACAGGGGAAGCACCTGACAGGCTGGGATCCCGCCACTGACAATCTGTTCCTCTCAGGGCTCAGGTGATGCTGCCAATGCGCTGATCCCACGGATGAAGCCACGGTACCTTCACATGGTTGAGCTCCCTGGCACTGCTACTCTCAGTGGGCAGAATAGTTACTGACGGCGGGGGTGCCACTGGGATTGTTAGAGCAGGTGAGAGGGGTGCTGGGTGGGAGGGGTGCTGGGTGAGAAGGGTGCTGGGTGATTGGGTGGGATGCCCCTATTCCAGCATTCAGTGTTAGGGTGCCTTCTTTTCACTATGCCCCAACTTTGCAGCTCAGCCCCAGACACTTGGCATTTGTGTTGAGAAGTGGGAATTGTGCTTTATATGGACTCCCACTTGGTAAGAGCGGTTCCTCCCCGGCAGCCACTCAGTGGTCCCCGCCCCGCTGTTTACCATTGGCCCCCGGGCTCTGGCACAAACCCCGCACTCAGATGGGAGCACTCGCTGCGCTCACTCGCTCCGGGCTTTACCGTCTCTTCTGAGGATCAGGTTGTAAATGACTTCACTGGAACCCTGCTCTCTGTATTACTGGCTCCATGCACTCCCCTCACTGAGATATAACCACTGCCTGCGCTTGTGAGTAAGGGATGTGTGCCGGGCCCCTCTCTAGCTCTGGGGCATGGCTACATACAGAATTATTCTAGGTAGGAGAGGGTGTGCGGGAGCATTAGCAATTCACTGGTTGTTAGAGTGTAAGCTCTTTTCATTCCTTACCTCTGCCTTCTCCTTCACTTACTAACTGGCAAATCTCTGTCTGCCCTCAACCAAGTTACAATACATAATGCCCTGCTCTGATTCTTATCCTGCAAACTATACATTCACAATTCACATACAGTGTATATGTAATATGCACAGACGCAAATATGCACACACTGTAGCACATAACCACACACTGTAGCATACACACAGCCGCAATATGTTTCACACAAGCAGGCACATATAACTGGCACATACACACAGATATAGTATTATACACACAGATACAGTATTATACACACAGATATAGTATTATACACACAGATATATAGTATTATACACACAGATATAGTATTATACACACAGCTATAGTATTATACACACAGATATATAGTATACACATGGATATATAGTATTATACACACAGATATAGTATTATACACACAGATATATAGTATTATACACACAGATATAGTATTATACACATGGATATATAGTATTATACACACAGATATAGTATTATACACACAGATATAGTATTATACACACAGCTATAGTATTATACACACAGATATAGTATACACACAGATATAGTATTATACACACAGATATAGTATTATACACACAGCTATAGTATTATACACACAGATATAGTATACACACAGCTATAGTATTATACACACAGCTATAGTATACACACAGCTATAGTATTATACACACAGATATAGTATTATACACATGGATATATAGTATTATACACACAGATATAGTATTATACACACAGATATAGTATTATACACATGGATATATAGTATTATACACACAGATATAGTATTATACACACAGATATAGTATTATACACACAGATATAGTATTATACACATGGATATATAGTATCATACACACAGATATAGTATTATACACACAGATATAGTATTATACACACAGATATAGTATACACACAGATACAGTATTTTACACACAGATATAGTATTATACACACAGATATAGTATTATACACACAGATATAGTATTATACACATGGATATATAGTATTATACACACAGATATAGTATACACACAGATACAGTATTTTACACACAGATATAGTATTATACACACAGATATAGTATTATACACACAGATATAGTATTATACACACATAGTATTATATCATCATATGGCAGATGACAGTATGTAAGATGCACACTAATTCATACACACAAACACAAGATGCTCCCTTGAGAATCCAAACTACAGAGATGTTGGGGGGTAGGTTCACTTTATTGGGGGAGGGTTGCAGATCCCCCCTGTAGTCAGGGAAGTAGATACTAAGACACCGCTGAGACCCCCAGCCTGGCACCTTCCCAGTAGCACAAACACAGAGGGGGTTATATATAAAGTTTGTGTAGTGCATATTTTTTTCACTAATGGTTGTTGGCGCATGTTTTCCCCTTAAATTTAGCCCTGCTGTGCCCGACTCTCCTTTCACACAAAAATTTGCAAATGAGACTGCGGTTAGCGTGAGCATGCCCTGTATGCGCGTTTATTATGGACAAATATAGCACCAATTTTCTTTTTTTTTCCACCACTAAAGTTGTATTGTAACTCGGACACAGTATGTGCGAATAAATAGTCGCAATATGCTAATTTTCCATATTTAAAAAGCTTTAAGGACATTTGCACTGCAAATAAAAATTTTGCAATTATTTTTGCACATTAAATGCACCAGTCTTGTCCGGCTTTATAAATACAAACACAGGCAGGGCAAATATGCCCACTGTGTGAATAATTCTGCCCTTCGCAGATTTTTTAAATGACCCCCAGGAAGAGGATATTAGGAGTCACTACCTGTGGCATTTGGTCCAGATCCCTGTCTGGTTGCTGTTGCTATAAAATGTGGTTACTGACTGCTTATATTTTTATGGGGGGGGGCAGTATGTTGGCTGGGCACAGGACTGGCAGGACACCCACCATTTACACTAGTTGGACCCTCTGGCTATCAGGGCATCTGTACTGTGGAAGGGGGGTACCGACCAACACAGCCCGCCAATGCCTTTGCCTAGAGTATTGGGGCCCTCCCACCGCTTGCAGGCAGTGGATATCGAGTTCATAGAAATGATTGAATAATTGTAAAAGTTGGACAAACTGAAAAGCATGTATAGGGAAGAGAGGTACATACTGTAACGCTGTCCAACGGGTGTAAATGCAGTTCAATGCAAGTATATCCTTCAGAGCCAAACTTGCTAACAACTGATCCGGATTGTGGCTCATTTTTATGCTGCTGCCCCCCCCCCCCCCAGGCCAGGACAAGCTGCCGCCGCCACCGCACACTGTGCCTCCCCCCGCCTTACACTCCAGCTCTGTGCCTCAATTCAGCACTTAGCATAGTAAAAAAAATTTGGATAGTGAGTTTCTGTAAGAATTTGAGTCGCCCAAGTGATATTGGATTGTTGCTCAAAACAGCACAGATGGGTAAATTTTCTCATCTTGAAGTCGGCAGGAAGGTGCTGAATTGAGTGGCGGAGCTGGAGTGTGACAGCCGGGGGCGGGGGGGTAGACAAAAAAAAGGAAGCAGAAGAGAGAGCAGAATCAGAATTTTGGCTCTTTAAGTTACCATGATTGGCTTTTTATCACCCCTGGTAACTTCAGGGGCCCTGCCACTTGAGGTGAGTTTCTCAGCTTACTTATTGCAGCAGCTCCCTTGGGCAGCTATAGGACACAGGACACTCAGTGCCAAGCTCTCAGCTCTGCCTGCACCCCCATATATTGTGCCAGCAGCTCTCAGCAGTACTGGTTGGCACTAACATGCAATGTGCACACAGCAACCCTAGTGGCCCAGTTGGTGAGACTGAGACCCTCCTGCTGTTCCACCGTGGAGCCTGGGAGCCTTATGCAGCTGTATTTGTGTCTGTTTCCTTATATTTTCCCCAGCTGGGTGCCCTCCTCCTCATAACCAGCCCTTGTGACCTTGCTATGCGTGATAGAATGGATTTGAGTTCTCTTTATCCTGTTCCTATATACAAAATCCAGCTGATGATTTTCTGTGTAAGTAATGTCATT
The DNA here is from genome assembly GCF_000004195.4 of Xenopus tropicalis. NCBI lineage: Eukaryota > Metazoa > Chordata > Amphibia > Anura > Pipidae > Xenopus > Xenopus tropicalis. Next base: position 42,059,362 of record NC_030681.2, on the reverse strand, counting down.
CTGTCTCACTACCCAGTACATAACGGCAATGTGTCATCACTGTGTGCTGCAAGGGAAAATGGGCAAGAGACATAGATATTCCTATTCTTACATTAAAATACAACATTCTTCAAATCTGATACAGTACTTTTGTGATGTCATCCAAAATCTAATGATGTCATGGAATTTCTTTATTTCCATTCAGATAATGTATAGATCAGTTTGCTGGCTCCAAGGTGCCACTCGTGTATGTTACTGGCAGTACAATGCAGCTGTAGGACTTGGCAGTGGCAACTTGTTGGGCAGCAGAAAGTAACTGTGAACATGTTTCTTACTAGAAGAGTATCATTCTGCATAATGGGTGCGCAGTTGTGAGCTAAATTTCTGTAGTAAGTAAGTAAGTGTGTGTTGAACTTTTTTAATTATATATTTCCAGTGCTGCCTCCAGTTTCATAAGGGCTTCCAAAATGTCACTGTACCACAGTTTTTTCTTTTTTGTGCATAATGAAGCGAGATATACAATTAGTAAAATAAACTTTCCAATAGAACTACATGCATTCAAATTGTTCAGTAATTGCTTGTGAAAGCAGAATTTGTGTTTCTTTTACTATTTCTCTGCTGTTTATCATGACTACTGGTTATATTGGTAGTCAGCTCACCTCCAGCCAAGACTTCAGGATGCATATTACCCGCAGTATGATGTTCTCTTATTAAACGACCCGAGAAGAATTTAAACATGCAAGGTATTGTGAGAGTTGTTCCATTGATCTTTTAGACTAACATATTTAATTCTTAGTGTGTACCCAAGTTGGTTAGGCTATTGCAGTTTTCCATTTGAATCTTAAAAATGAAAATGATCACAGTTTATGGGTAAAGCTGTTGAGATCTAGAGATGAATAGTTAGCTAGAGACTAGCCCCCCCCCCCTTAAGATGGTGTGAAAATAGTAGCCAATTGGGGGGAAAAATTCACTGTGTGCATTATTAGATTATTAGGACTTGGAATCAGTAAATGATGTTCAGGTATGATAAGAGATTCAAACCTTATGCCTGCATCGTATTTCCTAGTACAGGTATGGGATCCCTTATCCAGAAACCCGATATCCAGAAAGCTCCGAATTACGGAAAGCCCGTCTCCCATAGACTCCATTTTAATTAAATAATTCAGAATTTTAAAACTGATTTCTCTGTAGTAATAAAACAGTACCTTGTAATTGATCCCAACTAAGATATAATTAATCCTTATTGGATGCAAAACAATCCCATAGGGTTTAATAAATGTTTTATTGATTCTTTAGTAGACTTAAGGTATGGAGATCCAAATTACAGAGAGACCCCTTATCCAGAATGCTCGGGACCAATGGGTCCTATACCTGTATTGACACCAGAAATGAAACCTTTTTTAAATCTATCATAACTTTGTCTTTGCATGCTATTTATAATTTTGCCACAAAAGTATTTGTCCGATGCTTTTACATTACCTATCTGATTCCCCCCCATGTTCCTCTATGAGAGGGCTGACCTATTTGTGCAGCAGGAGTCACTTTAGTAGCTATTAAAAAGAAATACCAATTAAATGATGGTTGACACCTATTGGGAATAAAATGTCAGCTTTCCTTTCTTTTTGATCTTTCTGCGCTCTGAATATAGTATAGTATACTTAAGTTATGGAGATCCAAATAACGGAAAGACCCTTTATCCGGAATACCCTTGTCCCGAGCATTCTGGATAATGGGTCTTATACCTGTACAAAAGAAAATATATACATTTGTTCCCCATCGTTTGATGATTAATGATGGTGTCTGATTGGCCACCAAACAGGCACAAGTAATTGCAGTAAATAACTAACTGACCTTAGCAAAAGATTAGGGTGCCATAAGTTCTGCAGGGAGTTACACATCAGTCAAAGATTTGCAATTTTATAGCTTTGCACCCAATCACCCATTTTTTTCAGGTGTCCTGGAATTGTACCACTAAATGAATGGTAATGGGAAACTATTATTATAATTATTACAATTATTTATAAACTGTTAATATGCTTTGCAGTGCAGTACCGGTACATAGTAAAATAGTCACTAAGGTCGAAAGACACATATCCATTGAGATGAACCTAGCTAATTGCTAACCATACCAAAGGAAGGTGAAAAATTCTATTCAAAGCCTTTCCAATTTGCCTCAAAGGGGATTCAAACTCCATACTGACTCCAAGTGGGCAAGTGGACCAGTCCCTGGAAAAGCTTTGTACAAACAGTTCAGGGAGAAAATTCACCAAATTCACAGCCCTTTCTATATCTTAAGATGGAACCTCCTTAATACCAATATAATGGGTGTCTTTGTGTCTGCTGGAAGGACCTATTGGTAAAAGGAGGAGATTATTATATGATTTATTATATATTTTACATAGCTATCATTTCCCCCTTAAGCCCCTCTTCTCTAGCACAAACAACCCCAACTTTTTTTCATAACTAAGAACTACAACAATAGCCATGCAAACAAATCAATAGAGTAGGTGTAATGAGGGCTCTTGCTCATCAAATGCTACCATAGCCACTTGTTCTTTCCTAACAGCCACCACCACGTGTTGGTCCTTTGCAACATTAATTGATACTTCTACAAGGAAAATGGTATCACAAACCCAGTGAATTTGGTACACAAGGTGTATACAATATATTATTCATTTGGTGGAATGTAGGAATTAAGGTGAAGTGGAAACTGGAACCCTGTCCAAGGAATAACCTTCAGAAAAAACAACTTCCAAAAGTTTATCATCTGATTTTTATATGAGAAATTTAGCCCTTTACCCCTTTAAACGGTAGCAGAAATACAATATACACAGTATGCATATGTTTACCTAAGTATGTGGCATGTAGGGGCCCCAATATTAAAAGAGCGAGAAGTTTTCATGTTTGACAAAGTGGCTAATGCAAAGTCATGTGTTTTAGATGTCATAAGAGCCCGTAAGAAAACTTGATATTATTAGAGAGTATGAATTCTGCTGAACAAAAAATGGGTAAATATTAGTGATGAGCAAAATTTTTCAGCAGGCATGGGGAAAGTAACGCGTGTAAAAACAAAATAAATTGTGCGTGTCAAAAAATGACGTGCGTGTCAAAAAAGTTGTGTTTTGCAAATTTTTCCCCTGTTTCACAAATATTTTCACTAGTAAATATTTCTCTGTATGTCTGAAAATTCCCAAACTGTGAAGCTTTCCTAAATTCAGCTATTTTTATTACATTTCTAATAATTGCCTCAAAGTTTGCATTCTAGAGCATATTATGTCCCACATTATCTTAATGTACAAAACTATGTGACCTGTAGAGACCCAAAAATGAACAGAAGAACAAGTAATTGGGACCAATGCAAAGGAAAGATCATTCCCACCCTCCATTGACGTATTTAATTGACATATTTAATTAGTCATAGACCGAACAGAGTCAAATTTTTCTTCCTTGTTCATAGCCTAGCACTAAACATATCGACAGTGGGAATTACCTTATGACTCCTGGGAAAGTCCCCAATCCTGAGCTTCTTTTCCAAATCCTTCAATAAACTGCATGCTCTTTAACCCTAGCCAGGCTACGGGACGAATAAGGCTATTATTAATACTAATCCAGGACTTCTGCAAGAACCAAAACATTCCCTGCAAGAAGTCTAAGTCCTGTACTGAGTGTCTAAGGAAAGGGCATCTGTAGCATTTCAACATATATAACATTGTATTTATTCTTTATTTTTTTCTCCTACAAAAATCTTTATCCATGTGTTTGGCATCAATGTTCAGGCATTCTGTTTCTGCACTATGAAGAGCATAGTCATCAATGCATTATTTTATTTATCTTTATCTGTGCTATTCACAAATCCAACCTTATATGATAAAAGCAAAATTGATCTGGTGCGCTATAGGAAATGAGTGTAATCTCCAGCGTCTGCACACACAGAATTTATCCTGTGCCTCACTGAACACCTTATACATCCCATTTCCTTGCAGAGATGAAACAAGAAGATAAATAGCCGATTAGAACTAGCGTTTAGGATGTTTTTTCTCACCTCTCCCTTCTGGGCTGTCTTAGATCATTGTTACTTTTATGTGCGTGCAGGATAATACAAAGAAACAAACTGGAAATACCTATTCTTTCCCAATGACCTGACTATTTGGTTTATGCAAACCCTTGGGTTATAGTAACATTGCACGCAATAGCTACCTGCAGAATCTGCTGGCAAAAAGATGGTTCTAGGCTGAAATGGACCTGTATGTATTTTACTCTCTCATGTATGTATTTTACACTCTTCAAAGTAATGAAGTTAATATTGTTAAATATTGACAGTGGGTAAGCTAGAAACGCCTTTGCCATGGTACAGCTGGTGTCTGACTATCGATACAAAATAATTAGATCTTCTGTTACTGACCAGCTGAGGTCACTGTTTGGCAAAGCAAAAAGCTCCTGGGTTCCACTCACATCTCTGCTTTTCTCATTTGTAGTCAGATGTTACAACAACTCTTCCATGTTATATCCATCTGCATAACATAAGGTACAAAATGCATATCCCAGCAGCTGTTGACTTGAAAGGAACAAAAATCGGTAATAAAGTCATGCAAACCTGGCATAAATTGGAAAGACATTTTGGGGCAGGATAGAGTTAAACTTTTTGTTTGATTTAAGTTTTTATGAAATATCACTACATAGATAAAAAGTGTAAATTGATTTGTTTTTGGAATATAAATGGCGACCCAGGTTTTTAAAAGCATGCACCTGAAAGTTTTCACATTGGGAGATCATGGGTTTTTTTGGATCCATATTGCAGTGCCGGGCCAAGTCAGGGAAGCACCCATGGCCAGTAGCTCTCAATTCCTACTTACTACCATGTTAATGTGTGGTGGCACAATGTGGGCTTGCAGGGGAGCATCACAAAGATCTTTCATTTGCGACATTCCCTCACCCAGGGCCAGAGGGAAGAGGTAAGTGCCTTGCACCCTCCATCATTGCACCCTAGGCACGTGCCTTTTTTGCCTATCCCTAGTTTCGGCCCTGCCATATTGTAACTGAATATATTTTTTCTTACTAATAAATAGGAATAGTTTTTTAGCCACTACAGCAATCTCCCCTTGGGCCATCAGCCTTAAGGGCTCAGTTACATAATCAAGTGATATTTACATAGCACACAAGTGAAAACAAAACTGAGCAATGGTGTCTTTCACAAAGGTACTCGTATCTATACATGCTCCTTAGCAACCTGCTACAGTCACCAATGCACCTGCATGTCATTGTGCTTACAGTGGCAAATGTAACCTGCTCCCCTAGTTCAGGCCCCTGTAGGATCTCAAATGCTGGCAGTGATGGTCTGCACTCTCTGTGCCCCAGACTCCCACATGTCAGCGCGTGTGTGTCAGGGCTCGCCCTCGCGCACGGGGGGGGGGGGGCATGGAAGTGTACAGTTGTGGATGGGTTTTGTGCTCTTGTACTTCTACTCTTTGTAAATGAACCTTATTTTGTTTAGAAGAAATATAAAAGGGTAATTTACAAAAGCAAGTGCATGTGTGGTCGAGGTAAAATAGGCTTACACATTATGTTACTTATTAAAGGTATGCTGCTGAGTTTTAGTAAGTGCATCTCATGATGCTGAAGAACCCTAGAGTGTTGGTATTTCCAGCATTTCAACATCTGGTTGTGTTAATAAAAAAATGGCTTTTTAAAGTAGCGCATTGGAAATCCCCACTCTGAAAATGTTGCTGCAACTTGCACCTGGTTGCAAAAGAAATGGACACACAATTGTGTGCGTTTTGGTGCATTAGGTGCAACTTTCGGGGGGCATCTTCCCACATGGCTGCAATTACACTGGAAATCTGGGGTAAATACAGGTATGGGATCCCTTATCCGGAAAATACGTTATCTAGAAAGTTACGGAAAGGCCATCTGCCATAGACTCCATTATAAGCAAAAAATTAAAATTTTTAAAAATGATTTCCTTTTTCTCTGTAATAATAAAACAGAACCTTGTATTTTACCAACTAAGATATAATTAATCCTTTTTGGAGGAAAAACAAGCCTATTAGGTTTATTTAATATTTAAATGATTTTTAGTAGACTTAAGTTATGGAGATCCAAATTACGGGAAGATCCCTTATCCGGAAAACCACAGGTCCCGAGCATTCTGGATAACAGGTCCCATACCTGTACTGCATTATGGGAAAAAACATTCAAAGTTGCAGTTTTCACTTTGCACCTGGTAAGTAAATACATGTTTACGAAAATGACTGAACTAAAATCATTGTGTTTAGTTATACAGGTTGCATACCTAACCCTTACACTAAATAATGCATCAAGTGCCAGTAACATGAGTAATTAAATAAGTATTAAATGCATTATTACAAAATGTTCATTTATGATTTATGAAAGTCAAATTAGAGATTCATGTCATTTTTCCAGCAGTTTCACGTATTCGTTAACACTTTCCTGACAGTCAGGAAGCGTTTTTTGATGAACTGGTTCATTTATCAAAGCATTTTTTTCCTTTTACCAATGTGCATATTCCCAGAACATGTTCACCAATTAAAAGCAGTTGAATTATATGTTTTGCTATCTGCATCTACAAATAACTCTAGTTTCTTTTTGCTAGCTGTTTTATCTGATTTAGCTAATGTTCCCTGGATCCCAACAGACTGGGTGGGCAGAGTTTTAGTTATATATAGGTACACATGGGCCCATGCCTCGGGCAGCAGCTTTAAAGGTATGTCCCTTAGGTGCCTAAATAAAAAAAAAAAAGCTTACACTTACACTTTGCCCACTGCCTTCTTCTGGTCCTGCTGCAGACCTGCAGTTGGCAAAATTAATTGAATTTGATGCTGCCGGTGTTCAGCAGCACTATTGCCATGGGGGGCAGCTGGGGAGATGCACATAGGTGCCCCCCATCTGCTCCCTACCCACCCCTACCTATATCCTACTTCTCCCATACCCTAATATGCATGGTATTCAGATGCATATGTTTGGGAATGCCAGAGACATAGGCAACAATGGTGCCCTGTCCTTACCTATGGCAGACTGTATGGCTAGGCCGGCCTGTGCCTGCCAACAAGGCATCTCTTACCAGATTTTTTTTATCTGTTGCCTGGTGCAGAGTACATCCAGACCAGGGAAAGAAGTGCTGCCTGAATAAGCAATAAACTGGTGCTGTTTTGTTCCAAGACTAATGTAATGTATATAACTGGTCTAGTTTGGGGGGGAGGGCAGAGGACTTTGTAAATGACCCCTGTTGATATCTTATCAGGTGGCAGCAGGCACCTCTGGGTTTGTATGTTAGAGTGGCAGCCTATACTTTCTAATTATTTTTCTACTCCCTCCCATGCAGTTTTTGTTGGCAATAGATCAGTAGGGTTGCCATCTTTTAGTTTGCTTTACCAACCAAGCTAGTTAAATACCAGCGAGGTGGCAATCCTAGGTTCCTAGGTCAGGGTTGTGCATGGCACCCGCCAGCAGTGTAGAATGTGCAAATAGAATGTGACAGGTGGGATTATGTCATGAACATTGCCTGAATTGTGCTGATTCCTGTGGCCTCCAGAGACTATGAAGTCTACCCTAGAGAATCACATGGTGAAGGGCAACCTATAGCTATGTCCAATATGATCCCAAATGATATAGGGATTTTCATAGTCATTAGAACTTGTTTACTTTATTGCTACAAAAATCTGAATTTTATATTCAAGCCATGGACCCTAGGACTGCAAGTCAGTGACTGTTACCATAGCACCGCAGTGCTGAAAACTGTTGATGTAGATATAGCCTGCAACCCATCCATTTAATCACACAGAGAGCAATATACAATAGGACTTGATTAGAACCTCAAGCACCTTCTTGTGGGAGAATCGCCCACATTGTAGTTATGTGGGCCCCTGTCTCTATAACACCAGAGCTTCTGCAGGGGAATAGGCTTATGGTATATTTTTATACCTTCTCTAAGGCACACCACAATGCACGGAAATTATCAAGTGTGAGTGGAATTCCTTTCCAAGTGCACCCTAGCACCTAGTATATTTTTAAACAGTTAAGTGTTCCTACTTACACAAAACGGCAATTATTTGCAACTTGAATATTTAGTGACTTTAATTCATTTAGCTGCAGATCATATTCAATAGAGTTCTATACCCATTAAAAGTAGTACATTACATGGCACACATAAGATCATAAGTCCCAAGGCCTCAGGAAAGAGATTAGCCTGTTATATATATGTCTTTGTGGCACATTTACTATCCCTTGATTAACAGTGTTGTATGACATCAGTAAAATTCAAGACTTAACAAGCCGTTATCAAGATCAGATTGCAGATCCCTGGGGTTGTTTTGTGAATTATATCTGCCAAAACAATCTTTGATCCTCATATTTTCCATTTCCTACATATGTTGCCAAAGCGCTTTATGTGTTGGACATGGACCTACTAAAACACACAGAGATGCAAGAGGCAAAAGCCTCATAAAACTGAAAGCAGTATCATAAAAGTACACCTAAGCCTCAGTTCTTATCCATACAGCATCAATAAATCAGAAGATGGAAGCAGAGGAGCTTCCAAAATCCACTTTATTAAACATATGTTTAAATAAATATGGGACCTTCTCATTTATATATATATATAATGTATATTATGCAGAAAGCGCTGAATCATATCATTCAAAATGTTTAAATCAAATCATTCAAATCTAGTATCTTGTACTTGATTACTAAGCTGCATGAATAGATAATGGTGGCAAAACAAATCTATTGGGATTAATTAGTGCTAAAATAATTTTTTAGCAGACTTATGGAGAACCAAATTAAAGAAAGACTCCTTATCTGGCAAACCCTAGGTCCCATGTATTTTGGATAACAGATCCCATGCATATATTCCTTCCATCAGCTCCACAGTACAACTTTCCACTTTGAGAACAAGAACTCCTTTCTATTACAGCCAATACAAGTCTAGTGTGAGGGAAAGCAAATGTAAGAACTTGAGGAAAAAGGTCAGTATATTGTACACTTGACATTCCAATACAACAAACTATATGGAAACTTGTGCAGCCTTCCTTTAAAAAGCCCCGTATTTTAAAGCTGGGAAAGGATTATTACAATACTGCAGCTGTAACATCAATTATATATTTTAGGGAAGAATGCACTTCCACTAGTTTTAAAAAAGTGTGAATTTATGGCAATTTTTATTTTCAGCCATGAGAAGCTAATTTGCTGTTGAACAGATATTTGTACCAAACAGACAGACCTGTGAATTTGTTATCAATATACTTTACCTGCAATAACTTTGGAACAATGTAGCTCCCATTATAAGGAAACCCCTTGTATTATTCAGCAGAACTAACCCTTAATTCAGGGGTCTCCAACCTTTTTTACCCGTGAGCAACATTTAAGTATAAAAAATGTCGGGAAGCAAAGCACGCATGAAAACATTTCCTAGGGAGTGACCAATAAAGGCTGTGATTGGTTATTTGATTGCCTAATGATGACTGGCAGACTACAGGAGGCTCTGCTTGACAATACACATGGTCTTTATGCCTTTGAATCTTGTCTTCAGTCAGAAATTAAAAAATGAAAACCTGCTTTGAGGCCACTGGGAGCAACATCAGAAGGGTTGGGGAGCAACATGGTGCTCACGAGACACTGGTTGGGGATCACTGCCTTAGATAATAACATTTCTGGATGAAATATGTTTGGTGCAGAGTTTTGGTGCAGTGTTTTCCAGTGTCATCTGCCAGAAAACCCTGGACACCTCAAGGGACCAAATAGGTAGTAACTCTGCTCACCACAAGTTTAATTACTGGCACAAAGACACTCACTTGTGAAAACAAGTGTAACCAGATGCCATAAAATCACTAGTGATTACTATTTCTTTTTTTTTTTTTCAAATAACTTTTTATTAATTTTCAGGTTTTTGGGGGTACAGAAAGAAAAGGAGGGTTAGGGTAAAGGTAAGTATTACAGTTTAAAGACATATAGATGACATGACATAACACAGTGATTTTGCATTCTCATGATATTACTGTTATTGCAATTGGATTTAGAGACAATTTTTCATAGTAAATAGTATATTACTCAGACTTAAAAAAGATGTTTCTTATATAACACTGTATATCTCTACTATATTTTGATTTTCTTTGGAGTTGCAACTCATAGATTGGAATAACAATTACTATTACTATTACGATTACTATTTCTTATAATGACTGTCTATATTTAAGGGCACCTTACAGCGCCTTATTGTTTCCCCCATCACTGTGTGAGCCAATCAGGCCCGGACTGGCAATCTGTGGGTTCTGGCAAATGCCAGAGGGGCTGCTGTAAGATGCCATAGACAGTTACTATTTATTAGGCTGGTGGGGGGCTGTTTGGGCCTCTGTTCATTAAATGCCAGGGCCTATTTTGTATCCCAGTCCGGACCAGGGGCGTGGTGGATTGTGCAGAGGGAATAACGCTGTATCGCCGTATTTGAAAAGACTGGAAGCAGAGTTTTAATAAAGCATTCAAAATAATAAACTGTGTGCAGGATAGGGCAATTATTGGAGCAGGGTAGAATAGATTTGTTACTTAAAACAATTTAGTGTTACTGTTCCTTTAACTAAAGGACTGAGTTTTACCTGCAACTTAATTGCTTCAAGGTTAAAAACCCCAATGGTTGCCCTTTTATTGGCTCCACTGGGATCATCTGACTGTACCTGGGATTGATGGAAGCTACAGCTTTACTGACTCTGGACTGGTTCTGAAGTCTTTATGTAGATGTTATATCATTTCTATCTTATACTTTTGAGCTTTAGTTCTTCATAAAATTAGCTAAGATGATTAAAATCTCATCACATTTCAGCATTGTGCCTTTATAATATTATTGCATTTTATTCTCTTTCTTTAATTGCAGCATAGTTCATTTCTCTGACAGCAACATCAGCACTGAAAGGAAACAATTCCTGCTTTTATTCCATTGAGGAGCAATTCACAAATTGTGTCTTTCTGGGGCATTTCCCCAGAACGGCAGCTGCTTATAGTTGGACACATATCAATCAGGGTGGAATTTGAAACCTAAAAATGATGGGGATAACATCCTCTTTTATGATGACATTTCATGCAAGTCCCTAAGGCATATTCAATCACCCATAAAAGCACCACATTAAAACCTTAGACACAGAACATAGAAACTAAACAAACATTTTCAGGCTGTGAAACAGGGCAAGTGAATGCTGGGTATGGACCACAGAGGGAGATCTGCTCTCTGTATCTATGGAAAGGATAATTAAGAAGCTGGAAAGGGAAACTGGCAACCTATAGTTGGTATTCTGATTACATTAGGTCAGTGTATTTTATTAGTAGAATAGCTTTATGAAAGATAAAAAGAAAAAAACCTGGATGGCTAAGGGCTGTGACACACAGGGAGATTAGTCGCTTGTGGGCAACTAATCTCCCCGAAATGCCATCCCACTGGCAAAAATGTAAATCGCCGGTGGGATGGCATACGCGGCACCGCGATTTCCCGAAATCACGGAAGTTTCCTCTCAAGGCAACTTCAAACGCGGCGCTGCTTATGCCATCATGCATTTTGGGGAGATTAATCACCCGTGACAAGGGAGATTTGTCGTGGGCGCTTAATCTCCCCCATGTGCCACAGCCCTAAAATGACTAGGAGACAATGGTGGTGACCTTAAGGGTGAAGACACATGGAGCTACTAGCAGCAGTTACTTGTCGTAGCTACTAAAATAGACAATGCTAATCATTTACTGATAATTGTTTCTACGTGTGTTTTAGCAGAGGAAATTCTCAGTATTGTCTATGGCAGGGGATTTTCTGGAGTTTAGTAGCCGTGACAAGTAGGGATGAACTGAACACACCCTGATGGATTCTGCTAATTAGGATTGGGAAGGGTTCAAATTAAATAAAAAATTTTCCCCCTACCATTTAACACTTCTGAATGCTAATTAGTATATGCTAATTTATGCTACTTAGGATTCGGATTTGGTTCGACCAGAACCGCGGATTCGGTCAAAACCAAATCCTTCAAATAAAGGCTGAATTCGGCCCAAATCCAAAACCGAATCCGGGATTCCTAGTGACAAGTAGCTGCTACTAGTAGCCCAGTGTGTCTTCACCCTAAGGGCAAGTTTCCTTGAGAGCTAAAATCTAGATAATATGAGGCTTAGCTGAATTGTATAGAAAGGCCGGAGCTAGGCTTAGGGTATAGCTGGGGCTTGTGCCATGCAGTGTTTAATGGGCAAATTCACAGTAAAGTTTTATAAGTTCCAAAATGTCCTTTTGTATACCCCTTAAACATGGTTTGTGATTAAGAAGTAGGTTACTGCAGAGGTCACAACGCTGAATTCACAAAGTATTGATATATTTCAGAGATGCTATCCGGGGGCTTCATTTTTACTGGGATTGTAATCAGTGGGACAATGAAGGATTTGCCACAATTTACCCTGAACCCCAAGTATGTGACACTGGGAATTATAATTCATGGGACAAGATACAGAGGTGAGTGAGGGACAGAATGTGTAGTCTATTCTGAAAATGAACTTTTAGTATCATGTAGAGAGTGATATTCTGAGATGATTTGCAATTGGACTTAATTTTTTATTATTTGTGGTATTTTAATTATTTAATTTTTTGTTCAACCCTCCGGTTTGGAATTTCAGCACCTATCTGGTTGCTAGGGTCCAAATTATCCTAGCAACCATCAAGGGCAGATTTGCAGTTTTGTTGCCCAGAGGCTGCCCCCATTCTCCACCTCCCTACCCCCACCCAGGATTACGCACATGTGCATCCATTTAGCTCACATACGGAGCACTGGGGACAGGTAGTGCTGAAGTTTTGTGCGCGTCCCGTCCCAGTGCTCTGTATGTGAGCATAGTTCAGGTGCAGCTGGGCGGCATGCCGTCCCTAAAATTGTGCCCCCCCTAGGCCTGGGCCTTTGTGGCCTCACCACAAATACAGGCATGGCAACCGGCCAGTGGTTTGATTGAGACACTGAAATATGAACAGGAGAGGGTTTGAGTCAGTGTCGTACCGGGGCCCCAGGGCCCACCAGAAATCCTTAGACCATGTGCCCATTCTCCAAACTACTTTTCCTCCTTTCCTCACTCAGTTACTCAAGTCCCTTTAATTCACATGCTAGCATCTATTCTTCCATCTATTTCTCCTCTTTATTCTCATTCAGATATAGGGAATGACCATGAAGCAGGCCAAATGGTTAGGAGCAGGAGGGCCCACTTACACCTGGGCCCACCGGGAGTTTTATTGGTATCCTGGTTGGCCAGTCCCACACTGGTTTGAGTAGAAAGCGAAGTAATAAAAAGTAATAATTACAATATTTATTTGGCTACTAGTGTCAGTGACCCCCATTTGTAAGCTGGAAAGAGTAAGACAAATAATTTGAAAACTATTCAAAATAAAAAATAAAGACCAGTTGTTAAGAATTAAGCACTTTATAACAAGCTAAAGTTAACATAAAGGTGAATTTCCACTTTAACAGGAACTGTAATTTTTTTCCCTCAAAATGATTCTTTGGTGCCCCCTAGCTCTCTATAGTGGCATCCCAGATGCCAGAAGATTCTCTATAGTGAATCAACCCTATCATAAATTGAAGATAATAAAATAACCATGCAATTTTGCTTTGCCAGTAATCAAACTTTTTCTACAGAAAATTAGTGCCTTTAGAGGGGATCCAGGAAAAGAGAGCGTATCCTCTAATATACATTGCATTACTGGCCCTGGAGGGACTGGGAACATTATATTGTAGTGTTGCTTTGAAAATCCATCTCCCAGCTACAGCTTCCATAATGCTCTGATCCTTAATAATATGCTGGGGAATGCTGGGATTTGCAGTCCTGCAACAACTAGAGCAGGGTCTGATGTAAATGATGAACATGCTTTGTAAAGTGCATGTCAGTAATATATAAAAAATAATAGTAATAATGATACCTGGAGCTGTAACCCATTACAAATAGACCATGAATAGCAAATTGGTTGAAATCGAGCAATAACTAAAAACTGCAACTAATTATAATTGCATAAATACACTTGCTAAATTGTTTAATTTTTTTAAATGAAGGTTTCAGCCAAACCAATATCCAACTTTAGTTTTGTGATGTTATTATGCCATTCTCATAAATCAGCGATATTGGGCATCAATAGGGTTGCCAAACAGTTCAGTCCTACATTGCTTCGAGTTGACGAGACATTAGGGATTATTGGTAAGACCTGGTTTATTCTGCGCTTTTTATGCCATTAATCACGTACACATTCATCAGCGGCAGTGCCAACCAGAGAGATTAATCTATTAAAAATATCCTCTGCCCTGAAGGTATTCCTGTAGAATAATTTCCTAGTTTCTACTTTAACGACCTTAGATGCCCTTGCCAAGTGTTACTGATACAGCTTCTTTGCAGAAATCCTACAATTAGGTTGTTATTTTGCTGATTTCAAAATTGTTATTGATTACCAACATAATTACTAATTACATCAGATGAATAAAGTGTGCCAGGTAATAGTTCTTATATTAAAGGGCATGTAAACCGTCATCAAAACATTCCTGCTTTACCCTAGCTCTCTAAAGTAGGCAGCTCTAATTTAATTACATAATCAAGTGGCTTAACCAATAAGAATCATTCTTATTAACACTGTCATCTTGCTGTTATCAAACATGCTGAGATTATTGTGCAAATGTTGGCTTCCCAGAATTACACTGTAAACAAACATACTTATATTAAACAGCTCTGTGCCATGAAAAAACATTAAAGGTGGCCATACACGGGCCGATTCTAGCTGCCAATATCTGTCCCTTAGACCAATTCGGCAGCTTATCGGCCCCTGTATGGGCACTAACAACGGACCAACATCTGGCCTGAAATCTAACGACCGACCAACATCTGGCCTGAAATCGGGCAGATCTCGATCGGGCAGGTTTGATTTTTAGTTGGATCGGGTACCCCATCAGCTCGTTGATGTGGTCCACGAACAGATGGACGCTGATACCCAAACGACCAAATTAGCCCAAGATAGTGAGCGGATCTTAGCGTGTATGGCTACCTTAAGGCTTTAAGCCCCAGATACAGGAACAAAGAACATGGATTTATAGTTCAGACAGATGAATTGGGATTCTCATTCAAAGATTCTCTGAAATTCAATTTGCAACTTGTTTTGGAAAGTTAGAGAATACATTTATAGAGTTATTTATTACACAGGGTGTAAAGTAGGCACAAGCTAGAGACTCACACAAGTAAAGATTGATACTGAACTGCTAGCACTCAAAACTCCCTACAGTTGATACAGATTTTCCAGTTCTGTATTTTGGTTCAGCATCAGGGATTTTTATTCAAACATAAGGCAAAAAATGAATTTTCATTTTTCAAAACAAAAATTTGGCTCTTCCAGTGCAGAGAACGCATTAGCAATCTCTGCACTAATGATGCAGCCCCCTTTTGGACCCGCTCTGACTCTTAAGTTGCAAGCGTGGAGCAGGAGATTGGGGGTGGCAGCAGCCCCGGAATCTCCACTGGGTGGGTGTGTCCTGGGTTCCTGCCAGATGGACAGTAGGAGGAGGATAGCCAATGGCAGCCCTGCATTTACACAACCAAAGATAGACTTCAGTTTCCTATGAGGTCCATCTAGGTTCCCATCCTGCCATGCCAACATTTAATTACCCTCCAGTTGCCCAAGCTTGGGCTTGGGTATGTGCACATGTGCTGTGGAGTAAAGTTTTCCAATTTGTCCCTATTGCCCATGCATTAGTACCATACTAAGATAGGAACACAGAAGTAAAATGTAATCACAGTACTTGCAGTTGTCTCTGAAAAAGAGCACTGAGAACACTGAGAAAAGCAATTTTTTATTACCCCCCGCAGTAAAATAGTTG
Organism: Xenopus tropicalis; assembly: GCF_000004195.4. Taxonomy (NCBI): domain Eukaryota; kingdom Metazoa; phylum Chordata; class Amphibia; order Anura; family Pipidae; genus Xenopus; species Xenopus tropicalis. Next base: position 42,043,520 of record NC_030681.2, on the reverse strand, counting down.
TTTCCTGCCCTTAAATAGGAAGATCTATGCAAAGCAATTACAAAAAAGCACTCTCTACTAAGCATGTGTTTAACATATTATTTTTTTAAAATCTCAGCAACTGTTTAAGGCTAAACTGCTTTCTTTAAGTACAGGTATAGGACCCATTATCCAGAATGGGATAAGGGGTCTTTCCGTAATTTGGATCTCAATACCTTAAGTCTACTAAAAAATCAATAAAACATTAATTAAACCCAATAGGATTGTTTTGCATCCAATAAGGATTAATTATATCTTAGTTGGAATCAATTACAAGGTACTGTTTTATTTCTACATAGAAAAAGGAAATCAGTTTTAAAATTCTGAATTATTTGATTAAAATGGAGTCTATGGGAGACGGGCATTCTGTAATTCGGAGCTTTCTGGATAACGGGTTTCCGGATAAGGGGTCCGATACCTGTACCTTTAAAAACTGAATAAATAGGAACATCTAACAGAGGTAAAAGATAAATTATTTAGGTACTATAAACATTACAAGTGCTGTAAAGCAAAAAGCAAAAACAAGACAAAAAAAGCTGCTGCTTCGCTAGCAATGGGCAGTAAGTAGTTACAGGTTTAGCATATGCGTCCATTAAAAAAATGAAAATATTTAGGTTGAAAGGGGCTTTAATAATGTGCTTCATGATTTCTCTCTAGAGGAGCCAGTGTTGCATGACAGTGTAGTAGAGTACCTTGTAATAGGCTTAACCCAAATTCTTGGTGGTTGTATTAGTGTTTGCTGATTACACATAATTATGTAGAATAACTTAATCTATCCAGGAGCAGCAGGGTGATTTTGAAACAACTTGCCATTTGGGTGGCACAAGAAATTCAATGTTGATGATTGATGTGCCCCTAGGATTTAAAGGTATACAGACTGCATACAACCTAAATGGGACAAAGCCAGATCCACGATAAAAAGGGACCTAGTGCAGCGCAGCATTGGTCTATAGTACTCAAAAGGGACATTATTAGTATAGTAACAGTCTGGGGACGATTGGAATTGTTTACATAGTAGAAGAGTAAAGAGGAACTCCACCCAACTCCAGCAAACTGCACCCAAATCATGAAATAAAACATGTTTTGCTTTAGGAAAGAAAATGTGGTAAAGTAACTTTACAATATACATAAGTAATGTAAGTAATATAAGTAAAAAATGTAAATTATTTTAAATGTATTTGTAAATGTTATTGCTACTAAAAGCAAAAGGTTGAACCTTATAGACATGTTATTTTATTCAATCTCCAAGAAATGCAGGTCTTTCAAAACACTTTAAAGGAATACTGTCACAATTTTTATGGTGTAATTTTTATATCTAAATGACACTGTTTACATACCAAATAATTCACTCTATCATTTAAAGTTTTATTCTTGAACCAACATATGTATTTATTTTTAGTTGTAATATTGGCATGTAGGTGCCATCTCAGTGCATTGTGCCTGAGTCTGAGCTTTTAGAAAGAGCCAGTGCTACATTGCAACTGCTTTCAGGTAACCTATTGTTTCTCCTACTCCCATGTAACTGGAGGAGTCCCAAGCCGGACTTGGATTTCTTACTATTGAGTGCTATTCTGATATCTACTGGGAGCTGCTATCTTGGTCTCTTCTCATTGTTTTGCTGATTGGCTGCTGGGAGGGGGGGGATTTCACTCCAACTTGCAGCTCAGTAGTAAAGTGCGACTGAAGTTTATCAGAGCACAGGTCACTTGGTTGTGAGACCCTAGGAACTGAAGAATATGGTTAGCCCCATGTGCTATTTTAAAATTAAATATAAAAAAATTGATTGATTTCAATGCAGGATTCTGCTAGAGAAGCTCTATTAACTGATGTGTTTTGAAAGAAAAAAACATGTTTTCCCATGACAGTATTCCTTTAAGGTAGATTTAAACAAAGTGGAACTTTGAGGAGACGATAGGGCCCAGAGCAGTCTTGTATGTGTAGGTAAGTTGGGTGGTAACTGGAACACCTATGTATTTAGGACCAATTAATTGTAGTTCGCTCAACCAAAAAGTTTGTTCACAGGTCCCCTATAATTTTTTTTAGGCAAGGGGTTTGTAGGAGGACATGTGGGGACCAATGTTCCTTCTAATTCCATCTCAGCTATGCGTGCCAAAAAATTATTTTGTGCACACATTTTACACCATATATGTAGTGGGAAGGGCAAGGTTCATAGTCGACCGCTGGGATAACCTGGTCAATAAGTCTCTTCCTTCTATTGAACTCAAGGCTTGGGGTCAGACAACCAAATTTGAGAAGATATGGACATCTTGGATAGAAACTCAGTGGATATAATTGGGCTCTGGAAGCCTCTCTCTGTCTCCTTATTTCCTCCTGAACATCAACCTTCTTACCATCATTGTTAGTAGGGACACACCCCAGGATATAAATCTTATTAGCAATACCATGTGTACTTTGCTCAACTGTCTTTACACTCTTGTTACTGTGTAACGCGTGTAGGGTTGCCATCTCTCCTGGCTGGGAACTCCGGTAGGGTAGTGGGGCATGATGTCACAAGGGCAGGCCGCAACATCATGGGGCGGGGCTATGGCGCAGCGATCAGCAATTCGCCAATCACCATGTCAATCTTAGAGAATCCTGCCTGGTTTTCCAAATTGGGAAAAATGGGCATGTAGCTTAGACCCGGACAGCCCTACCGAAACGGGGCAGTCTGGGTCAAAACCAGACAGATGGCAACCCTAATTGTATGCCATTGCTTACTTTTGATTTCTGCCATTATTTTTCTTTCTTGTTTGTCTTTATTGTTAAAATAAAGCATTAAAAAAAAGACAACTCATAACAATACTTTGTATCATTTCCCTGTATAATTTATATGTATATACAAAGGAAAAAGCAGGATAAAGAGAGAGAAGGAAGCTGCTGGGCGTGGAGGAGCAGTGTAGCTTTTTAGTTTCTCTAGGAATGCCAGATTTCTACATAATGGTGACCAACAGCTTTGCAACCCTAATTAGGAATAATGAGAAATGCATTGTAGAAAGCACAGTATTAGAAGGATAAAAGATGCTGTTTCACATCAGTAGAGGTTGACACAGACATATACTGCACAGAAAAGCAAGAGGACACATGCACTGAAGACTCATTATACCAGACTGACCCAAAGGCACTGGGTTATTGGTTCCTGGAATTTTCTCAGACCATTTCACTGCAAAGTTACAAAAGATAAGTGCATGCCTGTGATAAATGCCAAACTAATGAGAGTGGAAGTTGCTTGAAATATTCCAATGACCTCGCAGATGTGATGCCTATTAAGGTATCTGCATTGGGTTCTTTCTTTCTTTTTTTTCCCCTCTGTCTGTCGGACTGTTATAAAGTTTTTCAGAAGCGTAGTCAGCAGGCCGTGAAGGTGTCTCTGTCCTCTTTGACATAGCCAGGGCATTTTTCACATGAATTCGTAAAATCAAAACCATCATGCATATCCAGTTTTTTGTTTGCGGGCACGGCTGCTAAACAGCGTAGGCGAGACAGTCAAAATGGATTAATTCCCCAAGGTAGAGATTGCCGCCTCCTACGTGACAAATGGTAGAGCAGCATTGGTAGAATGCCAACAGCGACTTTAGCTGGAGCACATTGGGGAAAACGCCAGTAGAAAAGCAATTTCAGCTACAGAATCTCTATTTTACCTTGACCAGCAGCCTTGAGTATGAACATTTAACTGAAGCCAACTTTTTACATTTTTTTAAATGAAGTCCTTATAATTTTTTTACAGAGAAAAGTAAGTTTATACTGTGCTTGGATCCAATATTGCAGTGTATTGCTACGGTATAGGAATACAGGTATGGGACCTACTATCCAGAATGTTCAGGACCTGACGTTTTCCAGATAAGGGATCTTTCCATAGTTTGGATCTCCATACCTTAAGTCAACTAAAAAATAATTTAAACATTAAATAAACCCAATAGGGTTATTTGTTCCCAATAAGGATTAATAACATCTTAGTTGGGATCAAGTACAAGGTACTGTTTTATTATAGAGTCTATGGGAGATGGCCTTCCCGTAATTTGGAGCTTTCTGGATACCAGCTTTCTGGATAATGTATCTGCCCCTTGCTCGTGAGTAGATGTGATGCACATTCTGTCTCAGATATAGACATTATTGGGTATGATTCTACTTTTGTGCTGTTAAGTTTAAATATCTGAGTTAAACTATTTTATTTACAAGGAAATGGTCCAACAGCTCTTGGGAAAGAGGGTTATATCCTCATAACAAATGAACACATTGCTGTATATTTTGAGAGAAGGGATGCCTTGTAATAAATGTCAGTGCCAAAGGCACATATTTTCCTTTTTCAATTGTATCATTACAAAAGTTACCAGCTGGAATGTTCCTTTAATGTATTTGATTATTATATTCTTTTATTGCCCATAGAACATGAGCATTTTGCAGCTGGGAGCTGGATGATGGGACTTTTTATAAAATCATGTTGCATTCTAAATCTTTACTTTTTCTTTAGTAGTATCCCAAGTGGGACAAAAACGATGATATATTTTAAAAAATACATTTGATTTTGCTGAACATTTTGTTAATATTAAGCACCTAATAAGCAATATATTATACTAACTGGGATAAAATGCTAATCAGAAATATACAATATAAATGAAAGCAGCATTTTAACTTGTTTTGAAATTATTTTTGTTAGAATAAATCAAAAATGACTTGGGGTTGATGCTGATTTCTTTTTCTCAATTAAAAAATCAGAAGGTGCGATAATATTATGGTTTTTTTTTCTTTGTATCTGGTGGTCTTTAACTGTATTCAGATTTCACAATTTCAGATATGTCTTTTGATTCAACCAGCTGTAATTTTTATTTGCTAAAAATCATTCTGATTATTATACTCTACATGGGGAGACAGATTTGCTGAAAAAACACAACTAAAACTGCAACATATGGAAAGAATTACAAACAGTTTTGACTGGACCGTTTGTTATACTTCAGAGACAACATGTAGATCTGCAAAATGCTGCACTGATTATAAAATAATCCAAAGGGTAAAAAAACCTTTATTATAAAAATCAAACAGAAAAATAATATAATTCAGAATACAGGCATTTTCTTTAAGTGTAATTTTAATAAGGTTCATCTCTCATAAAGATAAATGTTTTACACAATAGATATTCTACATAAAAATGAATACAATAATGTTATAATAACAATCAAATAGCAAATAAGGATACAAATACCTATCACCCTTAGGGGCTGATTTACTAAGACACGATTTCGAATCCGAATTGGAAAAATTCCGATTGGAAACAAACATTTTGCGACTTTTTCGTATTTTTTGCGATTTTTTCGGCGTCTTTACGATTTTTGCATAAAAACGCGAGTTTTTCGGCGTCTTTACGATTTTTGCGTAAAAACGCAAGTTTTTCGGCGTCTTTACGAAAGTTGCGCAAAGTCGCGATTTTTTCGTAGCGTTAAAACTTGCGTTTCACGCCTTTTAAGTTTTAACGCTACGAAAAAGGGCCGACTTTGCGCGCAAGTGTTAACGCTACGAAAAAATCGCGACTTTGAGCAACTTTCGTAAAGACGCCGAAAAACTCGCGTTTTTACGCGAAAATCGTAAAGACACCGAAAAACTCGCGTTTTTACGCAAAAATCGTAAAGACGCCGAAAAAATCGCAAAAAATACGAAAAAGTCCAAAATTACCGATCATTTTAAAAAAAACGCAATCGGACGCATTCGGCCCGTTCGTGGGTTAGTAAATGTGCCCCTTAGGGTTATATTTATCAACTGGAGAAGGGCAATAAAAAGTGTAACTTTTAGGGTTATATTTTTTGAATAGAGAAAAACATTGCCCCAAAATCACGTTACAAAATGCGCCAAATACTCACAATTACTGTAGTTGAGTTTTTGCCACCCAAAAAATTATAGAAAAAATGCTGTTACACATGATCTATGATCAACATCTTTTTTTGTCAAAAGTGATGCAAAATTCCTTTATGTAGCTTATCAATCAGACCTTCATGGCCTTAAAAAAAATCTCAATCAAGTGTTATCACGCTATGATTTAATATTAAGGCATTGAAGTGCTCGCTTTTGGTATGCATGAGGCTACACAGTTATATATATATATATATATATATATATATATATACAGGTATAGGACCTGTTATCCAGAATGCTCGGGACTAAGGGTATTCCAGATAAGGGGTCTTTCTGTAATTTGGATCTTCATACCTTAAGTCTATTAAAAAAAACAATAAAACATGAATTAAACCCAATAGGATTATTTTGCATCCAGTAAGGATTAATTATATCTTAGTTGGGATCAAATACAAGGCACTGTTTTATTTTTTACAGAAATAAGGAAATCAATTTTAAAAATCTGGATTATTTGAATTAAATGGAGTCTATGGGAGACAGGCTTTCCGTAATTCGGAGTTTTCTGTATATTGGGTTTCCGGATAAGGGATCCCATACCTGTATATAAAATTATGACAGTGACCATTAAGTGTTCTCATCCCATTTTCAGGAGCGCTGAGCCAGTATTTTTATCATCAAAGATATCGGAGATGCTAAATTGTATTGTTTCAATGTAGAAATCAGACGCGTTATGCAGAATGCTCAGGACCTTGGGTTTTCTGGATAAGGGGTATTTTGGTAATTTGAATCAGCATGAAGTCTACAAAGAAAAGTATTTAAACAATAATCAAACCCAATAGGATTGGTTTTGCCTCCAATAAGGATTATTTATATCTTAGTTGGGATCAAGTACAATGTACTGTTTTATTATTACAGGGAAAAAGGAAATCATTTTAAAAAAAATTCTAAATAAATGGAGTCTGTTAGAGATGGCCTTCCTGTTATTTGGAGCTATCTGTATATCTGTGTTTCCAGATAATGGATCCTATACTTGTATAAGTAAAAGTAACCTGTGTCTTGTGCTTTATTATCACTAAGTTAAATCAGCTTTCCAGGGATCATTCTTCTGTTTTGCCATCTTAGTAAATATTTGAAATGCAAATGGTGTAAAGTAAATATACTTCATATAATATATCCAATTTGTAAGTGAAAAAACTAAGGGCATATTTATTAAAGGCAGATTTTTTTTTTTAAATGCAGTGTTTTGCATGTTAAATTCCACTGTCAGGGTTATTAACCAAACATGTAATGAATAAGAAAGAAAACAGAAAAGACCCAGTCCAAACATTAACAGTTAAGGGCTCTGGCACACGGGGAGATTAGTCACCCGCGACAAATCTCCCTGTTCACAGGCAACTAATCTCCCCGGATTGCCATCCCACTGGCAAAAGTCGTCTGTGGGATGGCACACGCTGCGCAGGCGATTTCGGCAAATAGGTTGAGGAAATAGGTTGCTTCAATTCTGTTATTCTGGAGTCTCAAGTAAGGTTAAACTTTTACATAGTAAAGGCATTAGATCTGATATATCAGGACGGTGGTTACATTTGTTTTCAAAGAAATACGTTTCCTGAGTAGGGCATTGTTGCCTCAGACTTTTAAAAATGGGAGATTTCAGTGCATCTAACAACCACAAAATGCAGAGCTTTAGGCCTGAGGGCATAAGGAAATCTTTCAATGTACAAAATGTATGATATGTCCACCTTCAAGAAAGCTTATGGGGAAGTAACCGGGTGGGAATTCTAGATTATGGGCTGTAAATAACAGTTCTGACTTGGGTTCTGAAGATTTGGACAACCTGATGCCCAAACATGCAGGGTATTTTTCACACCTGGATTTTTGATAGATGAAGTTTTATGTGTCCCAGGAAAAATCCAAAGTAATGCAGAAGTACAATTTAAATTCTGCCTATTTATGTGGGAATGCCGTAGGGGCCAGCCATGGGATTTGAGCTGCTTTGCAGTATTTTTTAAAGATGGGACACTGAGGCCTCCCAGTTCTACTGGTCTAAGCATAATCTGTTTCTTTTTGTGGCTATGTTTTTTTTTCCAAATAAACTTGAATATCAACAATTCACTATCACAATATTTAACAAGATTTGAGAGAACCCTATAGTTTAGTTTAGGTAAAAGAAAATATTTTACTGAAAATTACTGTGAAATGGTGAGTCCTCCCAAAGGCACCAAATGAAACAATGGAATCTACCAGGCTGATGAAATGTTTTGGTTCTTCACCAGTAGTGCCTGTGTGTACGTAACATAACTGCTATTGCTTATTTATTGCTTAACTACTTGGTAGTGTTTGGTGTACTTAGCTCAGTTTTTTTAATTTAATTAACAAACTTTTCTTGTATAAGATAGTATATCTCATCAAAATAGGGTTACTAGATGATTAGAAATCAGAGAATTTCCAATATAATGCAGGGTGCTAAATTGCACTGGTAACATTTAGGCTGTCTAACTGAATTTTCTGGTATCTCTGATTACAGGGCAAATTGACCTGAATACAAGGGAACAAATGTATATTGTCATTTACTCGCATTATAAAAAAAATAAAGCTGTAAAGCTGTAAATCTCCCAATATAAATAAGTTGATACAATAAGAAATGTTTTCTGTACAAACTAGAATTATTATGAGATGAATTTAGAAAAGGCTGCTGTTACAGCTGAAACATAAGTCTCTCCCTAAAAGGCATATCTTTATGTCAACATAAGTCCTGTGCGTGCAGTGTTCCCTGAGACAGGATTATTATAAATATGATATTTATTCCATATAACGTATATTAGATGTTCTATCCTTTTTAAAGGGCAGAGAACATGATAAAGAAGAATGTGTATTTTAACCACAGAAAAAGTATTTGAAGAGATTTTCTTGTACGGGGATAAGGTATGGGATTTATTATCCAGAATTCTCGGAACCTGGGGTTTTCTGGAGAAGGGATATTTCTGTAATTTGGATCTCCATACCTTAAGTCTGATAAAAATCATTTAAACACTAAATTAAACCAATAGAATTGCATTGCCACCAATATGGATTCATGCAGCTTAGTTACCATCAAGTACAGGGTACTGTTTTATTATTGCAGGTTTCTGGATAATGGATCCCATACCTGTACAAGAAAGACATTTATAACATATAAACCAAAACCCATCAGGGCCCCCATTGAGTGCTAAGTGCTGGGACTGATAGGAATAATAACAAACTCTACAAAGCCCAGCAAAAACCTGTTTGCATTGTAGAAATAAAGAATATTAATAGCAACTACAATAGGAGAGAGAGGAGTTCTATGACTATGTAAAGATTCAAGGCTTTTATTAAAAAAAAAAACAAACTCCAAGGTGACTTGTTATATCCTGATATTTTAACCCTGGGGTATATTATTTCTTGTAAGTATATTATTTCTAAGAAGTATTATCACTAAGCACTGGATGTAACTGATCAGAAACAATTTATAAAGATATATTTTATCATTATTTATAGGTTTTGTGATGGTCCCAGGCCATAACAGATCATCTCATTGCCATTTGTGACAAACTATATGTTCTGGCTACTTCTATATATGTAACATTACATTTACCATCCAACTTTTAACTTAGTAGCCTCACTGCCTAAGCATGGTTGGAGGAAAGGATCTACAGTATTATGATAACTTAATAAAACAAATTGCAATAACTTTAAATGTCCTTCCAAAGCCTTAAGACAAGACCAACAGTCCTTATTCCTACCCAAAACACAAAAGGATTAAATAATAAAACGTTAGAAAGTCCCTTATCATTAAATAAATGTAAAAAGCCTCCCACAAGAGATTTTTTCTTCTATTAGTCTGTTCTCCAGCAATGTAGCAATGAGTGAAGGTAATTACTGGTATACATCACTATGTGGCCTAGGTCTTATAGTCACAATCTATTTTCATGTTTATTCATGGGCTGCACCATAAAACCCTCTACATGTTATGTGAGCTGTTTCAGTCAAAAATGGTTAAATCTATGCAAAGTGTACGTGAAGATTGGGAGGAAACTATTTTTTTCCTATTGTAAAAATGTTTCAACCTTTAGTAAATCTGTCCATAGCTAGGCTCTGTAAGTAAAGCAGCTGTAGCTGTATTCTAAGGAAGAGTTTCCTTACTGTGCAGTGTGCAGCACTAAGGGTGATACACTTACTTTGCAGCTACTTGTTCTCAGAGCTTTCTATGGCAGGATATTTTCTGGCGTTTTGTAGCCATGACAAGAAGCTGGCTACAAGTAGCACTGTGTGTCGTAGCCCTAAATGGTGAGATCTGTATACTGTGCGCACCAAAGGTATCAAAGACTAAACCATCTCTACTCATTTTGACTACCATGTGAGTTACGATATTGTAAATAAATACTAGCAACTAAGAAACAGCAGCAGAATATTATTACTTACATAGTCTATTCGCTGCATTCTTCCTTTTTACATTCTTTCTTCATCTTTGCATCCTAAACTCTGTTGTCCCTAATATACATCTGTGTGCTTTGCATTTGTGTGAATAAAGAATTGGAAATCTTTTCTATTTATTTATAATAAAAATTTGTATTTGAAAAGTAAGGCGAAAGGCCACACTTATTTATCGGGGTATAGCTTCAAGCTAAAGTATTCCAGGCCAGGATCATTCTGATTAACATCAGTCTGTACAAAGAGGCAGCCTGTAACCACAAGCCTGATTGTGTCCCATTCAAATCTAATCACAGCAGGAGAACAAAGCTGTTTTCTTAACCCTAACAAGATCTGTCATTAAAAGTTACTGGAGCTTGACTTTCTTCTTTCATTGGCAGTAACCCATGGCCAGTGCAGTGGGTCAAATTTTCTTTGGATGCAGATGAGTGGCTGTCCCGCTGCTTCTTGCTTCTTTGTTTTCCACAGAGGGATAATGATGAGAGGTCTGTTCTCCTAGTTCATCACAAGACCGGCTGCTGGACCGAAAACACAAGGTTTGATGAACCATGGCAATTAACTCCACAAAAGGAAGTTTCCAAACATTCATATGATTTACCCACCTCTGCTTGCCACAATATGTTAACTAGATAGTTTTAAGAACAATTCTTTAACTTTGAGGAATTAGGGGGTCACTTCCATGTTTTCCCACAGATTAACACAACTATCATGCAAATTAGAACCCACTGTGCGTTTCCTTTTTTTGATGATTTGCAGTTAAGTCTCATCAGTCTGACAATGGTGCTTGGCTTCGCCAGTCCAGAGTGAAGCCAGGATGGATTAAGCCTCAAACCAGCCATTCAACACTACACTAAAATGAATAGAACAGGATTTCCAAATCCTCTGTAACACACATTGCAAACAAAAGGCACTTATTTTGCAAATGTCTAGATGCTTAAAAAAATAAACAACAACCTCATTCAGTTGCTATTCTGGATTGGGCTACTAACAGCCTGTTTAGAGCATGATAAGCAACAGAGAGTTATATCACTCATGGTATGATATATAAAGAAAAGAAACTAGATTTTTTATCATTTTTTACTAATTGGGATACCAATTTTCAAATACCAAATGGCCTCTAGGCAAAAGTGACACACTCTTTAGTGACTGACTGGGTATACATATATAAGAGACAGTTCATCATTACATACAAACATAGTGAGCCTCGTACAAATAACCCAAGACATTACATTCAGTTTCTTCTGTGTTGCAGTGCCAATCTGGTGCCCATTTTGTTCCTGCCTGTTGTCTATACTTCAGTCTTGATCCACTGCCTTTGCCTCATCTTGTACAGTATGTGTTGCCTTGTTGTAGTCTGGGTTTTTCTACCAGCCTGAATCATTTTCCTCTCTGCAACCTTGTCCTTTTCTGATCCAGTTCAATGTCTTTTTCTAACCCAGTTCACAAGTATCTAGTTCAGTATGAATATGCCCTATTTGAATCATGTTATGGCATGTCCTTCCCAGCCTACCAGTTCCATTTTCACAAGACTTCATATTTGATCTCTTTCTTCACATAGTTTTCTGAAAGTCAGGCAAAGAAACCACCATGGTCTTGTCAGATATTCTGTGAATTAATTTGCCTGATATTTGCATTTTTGTTACCTACCCTTACCTTATTCAGTACTAACCCAGCCAGATGCTTGCCATAATGTTTGCCAGATCATCTACACTGCGATTGGGCAGCTCAAGAGTAATCAATGGTATCAGCCAAGGTGCTCATTGTAGACAGACCAGTGCAGGTGTTTGTCTGGCAATTAAACTGTCAACATACTTCCTGTATACTGTCATTGGGATATGAGGTTACAGGCTGCAGGTGGTGAAGAGCTGGTGCTTATGAGTAAATTTGTAGGTTTGGTGAATTTAGCATGGTTTGCAGCTCAGAAGTAGCTGGTTGTAAGCCTGGGCTTGTTGATGGATCCATGTGAATTTTGCACTTGGTATTTACATAGGCACTACTATGTGAATTTGTGCTTGAAGTTTAGAAGAAGAATGTATATCTGTCACATTAACATAGATTTAAATATCATTTCAATGCAAGGTTTATAACAGGGAGCCTGAAACCCTTGTGCTATCCTATTCAGGAGTGACATCCATAGAAAGATAAAACCATACAGACTCTGCTACCCTTGTCTATTATTCACTTTATAATATCCCTGCAGAAGAGCTGCCGCTAGAAAACCATTTTCCAACTGAAATGACCATAAACTTGCAACATTTGGGACCCCCTTTGTTATACTAAATAGTTAATACTGGTTATCAGGACTCCAGCAATGACTGGTCCCTCTATATGTTTGTGGAGTCCCATGTTCTCTACAGGAGTGCCCACTCAGCAGTCCTCCAAGTATAAGATTTACCTATTAAATGTCATTGATAAGTTGCATGCCTAAAAATCTGTGATAACTTTGTTGCATTCTCATGTGCCCAAAACCAATTAGACCAAGTTTTGTTACCTTTTTATCCCCTATCTGGATTTTGTTCAGGATCTCCACCCATTAACTGGTCTGTGCGAAATAAAATAAAATAGGGATAAACAAATATTGCTTTCATAACAAATAAATAATTGTTATTCTTCACAATTCTTCTTGGTGCAATCTGTCTTTACATGCAGGCTATATATTGGAGTCAGTTTTCTTAAAAGCTTTAAAGCATCACTTAGATAAAGGGAGAACAACGGCTGATGTAACAGAGCTATCTGTCCATCAAAAACTACTACTAGTAGGCTAGAATGAGGGATTGCTGAGTGGGGAACAATGAAGAACCATTATATCTGGGAAGTTTCTTATTTCTTTGAGATGAAGCTTATTCCAATGACATGAGTGCCCCAGCCCTGTAGTTGCATACTGCAACCCCTACAACTGGTCATGTTCCCACTCCTCACCCAGCTGCTCGAGTGCCCTGCCTATTGCTCTCTAGCAGAAGAGTGGCCGGGGGATTCGCTACAGCTATAGAGGAAGCAGACCCTGCGGTTGAGGCTCTCCTGTGCTCTGGGCCCCCCGCAGCTGCAAGGTCTGCTTGCTCTATAGTTACGCCACTGCCAGCAGGTTTGAAAAAAGAGATTATTTAATACTCACAAGCAAATACACTTAATCACTATGTGGTCTGTTGTAAAAGTGGTAACCAGACTGCCACTTAAAGCAACACCTGCATTCTGAAGCTTTGGAGGATGTTCACAGAGCTTGGTTTTAAGCAAACTAACTACAGTTAATTAGTATAATTCTGCTTGAAACATCTGTGTTTTTGTATTGAGAGACTCATTTTGCAGAGACTGATGTTGAGATTGTTTCATATGGTACGTTCTGTCCTAGGTTAGGAGAATTATTTCCATTGAGTTCCCCTTTCTATAAAAGGTGATTTACTTTTTTTTCTATGTACTTAGTAGAAGACCAAATAAAGTAAATTCCCTTTATAAGAGCCGTAAGGCTGGGCTTAGGAAGGAGGTGCTTATTTTTGCAGGATTAGCACAGGCACTGCCCAGGGTGCTTACACCATTGGTGGAGAGGGAACTCTTCCTGTAGGAAACTCACAAAATGGAGACTGGAAATATGTGCGCCATTACTGCTAAGTATGCAAATGCCCCTTGTAACTATTGCTATATAACAACATTTTTTACATTTAATGCAGCCTCTTTCCCTTCATTTTGACCCAAGAGGACTCATTTTTCTCAGAACTGTCCATTTAGTGCTCTCCATGATCTGGGATCTTTTCTATTTATTGATAACATTTGTAGGGGTCATTTGTTCTTCTAATATTCCCTTCTTCTTTCTCTTTTTTTAATGAGGGGATAATACCAGCTCCAAACATATGAAAATGAAAAATCAGGGCAATTGTGGTCACTACCCTGGTTCATCCCGGCCATGTCTACTCACGCAGATAACCCAATTTGCCCAAAACGCTGTCTATTTTATGTTTAGTCTCGTCCATTTTGAACTTATGATTTGGGACCCGTCAGGGAGCATTGGTAGCATTGGGAGCTATGGATAATAAGTACACTTCTCCCTAACTGTGCTTCTTGGCATATACAATTATATGCAGAGTTAACAGGGAGGCAGAATTGGACAAAACCATCTCCAACTCCTCCAACATCCTCATGCATCCAGCAAAATATTTAGTAAGATTTCCTTTCCATTGTTCCTAATATGTAGTCACCAATAGGGTTAACAGCCCTGTGGCTAAAATCCACACATTTCTACTGATTTGTTGCCATTTCTCTGTTTCCATATTTGTTCATTATTGGCCCTTAGAATAATGACCACTTCCTGCACACTGTAATATAATGTTTAGTAGGGGGTGGATCTTCCTCTTTGGCCTTCCTTTCTTGACCCACGTGGATGTGTTCCAGGAAGCCTGGGATCAATAAGGCTCAGAAGTGTTAGGCCCTAGAAAGTCGGGATCAGGGACCCTTTGAATGAGGATTACTAAAGAGCAGGTCAGTTCTGGTACTAGCACTTTCTAGGAACATGAGACAGTTAGTAATAGCTAGCAAGAGCAGCTCTTTGTGCTCTAACCAGGAGAGACAGTGGGGAGTAGTCTCCTAAAAGGTTCTCCTGCCTTAGTTAAGGGGTCGCAGTAGTGACAAGGGTAACGGGCTTAGTTTATCTCCCTAATGCAGGCCTGCTGTTGGGATCTGGGCCATTTAAGGGCTCTGGCACACGGGGAGATTAGTCGCCCATGACAAAACTCCCCAGATTGCCATTCCACCGGCGAAAATGTAAATCGCCGGTGGGATGGCATACACGGCATATGCCATCCCACTGGTGATTTACATTTTCGCCGGTGGGATGGCATTTTGGGGAGATTAGTCGCCTGAGACACAGGAGATTTGTCGTGGGCGACTACTCTCCCCTTGTGCCAGAGCCCTAAGGTGGAAACCCTAAGGAAATTCTTTTACTGTCCCCAAGATAATGCTCTATTTGTTATTGTATCTGCTATACCATAAAATCTTGTGATATTTTCCCTGGGGATTGATTTTTCTTGGAAAAATAAACTGTTATGTTCAGTTTTGTGACATCCCCCTCACTTACAGAATGAGAGTCCAATGTACCCTATGCTCTTCTAACCCATCTAGCGGGAAATTCCCTGTTTTACAGCCAAAAAGGGGTTACAAATATATATTATACACGTTAAAAAATATACACAAAAGAACTTTATAACAACTCCAATATATTGACTCGCTGAATGCAGATATATATTATCCTTTATTCCAAGCAACTTTCCACAGGAGACGTGCAATGTACCTGAAAGGGTCTCACAGATCTAATAAATAATGAAGTCATATAAACTGTCCAAGCAATACATTGTAAAACTGACTTGCTGTCGGGATTTTGAATTGACTGCATCACATCATGAGTTCCTAAATTTAAATCTGACTTCCCTGTTGCAACAAGTAACTCTAAGCAGTAATTTCACAGCTTCGGAGACTTCACACGCGGAGCAGTCCGTAATCTTCTCATCCTGTACCTGCAGCGATCTGTCGAGAATGAGCCTGTCATCTGAATCTCTGGTATGTTATTTTATGTCAAGCTTCTTGAAGGAAAAGGCCAGGAAGAGGTTAGAAAATATGTTAAAAGAAGCCGTAGCATGCAATAAACTGTTCTTAAGGTGCTGCCACACCTGTTTCCTGTCACGAAAGCCTCAAGAGATTTTTCCAAGAAAGTAGAGAGAAATGGCACTTCTCTAGGAAATGATACTTCATTTACTTTATGGAACTTCAAAGGCATTCAGACACCTCGTCTACATGAACTGGTTCCACTGTACATCACTGCAGGGCTCCTGTGATTGGAGGACTACAGTTCCCAGCATGCTTTAACATTTGATATTATGTGCGGCTATGCTAGTATTTGTAGTCTAGCAAGATATTTTGACTGTAGGTCTTGTGGCCTGCAAAAACTCCAACGGTGTGATGGTCACTATTACATATGGTCTAGTCTTCCAGAAGTATCAGTCTCCAAGGCTTCAGGACTGGGGCGCTTCCAAAAACACTTCAGGGGCCAATTACTACATGCAGGCAGGATGCAAAGTGTATAAAACATGCACAGGTCTCAATTATCCAACAACGTATTGCAGTTATCTGTGCACTCCCATGAATACAGTGCTACCTGCATTTGGCAGTGCTTTATTCATGAGTGGTTGCAAGGGGGTCCCTCCTCCAGTTCTCTACCCCTAACATGCACTTCATTCAGACACACAAGCGTGCATTTGCACTCTTCAACTTGCGCCCAGGGTTTTCTGTAAATGACCCCTTTTAGTTTTTCATTATCTTTAGCCAGTGACCTGGATGATATATCTGTGGTGTCTGTATTTTTAGCTTTATACACTGCTGTCAAGGATGGATTTATACCCCAAAATTAGCCCTGAGCAACATTTTTTGCCATGTTTTGCTGCAAAAAAACAGCCATAGTCCAACACACTCCAATGGTACCAAAAGTCACATGGAATGGAAAAAATTACCCTTGTTTTCTAACTTTCATTGTTTCACAATTTTTTTGTTGAAAACAGAACAAATTCACTCATCACTAACCTAAATATCATGTATGTCTTTACTGAAGCTTTAACAATTTCTGTCTTCATCCTGTCCTTCATCCTCAGGAAAGCTGAGATTCAGTAGGAGGCAACAGTGCTAATTAACAGCCATTGCTGTCAGATAGAAGCTGTTGGAGCTACTGTCAGGCATTGCTAATATGAGCAATAAAACACTCGCTCCCACTTAAGAACAATGGAAAGAATGTGGCAGTGTTTTATCTGCTGAATCTCTGTGATTTTGTCCTGGGAATACTTGTGGTGATTCAACACCTCATATTCAGTAATACTAATGGCACGTCAGGCATTTGACGGCCGCTGTACTCAGGTGAAAAACTCCCCTATCCACTTGTCGTAAATCTCAATAAGAAGCAATGGCCGCTGTTTTCCACGCCTCAGCACGTCCTTATGTTTGGTACAAATATGGATCATTGCTCTAAATGATTAATACAGATATTATTTTTTTTATTTATTTTTTAGGGTGCGGGTTTGGGAGGCTGTATATATATCCTCATTTTTGGATTTACAAAATACATTAAGATAAAATAAGCAGTAACTTCAGCCCATGGGTAAGTATGGATGGCATTACAATAGGGACAGGACGTAACTGCTGAAAACTCAGGTTTCTGGACAAAATCTGTACAGAAATATGTATTTTGGTACTGAGCTATCCTAGCTGAGAGTGTTGATACCCTGAACTGAGACTCTTTAATAAAAAGAAATATTTTTACATACACATTGCAGACTAACCATGAACAATGATCATTGTACCCTTGGGCCATTCATTTTTTTCTGTTTTTTTTTTAACAATGACAGCTCAATATTTTCCAGAGCAAAAAATACCAAACATGTAATTATTCAGGTCCAATTAGGGGCTCTGTGCTTTAAAGATAAATACTACATGCCCTTCAATTATACTAAGCATTTACAATGTACTGTATATGTTGCCTCTCCATTTCTGCTCTTGTTAAAGCAGATGGAAAGCTAGTGATGCAGTTACTTCCCAATAGATTAGCCACAATAGTGCAAGCTAGAATGCTATATGTATTCTATAGAATGCTTTATCATACAGCTCTAGAAGCTCTCTATGTTTGTTTAAGAAAGCAGCTGCCAATTTAGCATCTCTGTGCTCTGGGCTCAGATTACAGCAGAGAGGGGAGGGGGGAGGAGGGAGAAGGAGTCTTAGCCCTGGAGGTTTGAGCTGAAAGAAGGAAGTCTGATACCAAAGAATAGAAGGAAAGAAATGCTGTGTTTCTGTTGACAGAGGAACAGCATTACTGTGTTTATGGCTGTATATACATAGACCTTTCTGATAAAGCATCGGTCGCACGAAACATCGTCAGATCCGCCATACACCGTTCAGGGCTGAAACAGCCGATAAGGAGGTAGAAACAATAGGATTTCTACCTCCTTCTGCCGATTCAGCCCTGACGGCAGATTTTGGTCAGGCGCCCGATCAAAATTTTCTAACCTGGCCAATCGGCGAGTCGACCGATTTCAGCAGCTTCCTGCGATATCGGTCGACTCGCCAACATGCCATACACGCACCGAATATCATACGAAACGAGGTTTCGTACGATATTATCGGTGCATGTATGGCCAGCTTTACTTAGTTTTAACCTTTCCTTCTCCTTTAAATTTTCCCCATTATCTGCATTTTTTTAACTTGCCTTATAATTCCAAAAAAATGGAGCCTAATTTATTAACCCCCAGAAAGGAAGTGCTTTAGCAACAAAGGGGTGCAAAATCAGTGCTCCTCAATGTTCATTCAGAGAAGTACCTCTGCCCTCTATAGTGGACCAGCTGTTGTATGAGTCACTGGTCTTTCCTAATGTGGGCGGAGTATGTACTGTATGTGCTACTGACTTTACCTGGGAATGGAATGCCAGGTTATGGAGCATATTTTGCTTTAATGGAGCATTTCATGCTCTCACCAAGTGAAACAGACTGCATGTACATTTTCACTTGCTTGGTTGGCTTCCAGCTGGTGTAGATGCAGAGTTTGAATTTTAGATTCTATATAGGAACTCTATCTGGGCTGGGAGCTAGGCATATAACATTGTGAAACTATAGATATATTTTTTCTGTCCCCAAGTGGTTGTGAATTTTCAATATCTTTGTTATTAAGTTACATTTTTGAAAGTTTAAATATATAAAGTTTCTGGGAGAAAGAATAGGAGAATCTGGGAGAATCAGCTAAAACAAGTGCAGAGTGCTTCGTCTGAGGTGCTTTTAAAGATGAAGACACATGGAGCTACTTGTCACAGCTATTAAATGCTAGAAAATACCCTTCCATATAAAGTACTGAGAATTGCCTCTGCTAAAACACACGTAGAGACAATTATCAGTAAATGATCAGAATTTACTTTTTTTTTTTTTAAGTTGTGACAAGTAGCTGCTACTAGTAGCTCTATGTGTCTTCACCCTTAATGGAGCCAAACACTGTTGCTCAAAAATTGCTAAACTATGATCCCATTATACAAAAACTGTTATTTGTGGAAGAGCACACCTTTACACCTGTAGTCCAGCATATATATATATATATATATATATACATGTATATATTTTGTTTGTTTGTTTTTAATTTTTGCTCTCCCTGTGTTTAATAATGTACCAAGGATCATCCATGCCAGAGCAAGTAATATGAAAAATGTTATAAAGGAGATAAAGTTTCCAATGTTTTTCTAATGACACAGGGTAGTGTTTATTCTTCCCAACATGGACACGTTACAAATTGTGTGATATTGACTCTTATGCCCTGGGATAGAATACCAGGCCAGGCTCCAATTCTGCATATAATATGAAGTTGAAGCTATAGGTATATTTTTTTCTCTCCCCAAGTGAAAGGGCCTGGTTATTAAGTTGCATTTTTGAAAGTTTAAATGTATAAAGTTTCTGGGAGAAAGAGTTTAGTGTAGGTGCGGAACTGGAATTTTTTAATTCTATCAGGTGGGTGTGGGAAACTATGTTTTCTAGCAGATACAAAACAAGGGCACAGTCCTTTGGTATGATGTGTTTGTAAGGGGGATCAGACACTGTTGTTCAACCATTGCTAGACTACAAATCTAGCTTTTACATATGTTATATCAGCATATTGGCAGCTGTAGTCCAACAACATTCTTAACAGCAACATTGCTTAATTACAATTTCCCAAGGTCTCCAGAGTCAGCAATGCCACTGAAATGCAAAATAATGTAATATTCAATATGAAGTGTAAATATAATCCCACCAATGAGGAGGGGGGAATTTACAAAAGCCTTAATATTTCACAAGTATAGTATTTGAGGAGTGATCACTCCTAAACCCAGCGCTTCTTGATGACCAAATCCGTGTATATAAATCTTCAAAATGGTGAAAGTAACGTGCTGCTTCCTCCTGATGTCAGCTCCCCTTTAGATGAGCCTCAAAATAAATGTGCCATGGTGTAGATGGAAGCGCATAAAGTTGAAAAAACAAAGTAAAAATATAGTGCAAATCAATGGGATAAAAGGATCAAAACAAATAAAGAACGTGTATATTAAATCAAACACCAATGCTAGGTAAGGTGACCCCAAATTAGATGTTGTAACTGCTCACCAGATCAACTTAGTAAGAAGCATATAGGTAAATCCCAGCCGGGCATTGATTGAAGAGGGACCCAGTATCACAATATATGTAGGATAGAAGATGAGGCAAATATAGTGTAAAAACGTTTAAAGGGGAAGGAAAGGCAAAGTCACTTGGGGGTGCCAAAATGTTAAGCACCCCCAAGTGACTTTAACCGCTTACCTTGTACCCCGGGCTGGTGCCCCTGTTAGGAGAAAATAGCACCAGCCCGGGGCACCTGGGGCGCAGCGCTTCCTCCTTCCGCCTTCCACTTCCTAAACTGCCGGTGGCCGGGCATGCACAGTAGAGCGAAAAAGCCGACTTAAATGTTTAAGTTCGGCTTTTCACTCTACTGCGCATGCGCGCGCAGCGAAGCCGGAAGGAGGAAGCGCCGGCAGCTACCCCGGCCTGGTGCTATTTTCTCCTGACAGCGGCACCAGCCCGGGGTAAAAGGTAGGCGGTTAAAGTCACTTGGGGGTGCCTAACATTTTGGCACCCCCAAGTGACTTTACCTTTCTTTTTCCTTTAATGTAATAAAATCCTGCACATTACAGGCCACTTACAATGTAGTAGTAGTATAAAAATAGAATCAAATAGTAGCTCAACGCGTTTCACGTGCTCTCTGCGAGCAAAATAAAGTATACAAACAACGGCCTAAACATCCATATTAATAACGAATATGGATAATTATTAATATTAATATTTCACAAGAATGGTGGTTTTGTATGCTCTATAATTAAATTGTTGTTTCAGATGCTACTTTGATAAAGTGCCTCATTTCTCCAGACAAACCTCCACAACAGTTTCTGCCCATTTAAATTTAGTTTAAGCTTTTTGGTGTTATTAATAACATTTGGCTTTAATAATGTCAGATCCAGACAGATGGAGTTCAACTGGCAAAATTGATTTTTGATGTTAAAATTGATGTTAAAAAACATTTTGGCATTTAAACAACTGAATTTTAGTCCAGTTTAATCTCAAATTTGTCCTAACACCACTTTTGTAAATTCCCCCTCTCATCTTTGTAAATCTGGCTCCGTGTCCTTAAGTGGGGCAAAGTTTGACAGTTCTAACGAGGATTTAAATCTCCATTGAAAAAAAGCTCACCGTTACAACCTTAGGAGTGGGGAAATTCCTCCAGAGGATGTTCTACACCATGGGTCCCCACCCAACCATTCTTACTCGTGAGCCACAGACAAATGTAAAAAGACTTGGAGAGCAACACAAGCATCATAAAAGTTAATGGAGGTGCCAAATAAGGGCTAAGATTGGCTATTAGGCAGCCTCTATGCCCACTATCAGCTTACAGGGGCTTTATTTGGTAGTAAATCTTGTTTTTATTCAACCAAAACTTGCCCCCAAGTCAGGAATTCAAAAATAACTCCCTGGTTTGGGGGCACTGAGAGCAACATCCAAGGGGTTGGGGAGCAACATGATTCTTACGAGCCACTAGTCTAGTTGGGGATCACTGTTCTACACAGTCCCTATCCTCAAGAATAAAGTGGAGGAAAGTATTGCATATCCCGGTTCTTTGCCATTAAATGTTCAGTTCACTTTGAAATTAACTTTTAAAAAACATGTACAAAATACACATACAATGTATCAATATTTTTTTACCTAGAATACAACATTCCCCCACCTATATAATTCTGAGCGCTCACACAGCTTGCACTCTATTTACCAAAGGGAGGTCTGCATTGATATATTGCTATCAAGTTGTGTTTGTGTCCCTGTCTGCCCTCTTAAAATTCAGTGTGTTAGCAAAACTTTCTTTTAGAAGCATTTGATATTATGGTGTGTTCTGTGCAATTGGTAAAAAACACAAAAACACAGAATATATCTTTGCAGTTGCATGTTAAAGAAACCCTGCAATTTGCTGAACTAAATGTCACTTTTCTGCATCTGTGTAAAGGAGATAAATCTGTCCCTCTGTGCCCCCAAGGTAGGTCCAGGTCAAATAGTATTGGTGCCCAACGCAATATGACTAGGCCCAGAGCCCTGACTGCCCCCCCTCTGGGTCTGCCACCCTCACTTCCCGCTGGATCAGCACACCAATCCCTCCTCAGCCTCTGCTGTGTTTTGTTCTGTGTGGCCCCTCTGCTGCTCCTCCTTTATCTTGCAGACTGTTCTCCTTTCCCAAAGCACATGCCTCTCTTGCCTACCCATAGTTCCAGCTCTATAAAACAGTAACCAAAAACTTAATTGCTGAGAAATTGACCAGTGAGAATGCTAATTACCAGCACTATGCTAGCCATATTGCTGTTATCTTACATACAGAAATGAATATGTAATTTGGGTGTAGTGGGCCCAAACTAACTGCCAAAACAATTCCTTATTACATCAAAAAGGCAGTTAATTATCATAAAGGTGTGAAAAATCCATAACACAATTTCATATATTTTTTAAAGCTAAAGCTCAAAAGAACGTGTATGCGCAAACTGATACCGACATGAAACTGAGCCCAACATTACACTGCATGCAGTAATTACATTTTAATAATAAATTCCCTTTAGTAAATGCCAAACCTCAGAACAAACATGATCATAAATATTCATGTCTCAGTATTATTCAGTGGTAAAGGAAATGTGTAAATGTGGTTGCCAGTTATCCCTCTGGGCTTCTTTGACTGCCAGTGGAGGCCTGGATAACAGCAGGCATACAGTTGTTGCCAGTTTAGCTAAGTTACTGATTTCATCTACCTATGACTTTGTAAGGGGGTGCAAATGATGATTGTATGTTTTGCATTGTTGTTTACATTTTGGCCAGTAGGTGACAGTGGGGAACTATTTTAGATAGAATTTTAGTTGTTTATTTAACCAATAGATAGAAGTATATTTGGGAAAATAGTTAGGTGTAATGTTGAACTCCAATTACTAGGGGCAGCATTGGCAAAAGAGTATAAAAAGGGTAACCATGCCCAGATTCAAGGTTTTTATGGGAGATAACAGCCATGGATCAGATCACAGGAGAGGAAGGAGACCAGATAAAAGGGAGTAGAAGCAGGCTGAGAATAGGTAAGAGAAAATGGAGCAGGCACTAGGTTTCTAATTAGGTTAGCTAGCATGGGCCTCCTGTTGCCCCAACAAGGAGGGTAGAGAGAATAGTTTTCCCAGTGAATCTTCTAGATAGGGATTTAAGCGGATAGGAATAGGCTAGTGAGAGGGATTGATGGGCTTCTGGCCAGAGCAGTGCCAGTGGAAAAAGGTCTGGTTGGAATAACAAAGGGATACCGCAGTGAGTGTTGCTAAGGCAGGTGGGGAACAGGGATTCCTAGGGACTGGAGTGGTAACTCAGCTAAGTGCTCAGGAAAGTGGTTACCTGTGAATGCAAGCCTGTGTAGGATATTGTACAACTGTGAATGTGTGCCTACATGAGAACATCTGGTTGTTGCTTGGTTATGTGATACTGGAGCAGGAGGGATTCTACAAACAGAAGAAACATGGCAGAACATTACATTTGGCAGTTACAGCCAGCACCTTAGTGTTATCTTATATAAGTCTTATATGTTATATTAACATATAAGGGTTCCACCAGCTGTCTCCAATAGCATCTTTTGCTCTTTTGGGGTCCTTATCACACTTATGCCCCCTATTTCCTTGTTTGAGTGAGGGGGGTCTTCTTCCTGCCTTCCTAATCCAGTGTCAAGCAATGATAATATCATTTGTTATCGCTAACATGAGCAGTTAGAAGATATTGACAGTCTTATGGGCTGACAACCAAAGGCACAATGACTTCCTCCAACTATGTATTTATGTAGTAGTCAAGCAATACAGCATAGAATAGGGTGGCTGATAAAGCCTCCCCAACAACTTTGTTGACAGGGGAGAAGGATAACCATTTTGTTTGGGGAGGCTTCCAATAAATATGCTTGCCATTGTAGAACTTACATATATATATAAATACATAGCACTTGGTCTCGATTTAGAAGTGATTACTCTTCCCAAATAAATTATACCTAAATAAATAGCAGAAATCTGAATTTAGCAAAAAGGTACAGCCATTCCATTATTTAGTATGCAAGGAGTGAATCCACAGATGGCATCTGAGACGATGAGACTGAAAAGCTTATGAACTACACCTTTGTGCCAGTAGACATGTCTTCTCATGAACAGCACTGACTGAACACACCAATGAGTATGTGTGGTCCATAGAGAAAGTCTAATAAGAAAAGGAAATGAGGCTGCCAGGAACACATCCTGAGAACTCTGGCTTGGAAGAGACTTCTCAGAGCAATTAAACTAATGTAAGGAGGGTTTATATACACAAACTGAATTTTAAAATGGTGTCAGAGACACACACACACACACATATATATATATATATATATATATATATATATATATATATATATATATATATATAGATCAATGTATCCTTTGTCATCTCTTTTTATGAGGATTTCTCCTTCACTCTTTCCATCAGATGGGTGGGTGGGAGGGGTCAGTAAAACTACACAAATAATATAATAATGGTGCAAACTTGTTAGTGGTCTTGTAATTCAGCCATTTAGCAAGTAGCATTTACTGCTCAGCTGTCTGAAAACATTAATCGGTTACTATTGGATATGCCTATTACTACCTTGAAAGTACGTGTGTGGGGAGAAACATGATCAACATGATAAAAGCAATGGAAAGATCAAGAAGAATGAATAAGGAGAAGTAGTTTAAGGGTTTTCCAGTTAGTAGGTGATTGGTTAGAGTGGTTTAGGTGTCATTTTGTGGCCAGAAACCAAACCCTATTGTTGGGGGGGGGGGGTCAAGCAAAGCAAACCATGATCAGAAGGAATTGGTAATTGATTGACCCACTTAAGGAGCTTAAAAATAAAGAGTAGCAAAGAGATGGGACGGAGGTCACCAATATTGTTAACCAAGAAGTAAATAAGTAAAGTTTCTTTTAGCCTAGAGTGATTAGTGCATGTGTTGTCTGGGAGAGGAAGATTCCAAGAGGGAAAAATTGGGTTTAAGCCATTTTTGCACCAATTAAAAAATGCAATAGAGTGTGTAAGATGCTTTCATTCTACAATGGCAAGTCCAGCTTAAACTGACAAATCTTAAATTTATATGCCAGCTTATCCTTCAGACACATTATAAAATATATATTCTAATTTTTCAGAAGAAGGAACGCTCCACAAAGTTTTCTTAGCGGCACAAGGGACACACAACCTGTGGTTTAGCACTTGATAAATGTGCCATGGAGGACCATACTTCCACCTTGGGAACATACAGTATAAGCAAGCCAAGTTATCATGAATGTTATCTCATTTTGCTATATGTATCATTATAGCTTATGTTATATATGATGACCTGGACAGCACAGTTACAGATATGGGACCTGTTATCCAGAATGCTCAGGGTTCTCCACATAAGGAATCTTTCTGTAATTTGATTTACCATAGTTTAGGTCTACTAAGAAATAATGTAAACATTAAATAAACCCAATAGGATTGTTTTGCCTCCGATAAGGATTATTTCTTAGTTGGGAACAAGTACAGGTACTGTTTTATTATTACAGGGAAAAGAAAATTCATTCAAAAAATTTGAATTATATGCTTAAAATGGAGTCTATGGGAGATGGCCTTATAATAATTCAGAGCTTTCTGGATAATGAATCCCATACCTGTACTGCTTGGTGCTGCTGCTTGTAAGTAATCACAGATAAGTCAGTTGTACAGTAGTTTATAAAGAATAATGAGCCCAATTTCAATGGGTCATTTAAATGTCATTTAACAAGTTTGTTTATTTTACTCTCCAATAGCTTATTTATAAGGCCCACTGAGATTGGGAACAGATTGGACTTGTTTTTCTGGGAGTGATCCCTGATAGATAGATAGATAGATAGATAGATGATACATAGATAGATAGATAGATAGATAGATGATAGATAGATGATTGATAGATAGATAGATAGATAGATAGATAGATAGATAGATAGATAGATGATAGATAGATGATTGATAGATAGATAGATAGATAGATGATAGATAGATAGATAGATAGAGAGAGAGAGAGAGAGAGAGAGAGAGAGAGAGAGATAGATGATAGATAGATAGATAGATAGATAGATGATACATAGATAGATAGATAGATAGAGAGATAGATGATAGATAGATAGATAGATAGATAGATAGAGAGAGAGAGAGAGAGAGAGAGAGAGAGAGATAGATGATAGATAGATAGATAGATAGATAGATAGATAGATAGATAGATAGATAGATAGATAGAGAGATAGATGATAGATAGATAGATAGATAGATGATAGATAGATAGATAGATAGATAGATAGAGAGAGAGAGAGAGAGAGAGAGAGAGAGATAGATGATAGATAGATAGATAGATAGATAGATAGATGATAGATAGATAGATAGATAGATAATGGATGGATATATAAATGACAGGTGATAGATAGATGATAGATAGATAGATAGATAGATGATAGATAGATAGATAGATAGATAGATAGATAGATAGACAGACAGATAGATAGATAGATAGATGATAAATAGATAGATAGATAGATAGATGATAGATAGATGATAAATAGATAGATAGATAGATAGATAGATAGATAGATAATAGATAGATAGATAGATAGATAGACAGACAGATAGATAGATAGATAAAAAAGATAGATAGATAGATAGATAGATAGATAGATAATGGATGGATATATAAATGACAGATGATAGATTGATAGATAGATGATAGATAGATAGATAGATGATAAATAGATTGATGATAGATAGATAGATAGATAGATAGATAGATAGATAGATAGATAGAGATAGATAGATAGATAGATAGATAGATAGTGGATGGATATATAAATGACAGATTATGATAGATAGATAGATAGATAGATAGATAGATAGATAGATAGATAGATAGATAGATGATGGATGGATATATAAATGACAGATAGATAGGATAATGGATGGATATATAAATGATAGATAGATAGATAGATAGACAGATAGATAGATGAATATATAAATGACAGATAGCTAGATAGATGATAGATAGATAGATAGATAGATGGATATATAAATGACAGATAGATAGATAGATAGATGACAGATTGATAGATAGATAGATGCATACATACTGTAGATGGATGGATAGACAGATTAGATAGCTATAGATTAGATAGATATAGATTAGATAGATAGATATAGATATTTATCTTTAATGTAATATATCAGGTTGCCAAGCAAAACATTGTTTATTCTAACAATTACCCCTTTAGGGAGTGCGTGTATGGTTCTTATGCTATTTTTATTTGGAAAATGAAGGGCAATAAATCTGAAATGTTTGCTGTCATTTTCCAAAACAGAGTAGAATAAATATATAAATTCCTATTTGTGAATGAAGGTATTTACAGAGCTTTGAAGTGACAGGTTAATTTATTATTTTTGTGTGTGTTTATCTCAAATTTCAACAGATGATATAAAAATGTTTCCATATTTAAAAAACGATTATGAGATACTATATAATCAGTTCCGCAGATGCCATTTTTATGAAAAAAAAAATGTAATTACCAGCTAAAGTTGCCTGGGTTTCGACTGTTGTGATTTTTAATTGATGATTTAAAATATGGAAATGTTAAATTATTACGACCATGAAAGGGTTAGGCTCCAGTTAATGTCTGTGCTAAGGCTGAGGACTGCCTGTGGCAAATAGCATATAGGGTTAGGGGCACAACTACATTCTCCCTAGATCTTTAAAGGACCAGTAATGTCAAAAAGGAAAAATATACAAATTTTTGTATGTTTAAAGATTGTAATTGTTGATCCAACACCACAAATAAATTATTCTTTTTTAAAGAATACTTTAATTTGAGAGCCATGAATGGTATTTAGCTCCTGGTTATCATTGTGTAAGATCTAAACCCATTGTATTCTTCATAGCTTATCTGTTATTTTCTGTGTAATTATGTGGTTTTTTACACTATTCAACCTGAATTGCTGCCCCCATGGCTACACACCTAGGCCTGGGCTACTACTTCCCGGGTGAAACTGCCACTGTGTGTGCATGGTGGGGGTTAATCCTCAACCTATACTGTTATGTCTGCTCTGCACTCTAACTGAGGAATGCTGGCACCGTTTGCGTACAACTTCATGGTACCTACAGGAATAAATTGTCTGCGGACAGAGTTTAACAGTTTAACTCAGAAGGAAAGTCATTTTGGCATTTTACTGCCAATAGATTTGCCACATTAGTGCCACCTAGAACAATATATTTATTCTGCAGAAAGCATTACCATACCTGAGTAATCAGCCCCAGAAGATTTCTCTGTTTGTTTGAGATTGCAGCTGCCATTTTAGCTTGGTCTTCATAGCTTCCTGCTGTATAGCTCTAGCCCTTGGTAGCTCAGGTCACACATTTCTTATGGGAGGGGAGAGGGAGTTCTTAGCATTCTTATGGGAGAGGGAGGAGAAAGGAGAGAACTGCATAGTCTCTGGCCCTAGCAATGAAAGATTTTTCTGTGAGAGGAAGTCAGATACCCTAAGAACACGTTTACAAAAAAGGAGACAAGATATCCTGTGTTTATTTTGATAGAGGACTCAGTGCAGCGTTTCTGTGAGGGCTTATGGCTGTATTTACATAGACCTTTCTGATAAAGCTACCGTATATACTTGAGTACAAGCCGGTCCGAATATAAGCCGAGGTACCTAATTTTACCTAAGAAAACTGGAAAAACGTATTGACTCGAGTATAAGCCTAGGCATCCATTTCTTTTAACACACCTGCACACTAGCTTGTGTCCGAGTAGTAAGGGCAGCGCCGGATTACTTGTCCAACCGGCCATCCATAGTAATCCAACTTGCCCATCCGCTGCATGTAATAAAGGCAGCACTGGATTACCTATCCAACTGGCTAGGGGAATCTAAAAGAGTTTTAAAGCTTGGCAGCTTACAGCTTAAGGCTGGCTGTACATTTTGGACAATCACTGGCCAGCAAGGCAGGGTTAGGCTGGGTTTTGGTTGTTTCATCTGGAGACAAGCGCCGTATTACCTCTCCAGGCATCGGGCGCGCTATGCCTGGAGAGGTAATACGGCGCTGCCTTTGCTACTTGCCTCGAGTAAAAGCCGAGGATTCCTTTTTTAGCACATTTTGAGTGCTGGAAAACTCGGCTTATACTCGAGTATATACGGTACTTAGTTTTTACCTTTCCTTCTCCTTTAAAGTAAATTGTATATGGTCTTCTAACTTTATTACTGGGAGGGCTTGGGTACCTTTGCTAATACAAGGGGAGGTTCTACAGGTTTAGAATAAAATTGTATTTTAGGGTGTAGTGACCCTGTCATTTAGTATCTCTCTGTCCCATAATCTATATGTTATTTATATGCCCTTTCCCCGGTAGGAACACCAAGTATTAAGTAAAAGAATTGTGGCCCTATTTCTAAACCCCCAAAAGGGAAATCTGCCCTTCATTTGAGCAGTTTTCATTGCGGCTACTCCACAAAAAAACTTTTCTTTAGATGGCATAGTAGGAACTGGTAAAACTCTGAATTTGAATTTAATCAAAATGTTGTGGTAAATTTATCAGCCCTCTGTATTTTTTCCATGGTGTTTGTTAAATCTTTACTGATGCCTTTAAATTAATGTCATTAATTAATTAATGTAATTGTAATGGAAACCTACATTCTGTCTATGGCTGCTCTTTTTGAAAATAAAGCTTTGTTGTAAAGCTAATGAATTTGTCATTTTTGTTTAATGTAGTGATTAGGTAAGGAGGACATAGAGATAAGGAGGAATGATGTGCCACAGCAGGATACTGAATGTATTTGAACGTTTGTCAGACTAAGCGCATTTTGAGCCAAGGTTTGTATTTCAGGAAGTGCCAAACCCCTGAGGCTGTACCAGTACTGCCAAGTTCTAGAACATTGCTTATATAATCATATAATCAGTTTCTTCCTGTGGCTGAAATCTGATATGATAAGGATCAAGAGTGGCTTTTGGGGTGACTATACTTTCTCTTTTATCTCATGGACTCCGAGTTGCACGTTACCTATACCTATATAGACTCTGAGCTGCACGCTACCTATAGACTCCGAGCTGCACATCCCCTATAGACTCTGAGCTGCACGTCCCCTATAGACTCCGAGCTGCACGTCCCCTATAGACTCCGAGCTGCACGTTACCTATAGACTCCGTGGGTTGCACGCTACCTATAGACTCCAAGTTGCACCCTACCTTTAGACTCCGAGATGCACTCTACCTATAGACTCTGAGTTGCACGCTACCTATAGACTCCGAGTTGCACTCTACCTTTAGACTCCGAGTTGCATGCTACCTATAGACTCCGAGTTGCACTCTACCTTTAGACTCCGAGCTGCACGTTACCTATAGACTCCGTGGGTTGCACGCTACCTATAGACTCCAAGTTGCACTCTACCTTTAGACTCCGAGATGCACTCTACCTATAGACTCTGAGTTGCACGCTACCTATAGACTCCGAGTTGCACTCTACCTTTAGACTCCGAGTTGCATGCTACCTATAGACTCCGAGTTGCACTCTACCTTTAGACTCCGAGCTGCACGCTACCTATAGACTCCGAGTTGCACGCTACCTATAGACTCCGAGTTGCACGCTACCTATAGACTCCAAGTTGCGTGTTACCCATAGACTCCGAGTTGCACATTACCTACAGACTCCAAGTTGCACGCTACCTATAGACTCCAAGTTGCACGCTACCTATAGACTCCGAGTTGCGTGTTACCCATAGACTCCGAGTTGCACATTACCTACAGACTCCAAGTTGCACGCTACCTATAGACTCCGAGTTGGACGCTACCTATAGACTCCGAGTTGCACGCTACCTATAGACTCCGAGTTGCGTGTTACCCATAGACTCCGAGTTGCACATTACCTACAGACTCCAAGTTGCACGCTACCTATAGACTCCGAGTTGGACGCTACCTATAGACTCTGAGTTGCACGCTACCTATAGACTCCGAGTTGCACGCTACCTATAGACTCCAAGTTGCGTGTTACCCATAGACTCCGAGTTGCACATTACCTACAGACTCCAAGTTGCACGCTACCTATAGACTCCAAGTTGCACGCTACCTATAGACTCTGAGTTGCGTGTTACCCATAGACTCCGAGTTGCACATTACCTACAGACTCCAAGTTGCACGCTACCTATAGACTCCGAGTTGGACGCTACCTATAGACTCCGAGTTGCACGCTACCTATAGACTCCGAGTTGCGTGTTACCCATAGACTCCGAGTTGCACATTACCTACAGACTCCAAGTTGCACGCTACCTATAGACTCCGAGTTGCACGCTACCTATAGACTCCAAGTTGCGTGTTACCCATAGACTCCGAGTTGCACATTACCTACAGACTCCAAGTTGCACGCTACCTATAGACTCCAAGTTGCACGCTACCTATAGACTCTGAGTTGCGTGTTACCCATAGACTCCGAGTTGCACATTACCTACAGACTCCAAGTTGCACGCTACCTATAGACTCCGAGTTGGACGCTACCTATAGACTCCGAGTTGCACGCTACCTATAGACTCCAAGTTGCATTCTACCTATAGACTCCGAGTTGCACGCTACCTATAGACTCCAAGTTGGACGCTACCTATAGACTCCAAGTCGCACGCATTACAAAACCTGATTTATTTATTTATTTTAAGATTAGAGTTTGCGTGCATTAGGTAAAAAACATTGCAAGGAGACATAGCCCCTGGGTGTTTGGTTATTATCCTTTCGACTTTTAATTACTGGATCTAAGCTTCAATAAATCATTCAGCATAGTGGGAGGAAGTATTCTGTTAAGGTGGCATTTCCGAGCTACCACTTTGAGACACATTCCATATATTGACATTTATTATAGATGTCATAAACATAAATAAATGTTTAAAATGTAGAGGCATTTTGGTAAATGAGAAGTAACATTTAGACTGTAGGTAGATATTGAAGGGAGTTCAAGATGCACATTCTGCCAAGCCACTGCATTCAGGATAAACCCCTTGGGAACATATTAGACTTAAATGTTAATTTATTGATTTAACACATTTAAGTTTCTATAGAAGTGTTTACTCAAGGGACATTAGTAACAGTATTTATTAGTAGTGATGTGCAAAAAGAAATCACCATTGTTAGATTTGTGGCAAACTTTTTAGTTTCGCAGATGGTGACATTTCTTGGGAAAGTGTTAAAAATTAACCACAAGTCTCGTTTTGCCTATTGCGTCAATTTATTTTGTCTCACATGACAAAAAAAAATGATGCGTGACAAACGGAAACTTCATTTTAGCCTTCCCCTCTCCTTCCGCATCAGTCAATTGGATCTGAGCCCTCCCACTGTCTATATAAGGAGGTGCAGAGGTGCCATTACTAAGGGCATTGTTGCTTGTGGATAGTGTAGGGCGGGAGGTAAGGATGGCATGGGTGGTGAGGGTGGGAGAGGCCGTGGGCATACTGCATGTGATACCCCACAAGAGCCCAGCCCATGTGCTATGCCCAGTCTGGGCAATGTAGAACAACAGCAGGTGGCATTAGGGGGCAACAGGCCTGTCAAGGCTTCTATTACTGTTGCTGCTTTTACTGCTGCTGCATTATTTTTAAATTTCTTCTGGTTTGGGGGTCTGTTTAGGCTTCTAATAATGTTGTTGCTACTGCTGCTAAAATATTGTCAAATTTCTTCTGGTTCGGGGTCTGTTAAGGCTCCTCCTGATAATCTTCATGCTATTACTGCCACAATATCTTCAAATTTCTTATGGTTTGGGGTCTGTTAAGGCTCCTCCTGATAATCTTCATGCTATTACTGCCACAATATCTTCAAATTTCTTATGGTTTGAGGTCTGTAAAAGAATCTTAACTTTAGATGTGTGTGTTAAAAATCAACCTGACAACTTGCAGTTGTAGATACTACCTTCACTCAATTTCTTTTCTTTTTGCCTAGACATTATTTAAAAAATCGATAGAACAAACATTGGTATATATTTACATTACAGATTATGATGCTGTGATGCCTTTTGTAGAAAATTAGGCATGCATACCAGCCACAGTAACAATTTTATTTGCTTTACATTCCATGTGCAGCTAGGAAATATAATTGTCCTTGGCACTATTCACCTACTGGCCTTTAACCATTTTCTGAGCTGATGGTAATTTAATAATAGAAAGGACTAAAAGTGTACTAAGAAACAGTAACATTTATATTAATCAGCTGGGCAACAGTAACATTTATATTAATCAGCTGGGCAAGGTCAGATAAAATGTCAACTAATGTCAAACCCTGGGCAAATACATTTGGCCCTTTATGTCTCACTAAGGTAGGCTCTTCTTCCAAATTGGGACTAATTACGACCGAACAAGTCAATGTGAAAAAAATTTGCAGAATTAAAGAGTGATTAAAGTTCTAGTGACAAAATGAATTGTCCATTAATTAATAGTGAGACCCAGGGCCAAAAGAAATAGAAATATACAGTAGTAAGAAGCTCGGATAAGAAAAGACAAGGCAGGATTCTGCAAACTCTGGCAGAACATCTGGTATCATAAGAGGATTTATAGAAACTCAAGTCATGATCAGAACGTAGAGCTATAACTCATTCCACCCCAAATTACCAGTGGTTTTAGGACATTCTTCTTCTTCTTTGGGCTATTTATTTTACTTTAACAGTTTACTAGAGTAAATTATTACTCTGTGCCATGGATTCCAGAGAAGGAATATACATTAAATGTATAATAATAAAAATAAATTAACATTATAAATTTCATTAAAAAAAAACCATAATCTGGAGCCTTGCACCCACTTATTGCTTCGAGGCCACAGCTGCCGGCACCATGGATAATTCCACCCCAAGCAATTTGAAATTCCACATTGAATTAATGATAAAGTATACAATATTTTCTTAAAGGGATTGTTCATGTTTGTACAACATTCACAAATCTAACAGTTCACATTAATAGAACTTCTTTTAACTGTGCACTTCTGCACAGACCCTGTGCTGGGGGAGGGGGCAAATCCAGAAAGTGTAAGTAATATTCTCTAGACTGGGAATGAATTAATACATTAGTAAATACTGACCTTATAAATCAAACTCTTGGGTTCCTTTACACATTTGTTGCTAGAAAGTTTGTGATTGTTTAATGAGCTAAAGAGTTTAGTAATTCCCAAGTAAACTGAGTAGAAATCAAACAAGTTCATTTCAAGGGATTACACGAAACAGGATACTAGAAAGGAAGTGCCAGGAAGTCTAGCCCTGACTAAAGTTACGGTATAGCTTGAATAAAGGTGGGACAGTAAGATACCAGTCATGCGGAAACCTGCTGATCGTATGTTCAGGTTAGTTGCTTGTGTATAAGTAAGGGACCCAAGCACTTATTTCCCCTACTAGGAAGTCCTGGTAGTTGTAACCTTTGCCCTGGGGCATGAAGGTGCTCTATAGTCCCAGTGCTAGAGTGAGGGGAGGGAGCACATGGCTTTTTCTCTTGGGACTCGTGGTTTTGGGGGTAAATGTGTTAGGGAGCCTGGAGCATTAGAACCCAGTAAGATTGCCCTAAGGATTCCAAACCCTTAGTAAAACCAGTGAAACAGGGACCCCATTAAAGAAATGTAGAAAGTGGTTAGCAGATGCGCATCTAGCACAGAAGCAGCAGCAGCTCCACTGAGGAGAGGTTGTTTGGAGATAGTTTCACCTTGCCTAAAGTAAACTGACACTCATCTGTAGAGGGACACAGGCTAAATCTCTGACAGCCTTCCAATGGAGCCTAACCACTACTGGTTAAATGACTGAATGTACCACTCTCTGGTATATAGCCTCCACATATTGCAAAGGTTCACCTATAAGAGTGGGTTGCAAATATAGCAGTGTTCTGCCTAGAAGCACCTGGATTTAGACAACAAAGAGGGCAACATATATATGCAGTAACTTTACCAGAGCCAGGCCTGAGAGAACTGGCTCCCAAAGCAAGGTTGCCAGTGGCTCGCCCCCTCACCAACAACACCCCACTTGTAACTGGTCCGCTCGCCGCCATGGAAGGTCCCAATGTTGAACATAAGCCCAATGTACATAACAAGGGTCATTTACTAACATAGTGCAGTGTGTTTTCAAATGGCAATTGCCATGTTTTTACCATTAATGATTGAGGGGGTCAGTGTTAAATTCTATTAGCGTAATTTTTTTTTGGTGTCTACTGACAGCCCACGGTAGAAACCCTCATTCATGATGGCGATAGTTCCAGAAAATCCAGGTGTCAATAGGTGCACTTGCTTCATCCAAGCCTGAATAAAGGCAATAGTGCTTAGTGCTAATATATGAAAGTGCAATGAGCATGTTTTTACCTCTAATAAATGGTGTCAATACAAGCAGCATTTGCATTGATTTTAGCATGATTGCACTTGAACTTATGATAGTAAATGAGCCTTGACTTCTTTTTTGTCTATGGCGCATACGCTGTTTATATATATTTTGATGTAATGATTAAAAAAATAAAGAGTAACAGTAAGAATTGAATTTACTTGTAAAATATGTTCAGTATTCCCTTATAATATTCATTAATTGTAACTTATAATAATCAGCTAATAATTCCCCATTCATTGTCAGAGATCCCAGTAGGCAGCACAGCTATTAGTTCTAGTGAATACCATGTACAGATAATCTCTTTTATAACTGGCCCATAAGCAGCGGCTGGGAATATGGTATAATTGGCCTAAGTCGGCTCAGAGCTCTTGCTCCTAAATCTGTTAGGAAACACTGATTGTGTTTGTTTAGTACAACATAAACTCAGCTGCCTGTTTCTCTTGGCAATCTGCTCCATCCCAAAGACATTAAGAGACTTATTTTCATAAGTAAGCCTTTTCTTGGCAGGCTCCATCTGCAAACATTCATTTCAACAACACAAGGTAAATGCGTTTTTTTTACACTGCTTGCAACACTTTTCGTGTTGAAGAAATCCATGAAGCATTACTCCTTAAATCTTCCTTAGCGGAGGGGTTAGTGCTTGTACAGGCGTCCCTGTTGCATGATGGCAGCCTGACTGGCAAGCACGGAGAACCTGTCCTTCTCACGCAAGCACACTCCCTCAGCGTGTTTGTTTATCAGGGAAGCATTATCTTTATCCTTCACGTGTGACTGCAAGTTAATGGCATATCTGAAATGGACTATATCCAGAACCTGATTATTTTGTTTCCTGCCAGGATACAATCTTATATCTTTATTGCTGCCATTGCACCAACTGTCATGATCTGATCTTGATTAAAGAGTGGACAAAAGCCTGGCAAACTCACACACCGAATGTTTTTATCTGAACTTTTTTTAAAATATTGACCTGCCAATTTAGCAATTTTCCAATTTAACTTTCATGTTTCAGGTCTTTTGTTATTGCTTAGTTAACTAAGTATTTATTTCATGTTAATTTGGTTACCAATATATACAGATAAATATGACTGCTCATTCAGAATTAGGTAACACAATACTAAGTGCTAGATCACAGAAGGGTGCAAAAGTGCACCCCTAAGGGCTCTGGCACACGAGGAGATTTGTCGCCGGCGATTTTTAAAAGAGCGATTTGGCGACAAGACGAGCGACAAGACGCCAATGCTAAATCAATGGAAATCGCCAGCGTCAAAACATACGAGGCTACTTCAAATCGCCTGCTGTTTCAAATTGCACACAGACCCTTTTCTGAGCGACTTGAGTAAACATGAGGGGGGGTAACTGTTGAGTGTACCATGGGTAGCAGATCGCCTGGAACTTAACTCGCATGAAATCTCTTCGTGGGTATTGTAGTGGCGACTTGTCGCCAAATCGCCTGGGGGAAAAAACGCAGGCGACAAATCTCCTCGTGTGCCAGAGCCCTTAGGGCTCTGTCACCCAGCGGATACCCCTACGCTCCAAAAATCAGACACATGGAGCAATTTCCATGTAAAACTGCATAGAAAAACAATTAGTTCCATATACCTGCATCGGGCTGATGCATTGGCAGCACATAAGTAAGATTTTGGAGTAAATGGTTGGCTGAGCAGGAGGGCCCACTGACATCTGAGCCCACCGGGAGTTTTCCTGGGATCCTGGTGGGCCAGTCCAACACTGGTTGTCCAGCAGCTAATCCTCCTGTGTCATTGCCCTTAATTCTGTCCTATCAGTTGCCAGAAAGGCAGAGAGTGCAGCCATGGCTAGCCAGGAAAAGTAGGAAATGATAAGCAGTTTGGCTTTTGGTTGTTATGAAATAAGCACAAAATATATGTTGACACAACAATCAGGTTGAACTCTCTGAACATAACTTTCACTAATATTATGGGTATGATTATGGATTTTAAGCAGAGAATTCTCACTGCAATGTCATCATATAGTTTTAATAATTTGTTAATGTAACCAAAAGGATGTAAGGATGCACAACTTCCTCCCTATCTGTATTTCATTTCATACAATGCTTTTTTTCAATTATTTGGAACATTTGGAGAAGCAGCTCTCTCTAATTTTAATTTATTTGTCCCATACTCCCTCTAGTGGTCAAAGCTTCTAGAAGATGGGACTGCAAAGATGGGCATTATAGAGAATATCCATGGTCCAAATTTCCTTTACTACAGTGATGTAATGGACATGATTTTAAAAGCCTTACATGTTGGTAGCTTACTCAATTCATTTTTATTCTGTTGCACTCAAATGTAGTTGTCAGCAGACAACAAGAGATGCCACCATTGTGCCAGCCATTTAGTCATTGCCACAGTGTGAGTGAAAGTAGGCGCAGTATCTGTGGGTTCAGTATGATAGCTTTGCCTTGAACTGGCACGTGGGTGACACGGCTTTCTCTCCTGGGAAGGACCATTCTCCCTAATTCAGTACATGGCGTGCTTAGTCTAGTAAGAACATCAGCAACACTGATACAATAGAGAGTTTGCATTCCATCAAATAAAACTGACATCATACAAAAACATCAATATTTATATAACTGTCTTTCTTTCAGTCAGTGGGAAGAGATCAAGGTTTTGTCAAAGGCATAAGTATGTAGCATCTGACTATTATATGCACACCCTCTATTGGGTCTCTGTATAGGCATTGGAGTATGAAGCAATTTTTATTGAACTTGTGGCACGCACAAAAAATTCCTTTGCACACACATAATGAGCACTTGGATTTCAGCACATACTTTGTTTTTTGAATGTTTTTCTTAATAAAAAATACACACACATCCTATAACAAATCTGAGGGATTGCAATTTGGAGAAGGCCTGGATGGCAGGTGAGAAATTGTATTGCAATGTTTAAACGGATACCCTTGGTCTAAAAGAATGGGGACAATGATAGCGAGGCCTGGACTGGGACTCATAAGCAGCCCTGGCATTTCAAGAACACAGAGGCCCAAACAGCCCCCCACCAGCCCAATAAATAGTGACTGTCTAACTCTATGGCATCTTACAGCAGCCCCTCTGGCATTTGCCAGAACCCACATTTTGCCAGTCTGGGCCTGGTGATGCTTCAGTGTGATACAGAGCAAGAATAAACTTTTTATTTTCATTGCAGCCCCAGTGGCAGATGCTTAAAATGAACACAATTTAGTTTACTAAATTAAATCCTGTATTAATAAGCCTTTTTGGCAAAGGGACCATCACGTTTAGATTTGAAGCATGCTGATGTCTCTTAATTTTGCACTGACTTTCAGTTTGTTGTGCTGTTTCTAAAAATACACTGCCGTGCTAAATATTTCATTTGTGTTAAATGAATAAATGCCATTGCTAACACTCAGACTGGAATTCCCAATATTAATAATATAATACTTTTTTGAAGAAACAGAGAAATCAGTACTGCTTTTTGCCCCCAAGTCATGACAGTTGTCAGAGCAGCCACATCAGCAAGCCAGCAGCAAAGCCTTTGGGCAATATACCAGGGCACTGTGCACAATTCCTGCTTAGTCATGCAGCCATCTTGCTTCTTGTACAGACACCAAGGCCACACTGCTAGTACAATTCAGTAACATTAAATACCCAGAAATAACTTGAGTTCTTACATTTCTGTGTTTAGGAGAACTGTTTCAAGATTTTATTTTCAGCTTCACATTATAACAATGATATTATTAAACAGACATCAGATAAATTAAAGTAAGATTTTATTAGACAATGAGGGGCGTTTACAAATCTGAACAAGAACATGTTATTGAACACTGTAGAGTCAGAAGTTCATTAAAGGGGTTGTTTACATTTAACTTAACGTTTAGTATGTTATAGAATGGACAATTCTAAGCAACGTTTCTATTGGTCTTCATTTTTTATTTGGTATAGTTTTTGAATTATTACTTGCCTTCTTCCGACAATTTCCAGCTTTCAAATAGGGGTCACTACCCCAGCAGCCAAAAATCTATTGTTATTGTTACTTTTTATTACTTATCTTTTTGTTCAGGCCCAACTCTATTCATATTCCTGTCTCTCTTTCAAATCACTGCATGGCTGCTAAGGTCATTTAGACCCTAGCAACCAGATAAGCACTGAAATTTCAAACTGGAGGGTTGAACAAGAAGCTAAATAATTCAAACACCACTAACAATAAAAAAATGAAGACCAACTGCAAATTGTCTCAAAATATCACTCTCTACATCATACTAAAAGTTCATTTTAAGGTAACCAACCTCTTTAACTGCCCTCTAGCAAAAGTGTTACAGATCAAGTGAATTCAATTCATATCTAAAAACATGCCAAAGAAATTGTTCCAGTAAAAGTTTAAATTGTTGAGAATTAGTCTATTGGTTACAAGTCAACAAACACAAAATTGACTAAAACTAGTTTTGTACACAGGATATTTTACCGAGGCAGTTTTGTTATTTAATTAATATTAAAACATATGTGAGATATAGTTCCATTTTTCAAGTATACATAACGTGTACCACTGGCTATGTGCCATTTTCACAGCTATATATATTATAGGTATGTTATGCCCAATAGGCTGTATGAAGTCAAATGCTAGTCATTAGTGCCAGCAAGTTACACAGGATTTACCTAAGACTCTGTAACACCAATCATCATACCAGCTAACAGTCCTGAAAGGTGATTTCTATGATATCAAATCATTTGATTCCAAACCACAATTTCCAGCATTCTCCAACAGCCAACTGAATGTGCTTCATTGACAGCTGCATTGCAGTTGGTCACTGGGTTAGGGAACCGTTCATACAAAAATTTTTGGGATCATTTCCATTTCTTTTAAGTTACAAAGTGCAAAACCATTGCACTTACAGATATGAAAGGAGGTAGGGGTTGGGCAGAATAAGTACCCGTTTTAAGAACTATCTACAGCAAACCAAATCCATATAAAATGTCACAAGGTTACAATAGTGTATTTGCTTCAGACGCAATAAAAGTTGCTGTGTAGCCACCCAACTGGTCAACAGGTTAAGCCCCACAGCTACTGCTGGCAACTCTCCAATATACATTAAAGGGGAACCATTAATTTTATAAGAAATTCACCAAACAATAGTCTTTATTATAAATTGGAGATGCAAAGAGGACATGACTGCAAACAGAACCTCTGAAATTCCCTTATTAGTATAGAATAGGACAATTTGCTCAAAAAGCAGGTGGGCACCTTATATATAGTACATAAAGTATGCCCTTTTGTAAAATATAAGGAAATTATAGGTCACAGAAGAGTTCCATAACCATATAAAGGCACAAGGCTGAGTGCTATTATACAGGTAATGGAACTCTGATGTGACTTCAAATAATCTCATTTCAATCAATTTTACAACAGGGGGTACTTTCTTTATTATATATAATACACAAGTTTCAGTGAGTCACGTGAGCTCCGATTATAACTGATGACATCACCATACACAGTTTATAAGGATATCATTTACAGGATACTTATGGCTCGTGTATTTTACTGCAATGTATGAACAAAGATA
Organism: Xenopus tropicalis; assembly: GCF_000004195.4. Classification (NCBI taxonomy): domain Eukaryota; kingdom Metazoa; phylum Chordata; class Amphibia; order Anura; family Pipidae; genus Xenopus; species Xenopus tropicalis. The sequence goes on along the minus strand of NC_030681.2, from coordinate 42,002,214 downwards.
TTGTTTAGTACGGAGTCAAAACCAGTGTAAACTGATCCACAGAATAGCAACCCATAGCTACCAGACTTTTGCAGTTGACTGGTAAAACATAAGAAACTATGAAAGACATTTATATTTGTATCCGGAATCAGATTAATAAACAATAAATGAGAACACAGTACTGCCGATAGTTACCTAACTGGTAAGAATATCTATAGACCATATTTTCTAAATTAGAAAGCTTGTGCCTGGCTATGACCTATAATCAATTTCCTTATTTAATGAAGCTTTAAGATTGATGGCACCAAGGGTGTATTCTCTGTCTATTTCATAATTTAGTGAAGCTTTTAGAGTTATAACACAGGGTGTATGCTCCATCGGTGCTTGTTAGCCACTGGCAAAGCATCCGAATCTGCACTTTATTGGCATTTTACCCATCTGAAAAAACACCCAGAACAGCAAACAACAAATCCCAAATGCCTCAGCTTTTGAAAAGAATAAGCTAGAACACAGCATTCAGTCGTGGAAACCTGTACAGAACATATTTTGGTAACAAGTTAACATTTTTGCCTGTAAAGATACAGTCACTAGTCTATTAGAGGTAAAATATAGCTAACACAAAGCTTTTATAATTTGGTAAATTTGAATATTATCTGTTACATCTGTTCCATTCTGCTCCCAGTTGCAGTGAGTAAGTGAGCTTTAGGCACCTGTTTGCTAGCCAAAGTCCTAAAAGACCAAGGGGTATAACAAAAAGATAAATATGACAAACACTGTGAATTTTGCTATAATAAACTGCAACGTTCAAGAGCACTGGGATTAAAAGAACATATTTAGAAATGCTTTCATTCCTTTAGTTCCTGCATCATCCTTGACTTTTATATACTACATGAAAAGACTTTTGTCTACAAATTTCTAAGTTGCTATCAATACACTAATTGCCTTTTGGTGTATTTTTTTCTGATAATTTGGTGTTTTTTTCACCATTTTGAAACTCTGCTAAACATACCCTATTATTGATAATGAACAATAAATACAGATGAATACTGATGTAATAGCAAATCCCCTTTCTGTTGAATGTATAGCTTATAAAAAAATATGAAAGTAGTGTGGCTCTGAAAGTGCATTAAAAGGAAGTTTTAGGGTGGCCTTGGGTCCATAAGGTGACCATTAGTATTTGAAAATTACAGGAACAATGGAAGTCTCTCTTAAATAAACAGGCTGGGGCTAGTGTGGACATTAAGGCACTTTGCGCAAAGCCATTGTTCAACCCACAAACCCAATCGACACCCAATTTTTGTTGGGTCCAAGTCCATGTCTGATTAAAAAAAAATTATACACAGTAGTCTTTCAGATTTCTAAAGAAGACAGTATGGGGCTCATTTATCAATGAACGAATTTAGATTGTTTTAAAGAACGATTTGCAAAAATTCGTATAGTTAATGATAATTTCTGATGTGTGGAAATGTTCCGAACATTATGATCCGAAAATATTGTGGTACGATCAGAAAGTTACAAAATTTTCATATCCAAACGATTGTAAACGGCACGAAAAACTTTCTGACTTTGATCCTTCAGTGCATGATTTTGGAAGCCTCCCATAGGGCTCAATGGCACTCTGCAGCTCCAACCTGGCCCAAGGAAAGTCACGATACCGAAGCTTGAATGAATTACGAAACTTTCGTACTCGTTGTGACAAATACGATTTTCTTGCACAAATTGTCACAAATTAATGGAAATATCGTAGAAAATACGCAAAAGTTCTAAACTTTACAAAAAATAAGAATTTTTAGTATCGGACCTGTCGTTCTTTAATGAATGTGCCCCTAAGTGTCCAATATACAGTATGACCAGTGAGCACATATCTCAAGCAGAGTTTCTCTCCCTTTTCCATTCTGAGAAGAGCTTTGTTAGTCTTCAGGATCATAGCTCAGAATCGGGCCCAACCATTTCTCAACTTCACACACAGGCATATTTTTTCTGCAAGCATAATCTTCTACCTGGTTATGGAACAAACCATTTCAGAATGTTAAGAACACTTCATTTCACCTTTGCATAATGCAACAAAACATTTGTAGTATAAAACATTTATAAAGATATGACTCTTGCAGCACATAAAAGCCAAAAAACAGCATTGTTATTATGCTACAGAAAATACAGAAGGTGATGGGTGAGGGAAAAGCCAGGCAAAATGGCACAAGATAACAAACATCCACTGTGTAGGTTTATTCAGAGATGCATAGCACATCATAGCATTTAGCAGATGCTGTGCACCTCTGAATAAACTAACACAGATATTACACTTGCCTTGCTCTCCAGTGGATGTTTGTTATCTTCATGGTATATATCTGAATCTGGTAAATGCTTACCACTGCTTGATTTAGCATTTACTATATCCACATCCCCAGCAACATCAGCAAACTGTGTACAATACATTCTAGAACATACATCTGGAACTTGACGTACAAAAGAAAGACTAGTAACACAGCCTGCTATCACTGTCCACACAAGGTGGATATCCACTAGAAACCCCCCCAACAGCGTTTTTTGGCTGCAATCTGCCAAATATGCACAGTGAGAGGCATAGCCTGTTACCAAATACAAGCAAAATTTTCTCCACCAGCCCTTTATTGCCAAAGAAACACATTGTGTAACATCAGCCTAACTCAGCTCCTAAAATTTGTTTTCCTTCATTCAGCCAAAATGTAAAAAAAAAAAAAAATTAAAAATACCTGATCTTTGGAAATTTTCCCTACAGCAAAATACTTGGACATAGGACTGGAGAACATTAGACCAGAGACTGAAGAAGCCGGGGACATGGCCAGAGACTCTGTCAGCTTGATTCCTGAAAGTAGAAAAAAAACCAAAAAAAACAATGAATTCAACAGAAGACAATTTACTTTTTCTAAATTGTACCTGTATCTTATCCCGCGCCCCCCTCCCATCACTCATGATCACATGCATACACATCCATTTGTCTCACATACAGAGCAGTGGGGACAGGACATGTTTTTCTGCGCGTCCTGTCCCAGTGATCCCTAGGCCTGGGCCTTTGTGGCCTCTACCAACAATGACTAGGGTTAACTCACCTTAGCCAGAGAACTAGTTCTGTCACTCACACAATGCTGGAGGAGGGAGGAAATCTCCTTTCATAGGGCGCAGTAAACTTTATATTTTACTTTAGACGGTTAGACTAAGGGGCACATTTACTAACCCACGAATCCGAATTGGAAAAATTCCGATTGGAAAATGAACATTTTGCGACTTTTTCGGCGCCTTTACGACTTTTCGGAAATTGTCGCGACTTTTTCGTTACCAATACGATTTGCGCGAAAAAACGCGAGTTTTTCGTAGCCATTACGATTCGCTCGTATCTTGTCGCGACTTTTTCGTATTGAGCGCTCGTAAGCGGTGGGCGAAACTTTCAGACTTAGCATGATTTTGGAAGCCTCCCATAGGACTCAGTGGCACTCTGCAGCTCCAACCTGGCCCAAGGAAAGTCTCCCATAGGGCTCAATGGCACTCTGCAGCTCCAACCTGGCCCAAGGAAAGTCTCCCATAGGGCTCAATGGCACTCTGCAGCTCCAACCTGGCCCAAGGAAAGTCTCCCATAGGGCTCAATGGCACTCTGCAGCTCCAACCCGGCCCAAGGAAAGTCTCCCATAGGGCTCAATGGCACCCTGCAGCTCCAACCCGGCCCAAGGAAAGTCTCCCATAGGGCTCAATGGCACTCTGCAGCTCCAACCTGGCCCAAGGAAAGTCTCCCATAGGGCTCAATGGCACTCTGCAGCTCCAACCCGGCCCAAGGAAAGTCTCCCATAGGGCTCAATGGCACTCTGCAGCTCCAACCCGGCCCAAGGAAAGTCTCCCATAGGGCTCAATGGCACTCTGCAGCTCCAACCCGGCCCAAGGAAAGTCTCCCATAGGGCTCAATGGCACTCTGCAGCTCCAACCTGGCCCAAGGAAAGTCTCCCATAGGGCTCAATGGCACCCTGCAGCTCCAACCTGGCCCAAGGAAAGTCTCCCATAGGGCTCAATGGCACCCTGCAGCTCCAACCTGGCCCAAGAAAAGTCACCATACTGAAGCTTGAATGAATCCGAATCTTTCGTACTCGGCGCGAAGGCTACGAAAAAGTTGCGACTTTTCACGCAAGTAGTAACGCTACGAAAAAAAACCCGCCAGATTGTGCGCAACATTCGGAATGGCAACGAAAAAGTCGCGACAATTTTCCGAAAAATCGCCAAATACCGATCATTACGAAAAAAACGCAATCGGACGCATTTGGCCCGTTCGTGAGTAAGTAAATGTGCCCCTTAGTGTCAAACTCAATCACATAAGGGGGCCGAAATCTAAAACACAGGCTATATATACTTAGTAAGATACTAAGGGGTATATTTATCACAATGTGTATAAAGTGGAGTAAGACATTACCGGTGATGTTGCTCATAGCAGCCAATAGATGATTTGCTACTGTTGAAATCTGATTACTGATTGGATGCCTTGGGCAACATTACTGGTAATGCTTCACTCCACTTTTTACACAGCATGATAAATATACCCCTTAGTCTTAGTTACTATGTGAGGGAAATGGAAATTGATCAGGCTGGATGGTCAGACACTCTCACCAAGGGCCACATAAAACAGCCAGGTGGGCCGGATTTGGCCCCCGGGCCTTGTGTTTGACATATATGGACTAAGGTTTCTGCCTCTATACATTACTCCTTCAAATATGAGTGTTCAAACGCTCAGCCTTACTGTTTACAAACACGATGCATTGATCCCCAATGGCTCACTGCCTGACCCTTTGGTATATGACAGAATAAGAGGAGAGCACCTTCACACGGGTTAACTGCTTTAGCATTTATTTAAACCACTGCACACAACATGTTTCAGGCTATATCATGCACTTTCTTAAGTGACATTACTCCTTCAGCCTGGGGAAGCACCACAGACTTGGGGAAGTTTAGAGATATCTTTGACAAAAGGAAAGCTTGCCAAAGCTTCATTAGAAGGAATACTAACACATTCCTATCAAATATAGGAACCTGCATCACTTTAAACCCCACTTTAAACGAATAACCATCAGAAATACCTGTTGTTCTTTCAACATCTGCTAGTTTCCACATGGTAACTTTTTCTATGTGATCTGGCTGGCTAGGGTATCCAGGAGCTGGTCGGATGCCTTCATAGCGTATCCTGCGCAAGTCAGACACATTCAGTTGCTCCTCACTACAGTAACCCCATAAGTCTTTCCGGACTCTCTCGTGAAGTTCCTCTGCAAAGGCCTTTCCAGACAGAAAACATTTAGGTGTTTAAGGACAGAAGGAAAAGTTTTCACTAGACACAATCTTACAAAAGACAGTTGCCCCATATTCATTAGGGCAGTTATCCCCAACCAGTGGCTCAGGGGCAACATGTTGCTCCCCAACCCCTTGGATGTTGCTCTCAGTGCCCCCAAACCAGTTAGTTATTTTTGAATTCCTGACTTGGGGGCAAGTTTTGGTTGAATAAAAACAAGATTTACTACCAAATAAAGCCCCTGTAAGCTGATAGTGTGCATAGAGGCTACCTAATAGCCAATCTTAGCCCTTATTTGGCACCTCCATGAACTTTTATGATGCTTGTGTTGCTCTCTAAGTCTTTTTACATTTGACTGTGGCTCACGAGTGAGAAAGGTTGGGGGCCCCTGCATTAGGGTGACTACAGTAAGCCATGGTGGGGCAAGATGATCTGCAAAACTAGAGCTGAAAATGTCACAGAAACCTGAAGGATTGGTGTATAGAAACCATAACATGTTCCACGAAAATCGGCTTTATCAAGGGGGATGTTCTCTACCTGATTAAATCACTCACAGATCTAGGAGGCCTAGACTATTCAGCCCTGTCTAAACATGTGAGCTCTACTGCTAGCAAAAGAAAATGTAATTCTAAGCAACTTTCCCTGGTTGTAAAATTATTTGTAATAGTAATTGCAGGTGAGTCAGTATTAGTCTGTTGCGTCCTGCACTGCAGGTTCTGACTCTTAAAACAATGCAGCAGAATTCAGCTCCAGCCAGGACTCCAAATGTGACAGTGCCTTGCATGATTTTAACAGGTTTGTTAATAAGATCCTGCTTTCATTATCAAATAAATTCAATAACAACTAAATGTATAATTATCTTATAGCAAGGGTGGAGGACAGCATCCTGAAAATCTGTGTTGTAATACTTTCATGCAATGAATATGGCTCTATATTTCTTTTAGCTATCGCTAATGCACAACTCACCTCAACCAGCCGATCTCCCAGTGCTTTGGCCATGATGCTGCTGTAGTCATCTCCTTGTTTCTCATACACTTTGCTCAGCTCTTCCACCCCAAAACATGCCACAGCAAACACTCCCAAATAGTCTTTCACCCCAGAATGTTGAGGGGCGATGAAGTCAGAGAGGCAGTAATATGGGTCAGTGGATGCAGAGTCTTTCTCTGCCTAAATTAAAAATTACAGGAGGAAAAAGCTAAAGGTTAATTTCGGTAAATATACACATGCCTGAACCATAACTATATTTTTTTCTACATTTAAAATGTAAAAACAAAGTTTATCCCAATATTTGGCCGGCAAAATACATATAGAATACATTATGTAGCCTTATAATTCTGCTAAAATGACATTACAGCATTATGGCCAATGGGTTATTTTATGTCTTTCCTTGCGGAATACAATAACACTGAATAGATATTGAATGTTTGGTGCCATGTTGGTGACACCTACTGGTGAGAATAAAGATGAGTTCACACAAAACCTGTTACTTACTATGGACACAAAAGTCATTTGGTAGGATATCTGTCTATCTTTCTGCCTATCAGTTCACGCAAAAACACACATTTCCAACCCAGAAAAGCTACGACTTGTGTTTTGAATCATGAACATGCCCAAGCTGACTAAAGCCCTTTAGCAGTAAAGATCTATCTTCTTTACTGCAGTTTCCCACTATAATTCACTATATGATGATGATTAGAAATAAGAATCCCCTTGCACAGCATAGAAAACAGTGCATTCAGCATCAGAATATATTCATTATCAGCTCTGTAGTATCTGCTTCTATAACAAATGTAATCTCAACTGCTGCTGTTTAATTTAATTTCTGACAGGCTCTGACAAGCAGCCCAGAGCAAACTGAGCATGTACAGTGCCATTAAAACTCAAAAAATAGCCAAATAAGATGAAAAACTCGACTAGCCAATGTGGTCAGCCTTGAAGCCATTTATAATTACAGCTATAGTGCTGATGAACCATTGGGCAAGTACAGTACGTTTAGTACAGTATATCAAATACTACATTTCTAACAATATTCTTTTTTTATACTTTAGTTCTACTTTAACTCCCATTTCTCACAAGTTTTCAGGAAAGACAGCAATGGGAAAGTGCAATCACCTGCTGCCGTAAACCATAAAACGTTGCAATGGCTTCTGTGGAACTCATATTCCCTTCATCTGCATATAACAGAATGTCATCTTGCACACTGTGAGCTGGCCAGATACCAACAACCCCCCTGGCCTCAAACTTCTTTTCACTAATAACCATATTCAGCATATTCTGGGCATCTTCATAGAGTCTCTTTGCCTCCTCTCCTAGAAAAAGGAAAATGGTGGTGGTTTCAGTAGGTAACTCATTCAAATCATTGGCTGATAAGCAGAAGCACAGTGTCTCATGCACAAATAAGAATGAAAATTTGCATTTCGCAATGTAAAATTATTCATTAGACTGTTATGGCACTGAGACATTTAATTGCGCATTGTGCACTTTTAAGGCATGCTTGAAGGCGACATAATCTTTTGGAGAAAACAACTTTTTCAGTAAGAAGTTTTATTACAAACACTGTGCACTGGCGCAAACTGTGAAATTTGCGATCTTCCTTCCACTGTCAGTAGTGGGTGCTAAACAGTTTACAGGTTCGCAAAAACTATACTAAATTCATGCAAAGAAAAATTTGTTCAAGCAAAGGCATACACTTTTTCTATTACCAACTTATTACATTTTGCTAAGAACGTCCCATCATAACAGAGGCACTTCAACTCTGTTTTTTTCCCTCCTTGTGTACTAGTGTAACATATTACATAAATGTAGAGATTTGCCTATAAAAGTAACAGTATAAAGATACACAAATACATAAGCCTATTAAATATTAACATACATTTATATTATATGTGAAAATATAAAATTAGAATGGAAACGAACATGATTTTACTGTACTCTAAAGAGACTGAAAGCAAGACTATAAAAGCAAGACTATAAAAGTTATTACAAGTTTTTATTATGGAAGAAAAATAGGAAAAAAAAAAAAAAAAAGATTTCTTACCTACTGTCTTATCGTTAAATATTTTGGGAAATGCTCTGTTTGGGTATTTGCCCCTAAGCTGCCACACATCAAAGAAAGGTTTCCAGTCAATATAGTGACGTAGTTTCTCAAGATCATAGTTGCTGTACACCTCTGTTCCAATCAACTTTGGCCGCACTAGAGGAGCAACACACACACAATAAAAATCTTATTTGCTTGCAAATAAAATCATCATCAGTGTATGCTTACAGGGTCCGAATAGATGAAAATTACAAAAAACCTTTGGAACTATTTTACACTAAATGCTTCCCAACGGACTCTAGGAAAACTTTTAGTCAAACCCACCCTAAAATGTAGAACTCCTTTACTGCCATCTACGCTGCCTGTGCACTCAAGCATTGAGTCAGAAAGTAAAAGTGTTATTAAAGCAAACAATTATTTTAAAAATATCTCCAAAGTGCCCATTTAAACCAAAGCAACTGTTGTGACAAATATGATGAATGAATAGACTGATATTATATAGAAGACGCATTTCTCCTTTAAAAAAAATCAGCACAGCTGTTAAAATTGTTCCCATGCGCGTAGCAGCCCCTCTCTCACAGGTTCTGTCTTCTAAATTTCAAGCAACTCATTTTGAAGTGCATATTGTGCACAATGGCAACATACATATGTCATATATGAATGGAAAAGATGGCATCACAAGAGAAGAGCAGCTCCATCCTAACACCAGCTTGGCCAGGCAACCCATACACATGCCAACAAGGATCAAAGTTCAACAAGATTTTTAATTTTGTTCTAAATCTGGAGTCATGCCATGAGTTTGATATTTCAAGTTCTAGGGTCAATAGTTTTGATGAAAAATTGGCACATGGTGCTGTTTTGGAATTCCAAAGTGCCCTAATGCCTCACCCCCCCTACACAATTACTTGTGCCAGCACTTGTCAGGCAGTAATTACCTGGAAATGTGTGAGGTGCTTGGCAGGTAATTTCAATGTAAGTCTATAGCTGGCTATACATGCACCGATATAATCATACAAAACATAGTTTTGTGCGATTTTCAGACCACATGTGGGCTCCAAACTATGGTCCTGATAATTTTCATACCATGAAGAGCAGTTATTTAGTCAACTGGACAGGTTAGAAAATTTCAGTCAGGTAACAATAAAATCTGTGCATGTATATGATGATATCCTTGGAGGACCTACAATGGAAGTCACTCTTGTACAACTCGGGTCTGCCAACTTTTTCATGTTCAGAACATCCTCCGGCTTTATCCTACAATTTCTGTCTAAATTAGTTTTAGATCATTGCATTAAACCTATAATTCGATATCTGAACTTTAGTCGGAAGACAACCAAAATCTGAACATGTATGGCCAGCTTTTGGGGGTACAGTTTTTAGTGGCACATTTTTGGGCTGCTTCAAAATACAACTCTAAGAATCACTCAAAACAGCCCTGTGTTTCATTATCTTTACAATAATATATTAAACATAAGATAAGCTTATTTATTTACCTGGCTTCGGGTGAGAAAGCCAATCAATGTGCAGTCCTTTATTTCTGGCTTGTTCTAAAGTCAGATATCTTCTTTCCTGTAAGAAAACAGTAATACAGAAAAACTCTTCTCATGCGGGGTTATTTCTGTAGAAAAGCAAAAGTCCCTTAAAAGTTTACATCTTGCTATGACGTCAACAATTACACTAGTGTGAAACTTGCAAGTTAGGTACCAAAACTGTGGGGTGGGCAGATTAAGGTGATTTGAGGGAGTGGGTTAAAACATTCTATTTTTGTAACCTATGCTTAATTTGCGACAGCTTTTTATCCAATTTCCACATTACACAATATGTAAAAGGCTTACTCTGAGGGACTCATAGTGATCTTGGCGAATATCTTCATATTCTTCTGTTATTTCTTCCAAGAAGTCATCTCTGACATTTTCGTCTAAAAGCTGAGAGCACTGAAATAATGGGGAAATAAAAATTTATTTTTAACTATTTTCAAGTACATATATGAGGATACAGAAATAGAATTTTGTTTTAGTGCTATGTGGCTATTATTGGTGCAAAAAGAAAGGTAATATTTTAAAACATAATACTGATACTGACACCCAGCTTTAACATTTTTAACTAATGTATTAGTGCTAGGCTAGGATCTGAGATCCTGACAGCCTGAGACTTCACCCAGCACCGGAAGTCATTGCTCTCTAAGTAGCAACCTGAATCTCATTGCTCAGTGAAGACTTGCTGCGCTGTTAGTGGCTGTTATGCAGTGATTTATGTGAAAACAAGTGCCCACAATGTCTTGGGGTTGGCACTTCTGCAACATATATAATTTTTAAAGGTGGGTGTCAGTATCACTAAATCTATTTTTAAGGACACTATATGTAAAAAAAGACTAAATTTCTAAGTCTACAGGAAAGAATGTAAGGCCAGGGCAAGCGAGACAAGAGTTAGGCAGTAGCTAAGTATGAGGACAATTATTAAAATTATATAATTATATTTTATTATAATATTATATTTTTTTATAATATTATAATAAAATATAATAGACATTAGGCGTATAACCCAGAGCTGCCGCACCCTATTCCTATCTTAAGTTGCTACAAGTTTAATCAAAATAAGCCATGCTTATTTTCATGTTTAATTACCCTCTGTAAAATAGTATAATTTTAAAAGGTCTAAATATTTGCTATAAAACGGACTAAAGACTTACAACCACCACACTCTTAGAAGCATCCAAACAGTGGATAACTGGGGCGTTGTATCGAGGTGCTATTTTCACAGCAGTGTGCGTCCTATAAAAGAAACAAAACTCCCATTGCTACAGTTGTTCGAAAACTGTTACAAAAAAGTATCATTTTACAAAGGTGGGGATCTAGACAAAATTAAAGTAAACTAAATGCAGGAAGGGCCTAAACTGGACTGAGATTAAAAACACGCCCTGGCATTTCAGTAAAGAGAGGCCTTAACAGCCCCACACAGGCCCAATAAATAGTCACTGTCTAACTCTATGGCATCTTATAGCAGTACCTTTGGCATTTGCCAGAATCTAAAGATTGCCAGTCCAGGCCTGCTGCTGGACTAATTTAAAAGAGGCCTCAAGCCACAATACTGCTACTTGTTTTTATTAATACCTAGAATACTGAAAGTAATAGCACCGAGACACACCGAGATGTTGTTGCTCCACCAATTAGTAGAGGGGTTCTTATACCAAGTCTTTCCATCTCCTTGGCAACAAAAATCATTTCATCCAGAGATGGAGTGATGAGACCAGACAGACCAATTATATCTGCAGAAGACAGAGACTGACATGTTGTATCAAAAGCTATAAATTACATATTGCACAAGTAAAGAGAACACAAAAATACAAATTCTTGATAATATGAAAATGTTCTCTTTTATAAGGCTATATAACATTTATTTAAGGTATAATCTTTTTCTTGCACCTTCTATCTTACCAAGCAAGAATTATTGCCTACTTACTCCCTCAATGAAGACAAACAGAGATGGGAATTCAGTTAATGCCAAATCCAAACTCATCAAGGCTGTAGAAGCAGACAAACTACTTATGGCTTGTACATGGTATGCATCCTCAGGATGCATGTAAACAGAGTTTAGAAAGAGGCATATTTGTTATAGTGTGTAAGCCAACATAACCAGTGATGAAGCCCAGAGCAACCAATCAGATCTTTGCTTTTGTTTTATTGAGGTTGCCAAACGAGTGGATCTTCTCCTGATATGCCCACCTAGGGCCAAACGATCGAATTTCAATTTTGGACATAAGCACCATTGGACCAAGGACCATATCAACAAGCCGATGCAGTCCCAGATTCTAATGAAAATCAAATCTGTCCAATGGAGATTTGGCCAATTTTAGGCCAGATATCAGTTGAGTAGGCCTGTCGGAGGTGTCCATGTACAGGCAGATACCCTGCCGAATTGGTCTGAAGGAAATCTGCCCGTGTATGGCCACCTTAGATTGTAGATGACCGTTCAAATTAAATTGCTGATTGGTTACTATTGGCAACATCACCTGACAGTTACATACCATGTCAAACAAATGGCATTCCAATAGAATGTACCACTTACCAGCTTTGTTTTCTATGGCAGCTCGTAGTATCTTATCGCATGGTGTCATGACACCTAAATCAATCACCCTGCAATGCAATAAATACATTTTTTTTTATTTAAACATGTCCTTATTTTAAATGTTATTGGTAAACCCAGCATTCACCAGTATGCATCATAATTTGGTCCTAAAAGACCGTGGGTTCACCACCACAGAAGAGTACAAAATAAGGAATCTCCTTTGTAAATTACTAAATATAAAAACCAGTTTTGAAAAATATGTGTTTCCCCATAATTACTTTACTGAGATGTGCAGTGTCTTATTCATTGTATGCACTCTCTAAAATGGTAACAACATAATACTATATTTATAACTCTAGTGCCAGTGGTACCCAAATGTATATTCACAGTCCTTAACACACCCCAGGTACAAATAGAAAAACCCAGATATTCCTAGTACATTATCTCACTAAATACCAACCTGAAGTTATTGCACCCCAGCACTACTCCTACAATATTCTTGCCGATGTCATGCACATCCCCTTTAACAGTCGCCAGTACAATTGTGCCTTGATAGGGGTTCTGCAGAGACAGGATGACACAACATGTAAAAGAGATAAAAACAGACAGTTTCCATAAATGTTAAGATGTATTAATTCTAAAAGTTTTTTATATTTTATTTTATCTGTACGCACAGATATATGACAAGCGCAAAGGCTGCAGGCAGTTTCAGTTTGTCAGCGAACATAACGGCCTACAGCTGATTAAATAAATGTGCTGCCTTTGGCTGCAGGCAACTCGTCACGGAGCAGTAATTAATAGATTATGGTGGCAGACAAGTAATAATGTTGCTCTACTTGAGGAACAAACAATAAATGATATGCCCTACAGGGAAGGGAGTGAAAAGGCAAAGTGCAAATTGTGTAGTTGCAATGTACAGTTTCAGTGTTGTGATGTGCGTTGTCAAGCAAAATCTTATGTGGAGGTGTACAGCGTTCCGAGTTAAGTATCTCCTGAGGTGCAAGAAGATACAGAACAGAATACTATTAAAGCGGTAGATCACCCTTAAATCAATGTTTATTGTGCTATATCAGTCTCAATTATCATCATCTTCCTTTTTCCAGCTTTAAAATGAGGGTCCCTGACCCCAGCAGACAGAAAAATGATTGATCCTTTGGTCTTTAATTTTATTGTTATTTGTACTCTTAAAAATGTGTCTTTCTATATAGGCCTCTCCTACAGCAAACTGGACCCTAGTAGCCAGATACCTGCTGAAATTGCAAACTGTATAGCTGCTAAACAAAAAAGCTTAAAAAAAAATTAAGACCAATTGCAAATTGACCTAGAATATCACATTATACTACTTCTTTATGGGATATAAAGACACAGTTATAAGATTTTCATAATTTTTAAGCTGTCCCTTTTCAGATATGTTAGCTTGTAATAGGAATGTGGAGAATTGGAACGGAATGGGTCCTCTCGGTAAAAAGGGCCTGTACATGACATAAGTGAGTTTTGTATGGAGTCTTCCCCACAAGGACCAATAACAAGTCACTGGAGAAGCAATACCTGTTTTACAGCCTAGGACAACAATATATACAGAAGGCTGCATTTTATTTTTATAAATAAACCAAAATTTTGGCTCTTCTAGTGCAGATAGTGCTGATGTGCTCTCTACACTAGCGAAGCAGCCCCCCTTGACCCACCCCATTCACCATACAAATATATCTTGTTTGTCCATTAAGAGTTGATGACATTGCCTATACACAGCTTTGCATCCACAGCACACATATGCAAGCATCCAAAAAAAATATTGGTGCAGCTTTAAAATATGCACGTTAACAGATACATTTGCAATGCAGAAATTATACAGAAATCAGGACTTACATCTTCTTCCAGAGTGCCCGATATGGCTCTCATCGCCTCTCTTTCTTTCTCCATGAAAGGAATCAGATGTCCCACAGACTTCTTCATCACACGAGCAGACTTAATCACCTGCAAACGATTTGTAGCACATTTTATATCTAAGTATATTAATGCTTAACAACGGCAGTTAAAATGAGCAAATGGCCTTAAAAAAAAAAAAAAAGGATTATTAAGGCAGAAGAGTTGCATGTGGTTGAAAATCTGTGAAAATGCTCTTAAGCTCTATATCCATGGGTATTTTGCATTGCTATGAGATGCATTTTAATGTCTTTCACCCCGTAATTTTACAGCTGTCAGTTCATTTAATTCTTCTGTGTGGGATTGTAGCCATAGGAGTGGGCTGATACCACCTCTGCTTCAGGTGGTTCTAAGCAGTCTGGTTATCGTGGTTTCTGTGCATCTGGAACTCATCTTTGGGTTTACTTTTTACATGATTGGCTGGTCAGTGGGTACAGACTCACAAGGCAGAATGAAACAAAGATCCACATTGCTGTCAGGTAGAATTCATGAAATTCACCACAAATCAAACAAGCAGAAACATCTTTTTGTGCAGAACGTAAGAGAAACTTTGCCCAAAAAAGTAGTTGCAAAGAATGGTTCCACGTCTTCACAGACTGCTAGCCAATGGTCTTCACATTCCACTTGCACAGCACACCATTTGTTCCCTTCACAAAAAAAATCCACCAAGCCCATGCAAAGTTCTTACAGTGCATCTATGTCCAGATATGATCAATGTAAGAACTTTGCTTTTTCGAGTGCTCGTCCAAAGCCCCCTCAAATCAACTCTTGCCACATCCCAGTTTAATTCAAATGTCTGAAACTGCTGCACTATGAAATCCAACTCTTGTGAATTCAGCTACAGGGTTTAGTTACCTGAGGCAAAAACATCTTCCCTGCACCAAACAGCTCTCCAACTACTTTCATGCCATTCATAAGAGGCCCTTCAATGATGTGCAGAGGTCTTGAGTATTTTTCCTTGTTTGCTCTTGCTTCTTCTGTATCTTCAATAACAAATTTTTCAATGCCCTATTTGAAAAAAAAAAATTCTATTTAACTGAACTGCTCTTCAATATATGCAGATTTACAGAAAAGATATTTTAAATGAGATTTTTATTTACTTATGCAGCATATCAAGCTATATCTTGAATAGGATTTGCCAGCAGCAATAATATTTAGAAGTCAACATAGCCACTATGACTATAAAATAATGCTGTAGTAGAAAAGTCTTTGCTGAGGCCAAAGTAGGTGCAACATTTACCTTGATAAGTGCATATTCCAACCTTTCCTCTACAGAGCCGTTCCTCCACTCATCAGTCTGGATCACCTTCTTCCCACCTTTAGCCTTTGTCTAGACAAAAAGTGAGTGATACAGGGTTATAAAACAGCAAATTAAATACAAATAATATATAACAGTAAAATATTTTTCACTAAATGGATAAAAAGTAAACAAAATAGCAACAGGCCAAGCTGGCCAGCCACGTGCACTGACAGCTGGGGTGAATTGAGGAGCCAGCAGTAGGAGGACAAGGAACCGGACTAGGGGTGCAGAAGAGGTATGTGCCTAGTGCCCCCCATCCCCCAACACTGCGGCCTAGAAACATGCCTCTTCTGCCTTTCCCTACTTCCAGCCTTGAGTTAAAATACAATAATAAAATAAAAACAAATGTTTTGTGCACTTAAGTGCTTAGAACTACATTCAGCAATTTTAAAAGGATCAAGCTAGTTTCAGAAAACATATTTTCTTAGTATTACCTGTGCATATTTTAAGAGCTTCTCTGTTCCATCAGGATCTCTGTTCCAGATTAGATCTTCACAAAGAGTAAGGAGCTCTTTGTCAATATCATCATAAACTGGTAGGTTCCCAGCGTTCACTATGCCCATATCCATGCCAGCCTAAAGAACATAAAATAAGGCCCAAAAGGGGCAAGATAATTGTTTATTAAGAAACTATATCACTCTCCTAACTAAGCCTGTCAGCATTATTTCTTACAATATTTATTTACTCAAAAGTTAAAATAACCTTTAAACATTATGTAGAGAGATAATCTGAGACAATTTGCAGTTGGTCTATTTTTTTTTTTTTTTTTTTATAAATTGTGGTAACTGAATTAATTATATATTTTTAGAAGCTTGCTAGTTTAGGATCTCAGTAGCTATCTGGTTCCCAGGGTCCAAACTACCCTAGCAACCAGGCAGTGATGTGAATGAGAGACTGAAAAATGAAGAGGAGTGGGCCTGAATAGAATGTCAGTAATTATAGCAATAAAATTGTAGCCCACTTGAAAGCTGGAAAGAGTTAGAGAAAATCATTCAAAAACTACAATAAATAAAATATGAAGACCAACTGGAATGTTGCTAAGAACTGGACTTTCCATGACATACTAAAAGTAGTTTCACTTC
This sequence comes from Xenopus tropicalis, assembly GCF_000004195.4. Lineage (NCBI taxonomy): Eukaryota > Metazoa > Chordata > Amphibia > Anura > Pipidae > Xenopus > Xenopus tropicalis. The sequence continues at coordinate 41,985,529 of NC_030681.2, read as the reverse complement.
CAAACACTGACAGCTTTTCTTATGCAAAATACTTTGGTAATAATAGATTAAAATAGAACTTTATTGTTAACTAAGGGCAAACTTGTCTGTCTTTAAGTGAGCAGATGGCCATCATGCTGCCCATGTTACAGATTCATACCAAGTAAAGGGTATCATTAGCATTACACACCTTTATGGCATGGTAGAGGAAGACTCCGTGCATGGCTTCTCTGATAGCTTCCATTCCGCGAAATGAAAAAGAAAGATTGGAGAGACCCCCACTTACTCTTGCTCCTTTCAAAGATTCCTAGAAAAGTTGTCATTGGCATAAGAGCACATATAAAGTACAACTGATAGTTGATGAATTGATGTACATATTAAACTGCTGTTCAAGAGAAAAGCTTCATTTGTATAAAAATCACCCATAAAACATCAATAGAACCCTATGGCCTATGATAGTACAAAAGGGGAAGCATTGAGTACAATGAAAGGTGAAATACTATTGAGAGAAGGACATTTATTATACTCACTGTTAAATCTATTTCTCTGGCCATGCAGGGAGACACAGGAGACATCTGGGGTAAAGCTCCACCTCCAGGAGGCGGGACACTTAAGGAAATCAAAGTGGCTGTGCCACAACCGGTACCCCATAGCACTGTCCTTTGCTCTTCAGTTTGTACCCAAGACCAAATGCCCCCAGGTAAGCAATGTAAAGGGTAGAACAAGGAAACGTTTCCATCCAGAAGACGTCAAGTAAGGCATCAAGGAGGGAAGTCCTGTGTCCCCCAGTTGACGGCAGAGAAATAGATTCAACAGAGCTTCTATACTGCCCAGACATCCCTTTGGGTGATTTATGTTCTGGGGAGGGCTGTGTGTAACCCTAGTGTGTACTCCCGTGGTGTGGGTTAACTGGAAAGGTGCAGGAGTTCCCTGTCCCATGTCTCGCCCAAGGTGTCTGCGCTAATTGCAGACCAAGGTAGTCCTTGAGCTGGAGACCATGAATCTAGTCTCCTGGATCCTGAAGAACATAGGACGGTGCTAGGGGGTAAAGCAGTACCAGTCCTGGCCCATCACTTTACTTTCCTCAAGTGTTCTGCCTTCTGGAGGGTGGAGCTTTACCCCAGATGTCTCCTGTGTCCCACAGAGATGGCAGAGAAAATATTTAAATATATGACAATGAAATTAAAGGTACAATGTTCATGCAGGTTAAGCAACTCACAGCAGCCAATTGGCTGTTTGTTTTTAAACAGATGACTAGTAAATTATACCAACTGAATAGTTGCCATAGGTGACTAGACCTATAAAACTTTTCACCTTTAGCACAATGAATAAAATACATCTATTAAATGAAACCTATGCACTGAACAACTATTTTAAATATTCTGGACTCTTGATTTTCATAAGAACCCTATCTGTAAATGGGAATATTACTCAGTCAGTACCCAGTCAAGTGAAGGTGGGGTTATGATGACCTAAAGCAAGCACACAGCATTAGGAAACGATGGGCTGTGATTAATAACTTTCCATGGCAGAAAAATTATACACTAACACAGACATTACAGCTGCTCTATATTATCACTATAAAATATTCATTTTACCTATGATACTTTGGATGAATATGATATGTTCATTCTATCTGGCAAAATACATATCTTTAAAACAACCCTTATTATGTCTTAAGTGCCCTCTGTTTCACTTACCTTAATACTTTTGGTGGCTTCAATAAAATTAATAGCATATTTATCATGTTCTTCCATGCCAGTGCCAATTGTTAGGATGTTTGGGTCAAAGATTATGTCATTGGGGTTGAAATTCAACTTCTCAACCAGAAGATTATAAGCTCTTGTGCACACACTGACTTTAGTTTCCGTGTCTGTGGCCTGGATTAGTTTTGTAAATAGCATAGCAGAATTAGAGAGTATCCACAAACAAAACCTTTAACCTAACAGATAACATACAAATCATGTTTAGAAGACAAGACATATAGATAACATTACAGCAAAAAGTTATGCTCAGAGAAGTTCTCTAAATCACACTAAAAGAAAAAAAGAAGACAAACAACCCCTTCAAATATGGTGTAAAAAACAGAATATCACTTTAAGACATTAAATCAGTTTACCATTAGTGCCTTACAGACTTTCTACTCTCTCTGACAAATCAACATGGACAGAATAACCCAGGAAATGTTTAAACTCACCTGCCCCACTTCATCAAAAGCCATGATCACCACAGCAGCACCAAACTGCTTGATTTTTTTGGCCTTTGCAAGGAAGTCTTCCTCCCCTTCTTTCAGACTGATGCTGTTCACAATACATTTCCCCTGACAGCATTTCAGCCCAGCCTCTATGACATTAAAATTAGAAGAGTCGATACACAAGGGTACCTGAAGTGAAATAATGTGTACAATTACAATGTCCCAGCAATCTGCATGATTTACTATTGCACAGAAGTAAAGGGTTAATTTATATTTACTTGTGATGTCGTTTTCATTTCCTAAACTAGCCGATACCTTTTAGAGCATGGCTACTAAAGTATTTCCCTAATTCTAACTGATCCTATAGTGGATCTATGTAGCTCACTTATCTGCAGAGTCTCCACATGTACAGGTCCTATACGACTTAGAAAGAAAAAGAATAAGAAACCCACCTTGGCAATGTCTGGCTCTGACGCTATATAATTACAAAATCTGGCCATGGCAGTTGGGCCATCCAGCATTCCATCATCCACATTGATATCCAGAATCTGAGCTCCCATTTCCACTTGAGCCTTGGCAACACTCAGAGCCTCCTGTACAAGATGAATGTAAGACTCAGATATCTAATACACAGTGATGTTCAGACCCAGACTGGCAGTCTGTGGGTCCTGCCAAATGCCAGAGGGGCTGCTGTAAGATGCCACAGACAGTCACCATTTATTGGGCTGGTGGGTGATGTTAGGGCCTCTGTTTTCTTGAAATGCCAGGGCCTATTATGAATCCCAGTCCAGGCCTGATAATGGTTACTCATTACTTCTTTCATTATACTGCATTAATTGTAGAGTGGTAACAACAACATCCTAAAAGTAAAACCAAATCCTACAGTCATCATTTTAGTTTGTTATAAGACATTCCGATTAGTCGCAAAACTTCCATGAAAATTTGCTATGAAAAAATTTGCCACACGGAAAAAAATTTAATCGTACGTCAAATTGGGCGTGGTCTCGTGAAATAGGGAGTGGTCACGTCAAAAAAGGGTGCGGACGGGTCAAAAACAGTGCAGGTGAAAAAAAAAAAAAGACACTGGCGACCAAAAAAGATGCGGGCAACAAAAAAGATGCGCAACAAATTTTATGCCGTTTCTTAAATTTTATGGCGAAACACAACAGATTTGCTCATCACTAATCCCGATACAAACCAGTGAATGCAGGCTTACTTTAGATTACATTTTTTCTGCCTTACAAATGCAGCTCTATAGCAGGTGCTACAGGATTTTGGAGGTAAATATACCCTTTTCAAATGTTAACCAGGGTAAACAGGAGTCATTAACTATAGCAATGTTCCTATGACAGCTGTTATAGACAACAGCTATTCTAAATCAACAGATTATTTTGGATATACATACACACACTGAACACAGAGCACAAAACACAAATGGCTATTCAGGAAATCTCTGCACTATGCTTGTAATGCATCACCTCATAATTGTCTGACATGATTAGCTTGGCGAATCGTCTTGACCCGGCTACATTACAGCGCTCTCCAATATTCACAAAATTAGTATACGGTCCAATCCTAAAGGGCTCTAAACCTGTAGGAAAAAAACAAAACAAAAAATAAACAAATCAAACAGCATACATTTTTATGTAATAAAGAGGCCAGCTTTCCTTAGGGCACATCTTCACAACAACCAAGGAAACATTATAAAGAAGCTTATCATTAAATGGAGATAGCCTAGTCATCTATTATTTAAAAGAATAAAGCATTGTTTATTAAACCCCCCCCCCATATCTGTCAAATGGGATTAGCATTTCACCTTTTTAACCACTGTAAACTGCTAAAAAAAAGACTAATGGAAAATATGACCGATGTGAGATTTACTATATAAACTCATTATTGCTGATGCATTATTGCTCATTAAACAACAACTACACAGCAAATTTTAACTACCTATTGTCAGTTGTAAAGACAAGCTTCAAGAGGCACGAACAGAATATTTTTTGAATATTTTTTCCATAATTTCTTTTATTAAATCAGCCCCCAACTCTGTATTGAAAAAGAGCTAAAAAAGTCTTAATATGAAATCGAAGCATTTTCTTACCTGAGAGCAGCATATAACCATCAAATACTGATGTAGGGGGAATTCGTGGTTTACAGTTCTTGACGGCCTCTGCGATCTCTCTAGCAAATAAAATAAAATTAATGAAACACTGTCATTATTGGGCAGTACAACAGAGGAAGCACTACAGCCACAAAGCGCTGTCTCTTTAAGTGAGCTTACAAAATGCATATAAAGCTCATTATTATGTAGTGTAGAGCATGTCCTTAGGGCAATGGCGCACATAGCATTTTGCCCGCTGGTGTTGAAACACCAGCAAAAAACGGCCAAACTGCACCCTGGCAGGCACAGCATTTTTAACTGTTTAGCTGCAAGCTCTAATAAAGAGGTTTGGAAGTTGAAGTACAAAACCCAGAGTAGTCCAGTAGCATAGGCATGATTAACATAAAAATGTATATTTACTTATTTGTTTAATCAATCAGTCATTGCATTAAAAGGCCACATAAGCCTTCCCAAATATCCATTCCCAAAATATCTGCTTGTTAAGGTCCCCATACACAGGCCGAATCTAGCTGCCGATATCAGCCCCTTAGACTGATTCAGCAGCTAATCGGCCCATGTATGGGCAATACCAGATTTCGATGGGGCAGGTTAAAAAATCTAGTCAGATCGGGGACCGCGCCGGCTTGTTGATGCGGTCCCCGGACCGACTTTTCCTATACCCGCCGTTATACAATCGAAACGATCGAATTATCCTGGATTCTCCCAAAATCCCCGAGCGGATCGGCCCGTGTATAGGGACATTTAGGCATTGCTGATAACCTAGGACTAAACTCCAACTCCTGTATTATTACCGGAAATGTAGAGTACCATCATCTTCAAGCATATTAAGGAGATTAATCAATGCTGCACTACCTAGCCAAACACTAGTTTGTTTTGTGAGAAGCCGCCCTAAAAATGTTGAGAATACTCCAGAGTTAAAGGAACAGTAACACCAAAAAATGAAAGTGTATAAAAGTAACTAAAATATAATGTGCTGCTGCCCTGCACTGGTAAAAGTTGTGTGTTTACTTCAGAAAGTCTACTATAGTTTATATAAATAAGCTGCTATGTAGCCATGGAGGTAGCCATTCAAAGAAGAAAAGGCACAGGCACATAGCAGATAACAGATAAAACACTATTGTATTCTACAGAACTTGTCTGTTATCTGCTATATAACCTGTGCCTTTTCTCCTTTTTTCCAGCTTGAATGGCTGCCCCCGGGGCTACACAGCAGCTTATTATATAAATTATAGTAGTGTTACTGTAGCAAACACACCAGTTTTACCAGTGCAGGGCAACAGTGCATTATATTTTTATTACTTTAAAGCTCTTTCATTTTTTGGTGTTACTGTTCCTTTAATTCTACAAAACTTAAAATGTAGTAGTAATGACCTACAATACATTGACTTCACGACTACTCTTTCATTGCTTTTTTTTCAGTCCTTTTTTGTATTGCGTCGTACACAGTTTAAAAAGTAAAAATCCAAACCTAGAAAAAGCAAAATTAAAAATTTCTGTGGTTATGAAGCTTAGTGAGTTCACTGTATTGCCAGCTAGTACAATCCTTTAGTTACCTGATGTGAGCTGGTGTAGTTCCGCAGCAACCACCGACAATATTCACCAGGCCATCCAATGCAAAATCCTGGGGAAGCAGTATAGTAGTTTACTTTTCTTAATACAAAACATATATGCTGTCTAAATATATTTCAGAAAAATTTGCTTTTGTTCTTATATAAAAATTCTATCATAAAAGAATCTTTGACTTAACAATGGCTACATTTAATGAATGCTTTCATTTTGCTCATGAGTGTAAATTGCTTTAGAAAGTGCTTCAAGGCCATCCCTCTTATTAACTGGTATATTAAAAAAAAAACTGAATAATCACATAGTATTATTAGCATTTAAATAAGTCAATTAGAAACAGAGATTAGGTGGGAAGAGTACTATACCTTTATATGTTTAGCAGTGACTTCAGGTGTTTCATCATAACCACCAAAGGTGTTGGGGAGACCTACAGAAAAGAAGACAGTTGGTTATTAGGAAAAAAAACTGCTTATACATAGTTAGCCAGTTTTCTCAGTTTTTACTGTAGCTGCTTACCCTGTTCCTATGGACTTTTTTTACCATCCACAGGAAGCCACTGTGTTTTACCCTGTAAGTTTTGTGCCATTTTACATAAAGCAGGCACTGTATTTTTCCCCACATTTTGTTGGGAGGAATGTGTTATTAGTCCTTGTCATACAATTCAGGTGCTCTGTGGGGAATGGAATGTTTGCTGCTGCGGGCCGTGTTTAGACTGCCATACACATGAAGATCCACTTGTTTGCCAAGGCTACCAAACTAGCAGATCTTTTACCACAACGGCCACATTGAGGCTGATGCAATTGTTTCTCTCCTACTTACCTGCATTTGGATAACAGATGACATAGGATGTTGTACATTTCCCAATGGCTTCAATGAAAGGCCTCATTTCGATAGCACCCAAAGCACAGTTCAACCCAATACTTAAACAAAAAACAAAACCTGTATTACATTCCAGTTCTAAAGTAATGACTAAAGGCCATATAAAAAAAATAAGAGACAAGGGCTGTACCCAGCACTCAAAAATAACTCATGGATATGGAATACATGGAACAAATGAAAATCAAAATACAGGTATAGGACCCATTATCCAGAATGCTCGGGACCAAGGGTATTCCGGATAAGGGGTCTTTCCGTAATTTGGATCTCCATACCTTAAGTCTACTAAAAAATCAATAAAACATTAATTAAACCCAATAGGATTGTTTTGCATCCAATAAGGATTAATTATATCTTAGTTGGAATCAATTACAAGGTTCTGTTTTATTTCTACATGGAAAAAGGAAATCAGTTTTAAAGTTCTGAATTATTTGATTAAAATGGAGTCTATGGGAGACGGGCATTCCGTAATTCGGAGCTTTCTGGATAACGGGTTTCCGGATAAGGGGTCCGATACCTGTACCACAAGTTACAGAACAAAATGAACAACATAAAGAGCAAATAATCAAGAGCCTCTCCATACAAAAGATAAGCAAGCTTCTTAAATATGGGATCACTAATCATGCCATGAGTCTTGTTAGATGTCAGCTATAAAGATTTTGTATCTAGAATCACAGAATGTCAGAAATGCTGTTTTTTTGTAAGGAAGTCAGCACAGAGAAAACTATCAGGATTCTCACCATCAGTCCCATAGGAATTGTTAACTTTACATAAGTCTTCTCCCCTGCTTGAACTTTTACATGTTTTCTAGTTTCTCAGTCTAACACACCTTTAAATCTAACAAAATCTCCTCAATTAGCTGGAAACATAAAACAGTATGTGCAGGAAGGTAAAGCTATGAGATTAAAGGACGGGAAAGTATGCACTTACCAAAGTGGCTCGGCGTGGGACACGCTTACAACAAAAGCTTCGCCAGTTTGTCCAGAGAGTGTTCGTCCACTTTTATCTACAATGGTCCCAGAAATCTATTTAAATGCATGAGAGAAATTGCATATGAGAAATACACTACAATACATATAGTGGTTGGGGGGGGGATAATGCACAGAGGATTACACAATGTTATATAAAGGGTTTTTGTGATTTTAAAGAAGCTCTGCTCTATTCAGTGCTAATATAACCCAAGAATTGTCTACTAGTTTAACTGACCATTTATGAAAATGAAAGATTACTAGCACCTGAACAAGTAGACACACTATCTTTTAATTTTTAAGTTGGAACCAAATCTATGAACCCTGCTGCTGTGGCCTAGTCAAGTTCTCACCTTTCAATCATCCCCAGTGGTAGCTAAGAGATCAGGGGTCATAAGTTGTCACTGCAACTGTGGGCTGGAGAGCATTAACATGAATTTAAAAAAAAAAAAAAATGTGGAAAGTGGGTTCCTGGATTAGGACTGACACTGTGGGGTAAAAGCAGTTAGGGGCACAAACCAATCAGCTACCCCTAAACCTAACAAGCAAGAGAACCAATCTTTGGCTCAAATGTGAATATGCAAACTAGGTTGGATTTGTTTTGGGATTCTGATGGAAGAATTAGTCATTTGGATAACAAAAATATGGATTCAGAACATCCCTTGTTAATATAGCAAATTGATTCATATAAATTTTAAAACATACTATAGTTTTGTCTCCTGGATACTGCGAACTTTATAGTAATTTTATAGTAAGAAATATACCAGGACAGAAGCATGTTTTTCCAGTTAGTAGAAGGAATACATTAATGCAGAGAATACTTGAAGAGATTCATACATAATAAAAGGACCTTGCAGGTAGTTTTTAACAGAAGCTGTCTGAGAATGATAACAGTACCCTTATAGAGGGTTTAATTTAACAGAGATACGTGGGCCAATGACATTGGAATGTACTAAAAGTACACTGAAATACAGTATCTTGTGCAATTCAGGGCTGTAAACTAGCAAATATAATTTGAAACTTTAAGAATGAAAACAAATCTCTGCAAAACAGAAATGCCCCCAGACATTTAAATACAAAAGGAGCCGCAATCACTGTAACAGGTAAGTGGCTGGGGGAATCTGTATTGTGCAGCATTTTGTTTTCAGCCCAAAAGCACCATCTTCGTGTTTATTCTAGCAGTCATTTCATAATTACTCACAAAGATAGGTCTTGGTTCGTAGTCTTCTTCAAATAGTTTCTGGATAGCAAAGAGCGCTGCCTGTTAACATAATACAGAATAACTAATATCATCTATGTATCTTTAATTTTTTTTTTCATTTCAATAAACATAAGTTGAAAAGAACACAAGGGAAAAACAAGATGGTCAAATAAAATAGTTTGCACCAGGTCTAGTATAACATTAGCCAATTGGCAAATTTATTTATTAAGGAGGCTATACATGGGCAGAATTCATCTGCTCATTCAGGTCCTTCAGACGATGGGCACGTCTGACCAATGTCTGGCCTAAAATTGGGCAGATCTCAATCAGCCAGGTTTGATTTTTTTGCCGGATTGGGGAAAACATTCCTATTAGCCCAATATTGGTCACCTTAGGGTTATGACCACATTTAGTCTTTATTTATATAGTGCCAACATATTCTGCAGCCCTTTGCAGAGATGGTATATTATTCACATCAGTTTCTGTTTCTGACCTAGTAGAGCTTACAATCCAAATCCTTAACAAAATCATTCAAAATCATCTGGCCTGCCTATTTTTTTTTTTTTCTGCCTCCATCCTTCTTGGGAACGCAAAAAAGGATAGAATAAAAACCTTGTTTTTCCCCACCACTAGAAACAGGGACGATGACCCCCTGGCTGGCGCAGGGAGGAAATGGCCTTCCAGAAGGCTGCTCTGAGAAAACGAAGAAACAAACCTCTCCAGAGAGGGGGGTGTTGAAACTTGATGGAGTAGCTGTGGAGAAGGATTTCTCATGCATCTGTGAATGGGTGAGACCACACTTCTCAAAACAAAAGGAGATGCCTTCAGGAGGTGGCATATTTGTCTGTAGTGGACTTCTGACCTTGCCTGCCAGAAGACCAGGCAGATCTTTCCCCTTTACCTTAAAAGGAAGGGGTCTTCTTTGCGGACTTAAGCTTTGCCTGTTTGGAGCGAAAGGAATGATAGCAAGAAAAACGTTGATTGGAAGACTGGTTCTTTTGTATGTTTTGTGGAAACATACCCCCGGTGGCCTGGCTGATGATCTTGTCTAGTTCAGTGCCAAACAGAACCTTCACTGAGAAAGAAATGGACACTTGCATCTTCTTTGAGGTTAAATCCGGCAACCAGTGTTTAAGCCAGTTCAAGCCGTTTGGCTGCGATAGAGGTGGCATAGGCCCTGGCAATCATTGCGGCATCAAAAGAGGCCTGATAAAGAAACGGAGAGGCTTCTTTAAGCTGCTCTGCAATTTGTAAGACAGAAGGTAGTTCAGAACCATCCACCACTGCTTGACAGAGTTGGCCTGCCCAGACTTTAGAGGCCCGTCTAAATCATGCCGCTTCAGCTGGGTCTGAAGGCGGAACCCAATGCAAAAAAGATGGATTTGCAGAAACCTTTAAGTCTATTCTCTATGGGGTCCTTGAAACATGGTCTGGGACTGGGATAGTAGTGGACTTGGCTAAGCGGGTGCTTGGCTAAAGATTCTGGTAGTCTGGCATGCCCCTGCAAGAAGGTAATAGAGCTAGCAAGCTCGCAGGCCCAGGGGGGTTCAGGGACAAAGACCAAAAAAGCCTGGGAGTCCATAGAGACGGAGTAGTCTAGGAAGGAGGGTAAGCACAGGAAAAGAGGGAAGTGGAAGAGGTCTTGGGCAGTACCTGTGCAGAGCACAGCCTGGGGGGGATCCCTGGTGGGATCAGCGATTGAATGAGAAGAGGAGGCAATATAAAAATAAAAACCCTCCTTAACCCACCCACTCCATTTTTTTTTTAGGAAAAAGTTGTGATTTCCACTGACTGAGAGCAGGTAAGCACTGAGAGACTGTGCGTCAGGCCATCTGCATTACATGAGGCAAAGAGTAGCTCTTTCACCTATATTCCTTAAGCAGTCTTTTAGGTTCCACATGATAACCACTGAAACACTGTTTCATAAAATGTTCTTTTGCTCTGGGCCTTGCCACTTTAGATACTATTGTGTTAAGTCAGGCAGTGTGAGCTGGTTGTACTTTGCACCATGTGTGCTTTAACAATTAATGTTTTAACTGCCCATATTGCCAAAGTTCACAAAGCCATTACTCTAAGTCTAGCAATTATGAGAAAGCCCCACTGTACAAGGATGCAACACAAATTGAAATTGCACTCTTTCAGTTGCACTGTATATTACAACTGGCACTGGCTGCATCACGTTGCATGAGTAAAGAAAAGCATTAGCAATAAGTTAATGGAATTTCCTGACATTTGTACATTAAAAAACCTTAGAATCACTATTACGGGAACAGGATGATCAAGTGGGTAGAGTAGGCCTATCAGTTCCTCCCCTTTTATTAGACTCGTTTAAAACCAAATCCAACTTCTATCCAGTGCATCAAAGGGGTACAGCAGTGGACCTGTTCCAGAAAAAAATGGAAAAAGTTCTAAACTACATTATATTATAAAACATGTACAAAAACACATTCTAATAATTTGACAAGCAGTGAAAAACAAGCCCTACAAAGTCTGGAAAATGACCAGTCCATTGTCATTCCGGCTGCAGACAAGGGAGGAATGGTAGTGGTTCTGAACTATACAGATTATCATGAGGAGGCCTTATGCCAACTTTCGGACTTGGAGTCTTACTCACAGTTACCCTGTAATCCCACAAAGAACTTTTCAAAACCAACTACATGTCCTATAGTGCTTACTCCATACAACTACAGTCTTTTCTTCTTGAAGCTATAGATTTTTTACAAAAGACATAACTATTTCTTATACAATAATTAGTTTTTTCTCTAAAAACAACTATACCGGCGAAATTTGCTCCATCATATGCTAACCTCATGATGGGCTGGTGGGAGGAGCATTTCATCTATAATATGGACAATACCTTTAAACAATTTCTTGCACTCCATGGTTGCTACATAGACGACCTTATTATTATTTAGCAAGGCACACAAAACGATTTCCATAATTTTGTACAATATGTGAATAACAACATAGTGAAATTGAAATTTACACATCTCTTTCGTAAGCTCTCTATCAATTTTTCAGATTTGCACTTATACACAAAAGATAGTAATATAATCTCTGCCTATAAAAAGCTTTACTCACTGCTACTGGCCACTACTGCCATTCCAAACATGTTATAAGAGCAGTCCCCATAAGACAATTTATGTGTTTAAGCCGATTATGTACAGATCAGGAGGAATTCATCAAGCAATCACATAACCTAAAACAAAGATTTAAAGCCAGGGGTTACTCTGAGTCACAAATAAATGTTGCTTTTAAAAAAAGCTTTTTATAACCATAAACAGCAATTTGGTAAGAAAACACATGACCACCACCAAGATGCCATAGGTAGTACAGTCTCAAATAACTACGAGACCCAGCAACCAGTATATTTTGTGACACAGTATAGTCCACAATTTCATATGATTAATAGAATATTAGAAAAAAACATTACCATACTTAGAACTGTTTATAAAACAAAATCCTTTTCATCACGTTACACATAAACAATATGACATTAGACCTTTAATAAACTGTAACACAACCTATGTGGTTTACCTTCTTGAATGTTTAACTTGCCATATACAATATGTAGGGCAGACCTCCCATCCCTTGAAGAACCACATAAGAGAACATATTTTCGACATTAATAAGAAAAATCCAGATTCAAATTTTTCTTAACACTTCAGTACATATAATGTGGGTGATGTGGGCCAACTACGGTTAATAGGCATAGACAAGCTGAAAAAAAAAGTATGGGAGGTGGAGATCACATTCCCAGATTACTGCAACTTGAAGCTAAATGGATATTTCATCTACACACTTGAATACCAGACGTTCTCAATGGCAAATATCATGTGACCTGTTTCTTTCAGTACCTATACATTCTTTGAATTACCCCTATCATTATAAGATCTAAATCTGCTATTTAATTTCTCTTAAATTCAGATTTGCACCCTATATAAGTGCTGGTCTATGTAATAGATACTATAAGTTTTTCCTCCATAATTATTAAGTGTCCTTGACTTATTTGTATATATTATATATACATGTATATATACAATATGTATATATGTATATATTTTTTTTTGCATTGTATACATACCTCTGCATATAGATTTTTATTGTATTTCAATTATTTCCCTGATTGTTCCACTTACGTGGTGTTTTTACGGTATTTGTCTATAAGCACTCTCTTGCATGCATTTTTTATTTGCACCATTTTCTTTTGTATGCATTATCCTGATTGGCTCTTGTATAATCTATCCTGATTGGTCACTCCCTGTTTAAATAGTGTGTAACAGGCAGTGCCCATTAGCCTATGAGTAAGTGCCCCATAAGGCATGAAACGCATTAGGCTGCTTTTTGTTCTGTCCTAATAAATTTTGAATTTTATTTTACACTACTACTTTAATTATTGATGGTTATCTTTGCATTGAATTGATCTAATGGAAAAATGGTATAATTTGCATTTTGCAGTGTAATATTCTTCATTAGGCGATTATTGCATTGCAAATTCTGCACTTTTAAGGCATGATTGAAGGAATCTTTTGGAGAAAACATAACTTTTTCAGTAAGAAGTTTTATAACATACACTGTGCACTGACACAAACTATAATATATATACAATCTTTCTTCCATTGTTTGTAGTGGTTGCTAAATAGTTTCCTAGTTCATATTTTATTACATTTCTGCAAGGGAAAATTTGTTTGCACAAAGGCATAATTTTTTGCTTTGCAAATATTTTTCTATTACCGACTTTTATAATATGGTGAATATTAAAATGAACTTTGGTTTACATTTCATACCTACTGATTGTGTGATGGAAAACTCTGCTGCGCTTGATAAAAGAGAAGTGCAGTACAGGGCATCTTACCTTGGCATTGGCTGTATCAAATATTGTTTCTACCAGCAAAATGTCTACACCACCATCCAGAAGTCCCCTTGCCTGCTCTGCATAAGCATCCACAAGCTCATCAAAAGCTGAAAGACACAATTTTGGGGTTACTAAACCAGGCAGTTAAAGTAATGTAATAAGATTGATGTAAAAATCGAAAATGTTAAAAAAAAAAGGTTTAAATGGTTCTGGAAATAGTATGCACTAGATCAGTGCTGTCCAACTGGCAGCCCGCGGGCCGCATGCGGCCCTTGACCCCCCTCTGTGTGACCCCCTACCTGTCTGGCTGCTTTGATGGCTAAATGGTTAAATGGTATCAGTACTGAGATTAACTGGCCCCCCGCATGGTTCTCATCTCAGATTCAGGCTGTAATCCCTCTGTATTGTTTAAACATGTAATCCCCTGTGTTGTTCACACCTTTTAATCTCTGCATTGTTCAACCCCTGCAGTGTTCACACCTCAGACTCAGGCTGTAATCACCCCCATTGTTCACCTCTTCACACCTGAGACATTGTATGTACTGCCTGTGTATAGGCAGCATAGGGTAGGCAGAGTATGGCACACACAGGTAGCATAGGGCAGGGAGGGTATGGCACCCACAGGCAGCATAGGGCGGGGAGGGTATGGCACCCACAGGCAGCATAGGACAGGCAGAGTATAGCACACACAGGCAGCATAGGACAGGCAGAGTGCTGCCTGTGTGTGCCATACTCTGCCTACCCTAAGCTGCCTGTGGGAGGTGAACCTGGCAGGGGTTTGTTCTGGGAGTTTGTTAGCAGTTGGAAATAGCCATTAAATGGTCCCTAAGGTGTGTAATTATGTGCTGGGGGTTGCTGTGATATTCACAGGGGAGGAAGCATATGGATTTAAGGGTGTGTCTTAATAAGACTTAATAATAACATATGAATGATGGTTGATATCCCTGCAGCAACCATTGTGATAAAATGGGTGTGGTTTGAAGTGGGTGTGGTTTAAAATTGGGGAGTGGCCAAAACTGGCTTCCATTAGCGGCCCTCCACCATGTACGTGAGAGAAATTCCGGCCCTCGGCACCGCAGAAGTTGGACAGCACTGCACTAGATTATAGCAATATGCTAAAACAATTACAAAACACTAATGTAAACTCTATACTTACTGACATTCCGATAATCTGGTCTTTCTACTGAAGGAGACACAGACAGGGTCTTGTTGGTAGGACCCATGGCTCCAGCAACATACCTTTTCATGCCTTAAGGAGAAACAGAATACAAAAATCAGTATAAAATCAGCTCAGTATAACATAACAAGCACAAAAGATATTTGTTTCTTTGAATTCAGAATGTAGCAGAATAGAGCTGGAGCAGAGAAAGTACTGCACGTGTCATGTCCATTCCTTGCTCACTGGCCTCACAAAAGTCACGTAACCAGACTGACACTATGCAAGGATGGTGGAGGAGGCAGCAGTTGTAAGAGAAATCTGAAGGGAACAGCACTGAACCCTCCAGTAAGACCTAACTTAAACCAGTGATTTAAACCAACAATTTTGTTGGTTATATTGTCAGAGTACTTGATGGGCAATAGGGATTGGAAAACAAGTTAACAAAAATATGGAGACCACTTTAACTCTCTCTTTATATTGTTAGATGAGATCTCTATTAACACACACAGAGGAAATTGTGTATGCTAGAGACCTCTAGTAATCAATCAATAAAGTTATTATTCTTTACCAGTTTTCTGGTATCTGTCTGAAGAAGTCTGGCATAAAGGATTGTGGATTTGAAAACAGAATCTAAAATTTTCTGAAAGCTTACTGTCATCCAATCCATCACCTTTACACCACTGTAATATTCTATATTAAAATTCTTTTATAGGCCAGGGAGGCCAAAAAGGGATTTTTTTTTTAATTCCTGGCTTGGTTCACAGTTGCATGAAAAAAGGTGCACCACCAAAGAGAACCTTCTGTAGGCTGCCAGACCACATAGGGGCTACCAAATAACCAATCATAGCCGTTATTTGGCACCCCTAGCAACATTTTTCATACTTCAGTTGCTCCCCAACTCTTTCTACATTTGAATGTGGCTCACAGGTAAAAAAAAAAAAAAAAAGGCTGGGGATCTCTTCCCTATGGTATAAAGCCATCTACAGTGGCTTGCAAAAGTATTCGGCCCCCTTCAACTTTTCCACATTTTGTCACATTACAGCCACAAACATGAATCAATTATATTGGAATTCCACGTGAAAGACCAATACAAAGTGGTGTACACGTGAGAAGTGGAACAAAAATCATACATGATTCCAAACATTTTTTACAAATAAATAACTGCAAAGTGGGGTGTGCATAATTATTCAGCCCCCTGAGTCAGTACTTTGTAGAACCACCTTTTGCTGCAATTACAGCTGCCAGGCTTCTAGGGTATGTCTCTACCAGCTTTGCACATCTACAGACTGAAATCCTTGCCCATTCTTCTTTGCAAAACAGCTCCAGCTCAGTCAGATTCTTGATTGGATTTAGATCTGGACTTTGACTGGGCCATTCTAACACATGGATATGTTTTGTTTTAAACCATTCCATTGTTGCCCTGGCTTTATGTTTAGGGTCGTTGTCCTGCTGGAAGGTGAACCTCCGCCCCAGTCTCAAGTCTTTTGCAGACTCCAAGAGATTTTCTTCCAAGATTGCCCTGTATTTGGCTCCATCCATCTTCCCATCAACTCTGACCAGCGTCCCTGTCCCTGCTGAAGAGAAGGACCCCCAGAGCATGATGCTGCCCCCCCATATGTGACAGTGGGGATGGTGTGTTCAGAGTGATGTGCAGTGTTAGTTTTCCGCCACACATAGCGTTTTGCATTTTGGCCAAAAAGTTCCATTTTGGTCTCATCTGACCAGAGCACCTTCTTCCACATGTTTGCGGTGTCCCCCACATGGCTTGTGGCAAACTGCAAACGGGACTTCTTATGGTTTTCTGTTAACAATGGCTTTCTTCTTGCCACTCTTCCATAAAGGCCAACTTTGTGCAGTGCACGACTAATAGTTGTCCTATGGACAGATTCCCCCACCTGAGCTGTAGATCTCTGCAGCTCGTCCAGAGTCACCATGGGCCTCTTGGCTGCATTTCTGATCAGCGCTCTCCTTGTTCGGCCTGTGAGTTTAGGTGGATGGCCTTGTCTTGGTAGGTTTACAGCCATACTCCTTCCATTTCTTAATGATCGCTTGAACAGTGCTCTGTGGGATGTTCAAGGCTTTGGAAATCTTTTTGTAGCCTAAGCCTGCTTTACATTTCTCAATAGCTTTATCCCTGACCTGTCTGGTGTGTTCTTTGGACTTCATGGTGTTGTTGCTCCCAATATTCTCTTAGACACCCTCTGAAGCCGTCACAGAGCAGCTGTATTTGTACTGACATTAGATTACACACAGGTGCACTCTATTTAGTCATTAGCACTCATCAGGCAATGTCTATGGGCAACTG
Source organism: Xenopus tropicalis (assembly GCF_000004195.4). NCBI lineage: Eukaryota > Metazoa > Chordata > Amphibia > Anura > Pipidae > Xenopus > Xenopus tropicalis. Next base: position 41,968,307 of record NC_030681.2, on the reverse strand, counting down.
ACTGCACTCAGACCAAAGGGGGCTGAATAATTACGCACACCCCACTTTGCACTTATTTATTTGTAAAAAATGTTTGGAATCATGTATGATTTTCGTTCCACTTCTCACGTGTACACCACTTTGTATTGGTCTTTCATGTGGAATTCCAATAAAATTGATTCATGTTTGTGGCTGTAATGTGACAAAATGTGGAAAAGTTCAAGGGGGCCGAATACTTTTGCAAGCCACTGTATGACCCTAAACAATGGCAGAGAGCCTTTACCTTCACAGAGGACAAATCTTTTTCAATTCCATCAGATTTATGCTACAGAAACTGTGTAGTAAAAGGACAACATGCTTCAAATATGGTGGCTGTATACCATAATCACACCATTTTAGGAAGGAATATTTAACCTTATAAACAAAGAAACAGGTATAAAGGTGGGATGTAATTGTGGATTGAACATAGGCAGATAGAATCCCCGCCCAATGTAATTTGAGGAAGTTGGTGCTGTACAACAAAGTCAAGTTAGGGGTCTGATGAAGTGGTACATAAGGGACAGATTATTCAAATTCCCACTACTGTAACCTGGTAATGCTGAATAACCTGCATTTTCACCTGTTCAAATGTATTTTCTTTGCTTACCTGTCTGTATCAAAAAAGGAAAAACAAATAAAAATTGTTGAAAACGAAACTTATCAGGATTTTCTGAGAAGGGTCTTCCAACCCTAATGATGTTCATGGTATCCTTTTCCTTTCTGTTAATATAATAAGGGGCCCGTTCCTATTTATTGAACCTGCATAAATTGAGCAAGAGTCCAGAAACTTTGTAATCAACTCCTATGACAATGGTACACAGAGGAAAGCAAGAGGGAACAAAGTATGCTTTCTGGCATGTCTACAGGTTGCAACATGTGTCAGATTTCCCCAGGACTTTATCTTTTATCTGTCCCCTATCCTAATCAAAAGTCAAGACAGCACTTATCGTTTTCTACCATTTATGAGCTGTATGTGCAGCTTTAGGCCATTTTATTATGATAAATCTGCCATAGATCATGTGTTAAAAAAAAATAAATAAAAACAAATAAATCAATAAAGCTAACCTTTCCAGCCAAGGATCACCAAAACCCTTCCCCTAGGTAAGATTAGATATATTAGAGACATATCTCAGAGCATTTCAGCATATGGAATCTGCAGATAACTAAAAAGGTCTGGTTATTACCTAACCTCTTTAGATGAAATTGCTGTGGAAATTACTGCAGTAAGAATATTCACACAATCATACTACATATGGCTACTAAATAGGGGTGCATGTGAACTCTGATAGGAAAGGAGTGCTGCCAGTTCATAAATGATACATGATCAGCAGCCAAACTGCATCCATGAGTTGCTTGGAATCTAATTACATGGTTTGGAGAAGAAAATGTTTTTGTTTATTTGTTTTCTGGTATTGATATATATATAACAGTCACTGCTGAAAATGGCAATGAGAAATGGAAGCAAATCAAAAGAAGTTTTACAAATTTAAATTTTATGAAAATGGGATATATTTGACTAAAGAAAGTAAGTGAACAGACAAGGGGAGAGGGGGGCCCTTGGCACCCCAGTCCGACACTGTGTATGGCCACCTTAACATAACCCTTTCAGACAAAGTAGAAGGCAACAGAGATGGCATTCAAATAATAAAAACAATTCCACCTAACAAAACGTATCCCAGCACCTAGGGAAGGGCTCAAAGATTGTACAAGGGTAACAGAACAATCTCTAATGACAAAACATTACCATTACCCAAAAGTAGTCTGGTATTTGCAGCCTGAGGAGGTTCTTCTGCTTCAGAACCATGGAACCTCCTGTTCAGTGGCAGCTGCACATGCTCATGTTATTATTTAATGTATGCAGATGCATTTTGTGGTGCAGCATACAATGTGAGCAGTTAATCTTTGATAAGCAAAAGTATTATTTTCTTCCTCTGAATTTTCAGGTCTGGAACCAGCAACTTTACTTTTTCAAAACATGTTATACATACAATAAGGATAATTTGTATTTGAAAAGGTTTTCTTCCTCCGATTACCCAACGGAAACTTGTCTAAGCAACTAAGAAAATATCTCTCTCTCTTTGGGCTATCACTGTATTTGTTTAAGTAATGGCTACTTAGAATTACTTTATCTAACTGGATAAATAAAATACCTGTCCCCCTTTCTACAGTAACTACATAGAAAAAATTCTAATGGGCTATCAATGAATTCTTTTTCCTTGATGACTTTGTTTATTCCTCAAACATGAAGCTCAAGAAATTCCTTGTACAGTATGTTTAACTCACCTGTCTCAGCTGTCACATCATCTGCTGCTCGCCTGGCTACTTCGGCCGAAACTTTGTTCAAACGGTACGCCTGAAATAAATGAACATCTCTACTAAACTCTTAACAGAAAAATGGAGCAATATAAAGAATGCATGTTAAACATGAAGATGTTGGGCATTTTCACACTGTACATAATTACAAACCCTTATGTACATACAAGGTGTATCGATGACTAGGGCCATACAGATGATTTATTCTGTTAAAGCTACATTACGCTGAAATAAAGCCAACACATATAAATAAAATCTTTGGTGGTGCAAAGGCCACAACTTGTTCACTAAAATTGTATCAATAGCCTATTAACCATTTCCCGCCACTTACTTAACTAACTTATCCAGCTTACCTATGCCTTTGCCTAGTAACCAAACTATCAATTAATACTCTGGTAAACGTGTGTTGGGCCAAACCATTTCACTCACACCATCGCATACGTTCACATAAGATGTTTCTTGGAGCCCCTTTTCACTTCATTAGAGGAACAGTAACACCAAAAAATGAAAGTGTTTTAAAGTAATTGAAATATAATGTACTGTGGCCCTGCACTGGTAAAACTCGGGTGTTTGCTTCAGTAACACTACTATAGTTTATATAAATAAGCTGCTGTGTAGCCGTAGGGGCAGCCATTGAAGCTGGCAAAAAGGAAAAAAGGCACAGGTTACATAGCAGATAACAGACAAGACACCATTGTATTCTAAAGGGTTTATCTGTTAGCTGCTATATAACCTGTGCCTTTTCTTCTTTTGAATGGCTGCCCCCATGGCTACACACCAAGGTTTATATAAATTCTAGTAGTGTTTCTGAAGCAAACACAAAACTTTTACCAGTGCAGGGCAGCAGTACATTATAGTTTAATTTCTTTAAAATATATACATTTTTTGGCGTTTCTGTTCCTTTAAAAGCCAAATGTTTGGCCAAATCAGGCAAAGATCCTCTTATTTGGTGACCTTGCAACACAAGCGTATCTGTACATGTAAGCCTCAGAAAATAAAATGTAGATTTTAGATCTCAACAGAAAGAAACGTGCAATGCAATGGAACACTATGCATAATCCTATCAGATATATCTTAGGGTGTGGGACTCCTTATTATGCTGATGTGTACAGTCCCAACATGGCTGCTAGTGCATGCAGTATAGCACTTGCTAGTTTCATTTCTGGTCAAAACATATGTGCCCCTTAACACAGTCTGGCTGCACCTCAAACTCCCTTTTCCTTTAGTGAGTAGCAGCTGCTGTTTGGCAAATGGCCCCTGTGGAACTCACGTCCTACAATAATTGGGGCAAACTGCAATGGTCAATTGTAGACTTCCATAAGGCACTTAAAGATAAAGATAATAAGTTTGCTTCAGGCTGTTAATAACCTAAGTAAGTTATTCCTAAAAACTAAAATATTTAAGGATAATTTTTGGATAAGGATAAATATCAAGCCTAGTGACAAACAGCAAAGACAAGACAACTCACCAGGTGCTCAAGGCCGTAGTCTGCCTGTGCAATGCTAGTGCTGCTAAACGTGTTTGTTTCCACAATATCAGCTCCGCAAGTCAAATATTCCTGCAAAGAAGGATACAAATGGATGAAAGGTCCAGATATACCAGCTATCCATTACCAGATCAAACAGTTTATAATATAATAAATAGTTTGCATTGGTCTAGTAGCCCAAGAGGCACTTACTGGTAACCTATTTGAAAGAAATTTGCATTATCCCCTAGTGATAATCACACTGGCTATAAGGTATAGCCAGTTTAACACTGAAAGATAAACAGGGAACATATGTCATTCACGGCTACCTACATAATTATATAATAAATACCTCTCTCATATGAAATGAATTTTTTGTAATTAAAAAGCTTATTTGTAGGTTTTAGGTTAACAGGAAGCATACTGTTTTTCAACTTACTTTTTATTATTTTTTACAATACATGTAAACAATAATAATTACACAGCTTACTTTATCAATTTCTCCACAGAGAAAAGAAAAACACCATAACTTAACATAAATGGTAACTCCCAAAAAAAAATCCCCAGACACATCAAACATAATTTCTTTCTGAAATATTTATTGGAATTGCCATTTCATATTCTATATTACTGCTAACGTCTCTCATAAGTTAGAAAATGTTTGGGACCTCCTGTTTGTTTCTAATTCCTGCCAATTAAAAGTCTGACTGTATTTGTTAATTGAAAAATTACTATTTCCAGAGCTTTGTTGGGAATTTTCATAAAACCAGTTCTGGAGATAAAACAAAATCTCGTGAAATATAATTTGATATGAGAGAAAATGCTGAAGTCCAAAAGGATTGGATGATAGAACAGGACCACCATATATGTAACATATCTCCTATTTCTTTGTTACATCTCCAACAAGTCTAGGTACCAATTGTATAACATTTTGTAAAAATTATCTTGGTGTGTTATGCATTTCCTATAGCTTTATGTCCTGGTTATTGCTTGTTGCCAATCTTTCATAGAAAAGTTTTTATTTAGACAATTTCTCAATTTCTCCATTGCAGGGATTTTTGTCAAATCTTTAGGTCTCTTTAAAAGATTAAAGATCCATGCCAGACCCTTTTTCCTTCTCCCTCCCAGAAGAATTATTTTCTCAAAATCTGATGATGATCTTAACTTGCTTTGGGGAAAAGATGTTAAGTATGTGTGGATTTGTAAATATTTGCAAAATTCAGCTTTTCTCTAGGCTGTATTCAACAGGAGGCATTTTTAATGAACCACCTGGAATTACTGCATGTACTGTGTTTAACATGTGGCGATTCAAACAGAAGGGAAGGGGCAGGTAACGTCAGGTGCTTCACCACTCGCAGCACAGGAGATTTGTCACAGGAAAATGAATTGCCCTGCATGACACCTCCCTTAATGTTAAATAAAATATAATCATTTTTAGTAGTCCTTTCAAGATAAGAAACCTTTTGTTTTCTATTAGTGTTGTAAAACACAAATACAAACTACGTAGGTTACAGATTTTACTTTTTTACGTGTTTTACTGTAACAAAGTTTCAGGGCTTTCTAACATCACCATTATTGTGCTGAAACTATCATAATAATACAGAGCAGACTTTATTAAGCTTGTGTGGGAGAGGGGCTTACTGGCTTCCTGATCACAAAACCTAGCACACGGGTCATATTTCATATATTGAAGAATCGACAATTGCTCAACATTCTTTAATACCTTGTGAATCTTGTATATTATTTCAGACTGCGTGATACTTAGCAGATCATTGTTCCCCTTTAACGGTTTAGCATGGTCTATAAACTCCTGTCCTCTGAAACTTTCCTCTTGCAGGGTATGTTGCTGGATCATGGTGCCCATACCACCATCCAAAACCATGATTCTCTCACGAAGAACTGAGTCCAACTCTTCCTGCAGGTTCCTCTTTCTAACACCTGCAGGGGGAAGATAGAAAACACATTAACATGAAGCTATCCCACAATATAAAGTACAAAATACCACACGTAAAAAGCCCTGAAAGCTTAACACAAGGAATCATAACGTTATAAACAAAAAGGTATTAACAACATTCCTGTAAATTAACAGTACATATACCAAATGTGCTGCCCGTAGAAAAACAACAAGATATTTTAAAGAGCCCATATAGACTCATATTACGTGGACCAAAGTCGGCCTGTGGGATTTTCAAGCATGTCCAATTTATATCTGAAAGACCGCTAGATATAGGCAGAGGAGGGCAAAGTTTCGATCTGTGAAAAGGCAAACATGTTGTCAGCTATTTTAAGGCTGCCACTTTGATAAAGTTTACAAGATAGCATGAAAAAATGACTGAATCTTGAATATTTTAAGGCCATAGAGGCTGTAAATTATCCAGATGAAAGGTCGCTGCTAAAGTCTATAGCTGGCCATTCACATATCACTATGGTCTGTGCAATTATTGATATATGTACGGACGCGCAACTATGTCCATGTAGTCCATTATCCATTAAATATATGTTAGTTCAAGAATCAGGTTTAAAGGATTCAAGTATAAAAATGTTATCTACCCATGCACCATGGTACATAGGCGGATGAGAAAGTTTAATGAGAGTTTTTGCACTTTGCATGAATGATCAGAACAATAGAAAATTATTCATACTATGTGTGGGCCCTTCTACACTCTTAAGGTGGCCATACTCATAAAGATCCAGTCGCCAAGCAAGCGGATCTTCTCCCAATATACCCACCTACGGGTGGGCGATATTGGGGGAATTTAGGCTAATTCGGTCGTTTGGCCCTGGGGGCAAACGATCGAATTCTAACAACTGGAATAGGCGCAGTCGAGTCAATGCAGTCCCATATACAACTTTTTTTTTACCCTGCCCGATCATTATCTGCCCGATTTCAGGCCAGATATCGGTCAGGCAGGCCAGTCGGTGTTTCCCCTACATGGCCCGATAAGCTGCTGATATCGGCAGTTACAATCTGCCCGTGTATGGCCACCTTTAGCCCTTTCAGCCCATGTTAAAATCTGTTGGAGTGAGTAGCCAGTCACCCAGTGTATTGTTGCCTTATGTCACACTAAGGTCTGAAAGTAGGTGGGAGACTAACAATCCTCAGAGAGTCTTCAAACGCTCCCACCATGGGCCAACTATGGTGACAGCAAGGCAGGCTGTGTAGTAGTGATGTGTGGGTCGAGCAAAACTTGACCCACACCCAACCCGAATCCTACCCGGTATTTATAGACCCACGCCAGACCTGCCCTGCAATGAAGTTACAAAAGGGTAGGGGGTTTGGGGGGCACACGCCTATAAATTCAGAAGCTGGAAGATGCAGCCGCCAGTGTTAGGTCACGGCGGGAAGAGTGAGCAGAAGAGCTCAACCCGACCTGCAAGAGATGCACCAAGGTCGGCCAAAACATGTGAGCCCCGTGGGTATCAGGCCAGCCCACACATCAATACTGTGTAGACTTTTACATATGCCCCAATCCTATACGAGATGGGACAGGCCTAGGGCACCCTTATGTATTAATACAGTCCTGTCTACATCATACTAATTTAAGCTAAGGGCACACATGACAGATCCTTAGCCAGCATTTTTTTTGCCTAAACATTTTTGCCGAGTTAAATCAAAACGGTTTAAATCCAGGTGAGAAATGGGTTGCTAAGGATGATAGGTTGTTGAGTACAATATACAGCAAGCACAGAAGTACAAGCTCCAGCTGCTGACAGATCACTGTACTTTGAACAGTTCCTATGGATAAGAGATTATCTACAACCAAGATGGTGGGAGGGATTTACAAAAATTGTATTAATAATAATTAAAAATTGTATTAATAATAATAACATTAGCAGTGACCTATATTAACCAACCCCCTGTAGAAATATTAACTTATTACTAACGGCTAGTACTTCAGAGCAAAATCTGTATCTGTGTTGTAACTTCCCTCTGTAAATAAATGTCAGTGATAGATACAATTATTACAGAAAGAAGGAAAATAAATATTGAATTTAAAAAAAAAAAAACCAACATGGGGCAGTTTAGATATCCAGCACTGGGTAGCTTGCTCCAGGCACCTCAGACTCTTAGGACTATCCCATAGTCTGTCATCCTTATTTAGAAACCAGGAACAGTTAGAGATTTATCACAGTGGGCAGAAAAAAAAGAAAGCATATATCTAATTGCAAATAATGATTTTAATACTATGGTTAGCTGGTTCTCTTATTCTTTTTAATGTGATTAGTTTATTATTGTGATTATTGCAATAACACAGTGTTGTGTATAACATGAACTGTCATTCCAGCTATTTCTGTTTGAAGAATATTCCGCTTGCCAGCCCAGTTTTACTTATACCTGCAGTATATTAAAGCTGTGGTTATGTAACTGCAGCGACTTCTTAAGCCCACAACAAGTGCAACTTTGTGTTCCAACAGGAGTGAGATTTGTCACAATAATTGCACACAACTTGCGATTGTCTATTGCCATTTTCATCGTTAAGCCACTTCCAGGTGTCACCCAGCCTAAACGTACAAAGAGAAGAGCCGCGCAGGGGAGCAGACAGCGCTACATATCACGGCTAAGTGACGCGCTATTAGCGCTAATACCCCGTACGCACGTTGCATAACCGTATGAGACAGGACACATGATGCAAGTGCAGCCGCACGGCCCAGTCCCTGCCTCAGGCTCACACACAGAGCACATGTTGCACAGTACCTGAAGGCTCCGCATGCTGGATAGTGGGGGGCATGGTAAGGGCTCTGCAGGCGCTCGCAGCCCACGGGTAGCGCTGGACTCGGAAAAGCAGACGGCAGATCGGTGGCAACAGCAGCGCAGCGACCGCTCAGTGCAGACAAAATCGAAGTGAGTGCCCGGCTCACACAGCCACCGCTTCCTGTAACATTCACTGCTTGGCTGTCTCCCAGCTCCTCTGCGCATGCTCACTACCATCCGCCTACGTCGGCAGCTCGCACTGTTACCCCTACAAACTTACCTAAAATACTCGGCTGTAGTTTGAGCTGCACCAACCAGCCGGATAGCATGGGATTCATTTATTGATAGGTGCTATGGTTGGAAAGCTTTAGAGTTATATAGATTGTAAGCTCTACGGGGCAGGGACCTCCATCCTCTTGAGTCTTTGACTCTTAACTTATTGCAACTGTATTTATCTTGTATCTATCTGTATTTATTGTTATACTTTGTATTTATCTATTATTATCTTAATAACCCCCTGTTTGTATTAATGTATTCTACTGTACAGGGCTGCGTACATAAGTAGCACTTTATAAATAAAGATATACATAGTTAAAGGAATACTGTCAGGCAGGGCCGGGCCAAGGTATTTTGGCACCCTAGGCAAGGGCTTCAATCAGCGCCCCCCCCCCCCCCCCCCCCCCCATTACATCACACCTTACCATTATATGGTTTCAAATTTTTTTTTTAACTCTTTTTTTTTCCAGCATTTTAGATAATTTAATTGGTAGCAATACAATGAATGGTTTCATTTTTTTTAATAAAGAAAACTTACAACACATTTATGAAAGAAACTTTTAATTTATATAAATATGTAATGTTAACAAACAAAAATAAGGTACACTAAAAAATGTCAGAAAAACCAAAACACCTTTTTTCAGTAGGATAATTCTATCCTGTTAAACAATTTTTCAAATAAATAAATGTAAATAAATAACAATAAACAAGTGCAAATAAAGGGTTTAGTTAACATCAATGCTGGAATGTCTACAAAATTTAACTTTTAAGACAACACCTACAACAATATAACATATTAAGCTAGCTCAAAATAGGCATGCTGGAAGTGAAAGCTGCAGATATTTCAGCAAATCCTTCTGCCACTATTTATACACTGAATTGTGCAAATATGAAAAATGGTCATGTCGCTGTGGCAAAAACACAAAGACATTTAACCTACAGTTGTAAACACATTCAACATTCAAGTAAAAAAGGTAATAAGTACAGTAGAACATAAAGAACTTAAAGTGCAATTTTTCTTGCTTTCATGGCAGCAAAATGATCTATAACATCATCGAAGTCTATTTTCCTTGCCATCTCATGCTCAATTGAAAGGATGCTGAGGTTTGAAAGCCTCTCTTGTCCCATAGATGAACGTAAATAATTTTTAATAAGTTTCAGCTTACTAAAACTTCTTTCGCATGATGCTACAGTTACAGGCAAAGTCAGGAATATGCGAAATGCAGTATCGATGTTTAGATAACAATCTGCAAGTGAATGGTCCTGTATCATCTGACACAGGTCTAAAGGTGTTGCAGACTTTGCATCTGGCAATATAGCTTCCACTTGATGTCTAAAGCTCTCAATCTCTGAGCACAATTCAGAAGCATCCAAATCCTTGTTGTATTTTAAAGCAAGATCAGATGCAGCTTTCTGTAATTGTGACAACTCAAATGTGACAAGGGCAGGACAAGAAAGAAACTCAAAATCCACTGAGGTGTCCATTAGTGTTTTTGATTTTTGTTTTGATAATTTATATAAATAAGCTGCTATGTAGCCATGGGGGCAGCCATTCAAAGGAGAAAAGGCACAGGCACATAGCAGATAAAACACTATTGTATTCTACAGAACTTATCTGTTATCTGCTATGTAACCTGTGCCTTTTCTCCTTTTTTCCAGCTTGAATGGCTGTCCCGTGGCTACACAGCAGCTTATTATATAAATTATAGTAGTGTTACTGTAGCAAACACACCAGTTTTACCAGTGCAGGGCAACAGTGCATTATATTTTTATTACTTTAAAGCTCTTTCATTTTTTGGTGTTACTGTTCCTTTAAAGTGGTCCCTAGCACCCATATAGCTGCTGGAAATGTTTGGAGAGCTGCTAAATAAAAATCTACATAATTGAAAAAATCACAAAGAAAATCAAGACCAACTGCAAATTGTCACTATCTACATCACAGAATGGTAGACACAACACAGAGCAGGACAGGCATAAAAATGTTACCCAGAGCCACGAGGCATCATCAACATTATAAAGGCACAAACATCATATTGATAAGCAACAAAACAGTGAGATCTGAAGCCCAGCCCTAGGACAAATAGTCAATGTTACACGAATGGCCTGATGATTTACAGTTAAGGCACACTAAATTCTTATTAACAGCCCATTTAGTGAAAAAATATTTAGCTCCATACATTAAAAACATCAAAAAGCTTCTTATTAAATCTTGGCAAATTTTTTATAATAAATCACACAAAACAGTCACAGGCAGCACATCAGCCCAAACTTAAAACCAAATAATCAGAGCACACATGAAACACCACCCCACCCCTAGTCACAACATGCATAACCCTTATCAGTGCTAAAACAAAAGCCCCTACCCCCTAGTCACAGCACACATAAACCTAATCAGTTCCAGCACAGCAGCAACCACCCCCAGTCACAGCATAGTCACATGTATTGCCCCACCCGAAGCCCAGCCACGGCCCAAGTAGATAGAACTAAAAAATGGGTAGCTGCCATTATCATGCCACATAAAAAAAGCCCCCAATTGCCCCCATGTACCAGTACCAACACCCCTCATATTGCCCCCATCTGTACTGTGCCAGCAGCCAAGCCACCCCTCATATTGCCCCCCATTTGTACTGTGCCAGCAGCCAAGCCCCCTCATATTGCGCCCCCAGGCCCCAGCATCTGTACCTGTGCCAGCAGCCAAGCCCCCCCTCATATTGCCCTCCATCTGTATTGTGCCAGCAGCCAAGCCCCCCTCATATTGCCCCCATCTGTACTGTGCCAGCAGCCAAGCCCCCCTCATATTGCCCCCATCTGTACTGTGCCAGCAGCCAAGCCCCCCTCATATTGCCCCCATCTGTACTGTGCCAGCAGCCAAGCCCCCCTCATATTGCCCCCATCTGTACTGTGCCAGCAGCCAAGCCCCCCTCATATTGCCCCCATCTGTACTGTGCCAGCAGCCAAGCCCCCCTCATATTGCCCCCATCTGTACTGTGCCAGCAGCCAAGCCCCCCTCATATTGCCCCCATCTGTACTGTGCCAGCAGCCAAGCCCCCCTCATATTGCCCCCATCTGTACTGTGCCAGCAGCCAAGCCCTCCTCATATTGCCCCCATCTGTACTGTGCCAGCAGCCAAGCCCCCCTCATATTGCCCCCATCTGTACTGTGCCAGCAGCCAAGCCCCCCTCATATTGCCCCCATCTGTACTGTGCCAGCAGCCAAGCCCCCCTCATATTGCCCCCATCTGTACTGTGCCAGCAGCCAAGCCCCCCTCATATTGCCCCCATCTGTACTGTGCCAGCAGCCAAGCCCCCCTCATATTGCCCCCATCTGTACTGTGCCAGCAGCCAAGCCCCCCTCATATTGCCCCCCCATCTGTACTGTGCCAGCAGCCAAGCCCCCCTCATATTGCCCCCATCTGTACTGTGCCAGCAGCCAAGCCCCCCTCATATTGCCCCCCATCTGTACTGTGCCAGCAGCCAAGCCCCCCTCATATTCCCCATCTGTACTGTGCCAGCAGCCAAGCCCCCCTCATATTCCCCCCCATCTGTACTGTGCCAGCAGCAAAGGCCCCCTCATATTGCCCCCCCCAGGCCCCAGCATCTGTACCTGTGTCAGCAGCCAAGCCCCCCATCTGTACTGTGCCAGCAGCCAAGCCCCCCATCTGTACTGTGCCAGCAGCCAAGCCCCCCATCTGTACTGTGCCAGCAGCCAAGCCCCCCTCATATTGCCCCCATCTGTACTGTGCCAGCAGCCAAGCCCCCCTCATATTGCCCCCATCTGTACTGTGCCAGCAGCCAAGCCCCCCTCGTATTCCCCCCCATCTGTACTGTGCCAGCAGCAAAGGCCCCCTCATATTGCCCCCCCCCAGGCCCCAGCATCTGTACCTGTGTCAGCAGCCAAGCCCCCCATCTGTACTGTGCCAGCAGCCAAGCCCCCCTTATATTGCGCCCCCAGCAAGGCCCCAGCATCTGTACCTGTACCAGCAATGCCTCGAAATCCCAGTCCCAGTCAGCCAAGGCCAGCGCCCAGCAGTCCTGCTCACACCACAACCGACGGCCGCCGCACCCAAGCGCCTTCTGCGCCTTCTGGCGCCTTGTGTTTCAATGACACGCATGCGTAGGGGGGGGCGTGCCCTATACGCATGCGTGTCATACAGGCGCACGGAGATAAGCGCCGCCAGTATAGGGAAGGGAGGGAAGGAAGGGCGCTCGGTTCCTGGCTGGGAGGGACCTTAAAGAAAAGATAATTATGCCAGAGGGGGGTTTGGGCGGCGGGTTAATAATGGCCAACTAGGTGGTAATAAATACTGTTACAAAAAAAAAAAAAAAATTTTTTTTTTCCCCCCCTTTAAAATGCGCCCCCAAGTGATTGCGCCCTAGGCAGGCGCCTACTCTGCCTACCCCTAGTTCCGGCCCTGCTGTCAGGGGAAACATGTGTAACACTTGTTTGGCTTAGAAGGGTTTAATCCAGACTAGACTATGGTAGAGCATGTGTTACATGCGACCCCCTTTCCTAGGAGTGGGCCTTCGCTTAGTGGAAGGTTGCCTGCACGATGTAGTTGTACTACAACTCCCACTGGTACTGTGTAGTGTGTTAAGTTATAGGACACTCTTGCAGATGAACTAGTTAACTCTTTATTGTCCAAGACAGATGTTATTAATACAGGGATCAGTAAATACTCACAGCGATTGAGGTAGATTGGTACACTGGTATATAGCAGTTGTGACCTTTAGAGACAGTGTAGCCCACTATGGAGATATGCAGAGGTAGTAGCCGGGAGTCCCAAGATGGATGCCCTTTACTGGAACGGATCCCTACAGCCAATGGTGGTTCAGGGGTTAATACTAGCCTGAATCCTTTGTCTTAACTGTGGTCCCTACAGCAAGGCATACAGAGCCTGGGGTAGGCTAAACCCTTGGTATCTCCTTTGGTGGGGCTATTAGCTGCCCTTTCTAGTTAAAGCTGACTATGCTCACTTCTCCTAGAGAGTGATATAAAATATTCTGCTGTGCTTTTTTATGCTCGTTCACGGGGCCCTGTCCCCGACTTCTCCAGATAGTAGGTAGGTATCTGGGGTAAAATTGCTGTACTGGGGCCTGTTTCTGCACCCAGGCTCAATGGAGCTGTTGTTGGGAAGCAGACAGGCAGCCAAAGAGGAAGCCACTCCTCCTTGCCAGACACTATATTGGTCTGCAGGGGGAGTGGTCAACCTGATTAAACCTATAGGGAATAGTGTTAGAACTGTAACTTAAGTACAGGGGCTATTACCCAATAACAATAAAGGTGTGAAGAGGTAGGGGATAAAGCCATAGGGAGCTTAACCCTATGGGTCCCTACACATGTTTTTTTCAAAACGTATCAGTTAATAGAGCTTTTCCAGCAGAATTCTGCACTAAAATCCGTTTTTCAAAAACACAAATAGATCTCTTTCTATTTCACATGGGGCTAGCCATATTCTTTATTTCCCAGGGTACCACAGCCGTGTGACCTGTGTTTTGATAAACTTCAGTGGACAGGAATAAGCACTGGCACTCAAAGCAGGTACAAGCAGGGCAAGCCCTTGCGTGTTTATTGCGAACAGTACAAGCAGGGCAAGCCCTTGCGTGTTTATTGCACATTCACAATAAACACGCAAGGGCTTGCCCTGCTTGTACCTGCTTTGAGTGCCAGTACTTATTCCTGTCTACTATTGCCCAGGAGAGTGCTGATCCCTCCAGCATTTGTGCACCAAGCTTCTCTTCACTCTGATAAACTTTAGTTACACTTTACTTCAGTCTTTTAAATAATAGAATTAATTATTTGCTATGTAAACGTAATTTAAAAATAAAAATACACCATAAAAATCATGACCGTATCCCTTTAATGCACAATATTTACTACAGTACTGTGGAGCTGCTTTAAAGGGGCAGTATTCTCCCAGGTCAACATGAATGCAAGACTGGGCACCCTAGGCACCAGACCTAATCAATTCAGCCCCCCCATTCACGAAAGTGACATCACGCACACCCATGCGCGTAACGTCACATTCACTTACGTGTGGATGCGATGTCACGTGTCAGAGTTATACCAGATAAACAAGAAAATCTTATCATACTTAGCGAGATTTTCTTTTCCTGGACTGGAACATGGCAGAGGGCAACTATGGGTAAATACCAAATAAAAGGCTTACTTCTGCGCCCCCATGTCATCATCTTTGAACTACTGGAGTCTACCCCAGAAGGGTGAGAAGTAATGCCCACTGACATGTTCCAGTCCAGGAAAAGAAAATCTCTGTAAGTATGATATGACTTTCTCATTTCCTGTTCCTTCTACATGGTAGTGAGCAACTATGGGATGTACAAGAGCACCAACTAGAAATTTAGGGTGGGAAAGTTTACTCAATAGACAAAGCTGATTGTAAAACAGTTCCAAAAGAAGATGATTTTTGAATGAATACGTCAAACTTATAATGGTATGAAGGTGTGAAGAGAAGACCACGTAGCTGCTTTGCAGATGTCCTCTGAAGAAGCCTTGGCCTGGAATGCCCAAGACGCTGCCATAGCCCTAGTCGAGTGTGCTCTGATAGATGAGGTTACTGAACTGGACTGCGATTTATAAACAAGCGAAATACACAGTTTAATTCAACTAGCCACAGTAGATTTAGAAGGTTGAGTTCCAGCTTTAGGACCGGAGGGAATTACCAAAAGGGGGCTGGCCTTCCTGAAGGACTTGACAGATACACTTGCAAACACCTTTTAACGTCTAAAGTGTTCTAGATTGCTTCTTGATCTGTTCTTGGATTCTGAAAGAAAACCGGCAAAACAATATCTTGACTGGTGTGAAAATCTGTCACCACCTTGGGTAGGAACTTGTCATCTGTTCTGAGAATGACTGTGCCTTGCAGGAACATAAGTTTACCCTCTGAAATGGATAAAGCATGCAGTTCACTAACTCTTCTGGCTGAGGTGATGGCTAATAAAAAGCATAACTTCAGATTGACAAGCTGAAGTGGAACATTCTCCAAAGGTTCCTGAGTCAGGGCGTTTAAAACCAGATTGAGATCCCAAGGACGAACCTGAGAGTGAATTCTAGGCCCAAATCTTTTCATTTCTTGAAAGAATCTTTGGATCAATGAGTGCCGAGCCCAGATGGTTTTATAAAAATGGTAAATGGCCATTACATGGCTTTTAAGAGTAGTGATTCTTAATCCCAGGTCTAATCCCCTTTGGAGGAACTCCACAATCGGAATTTCTGTAGTTTTCGCCAGATCCTGCCCCATTTCTTTAGACCAGTCAGAAAATTTTTCCCAGATGGTATAGTGTCTTAGAATAGTCGAAGGCTTCCTGGTCGCCAAGAATGTGGATATAGATCTATCTGAGAGCCTTTCAACAACCATGCCATTAATGCCAACCTCCCTGGGCAAGGGTGCAGGACTCCTTCTTGACTGAAAAGGTCCGGCCAATATGGCAGTCTGAGTGGCTGGTCTTTTGCCAGAAGTAATATCTGGGGGAACCAGGACCTTCTTGGCCACCACAGTCCTACCAGCACTACTTCCGCCTTGTCCTCCTTTATTTTCCTCAACACATGAGAAATTAGCGGAATGGAGGGAATCACATATGCTCTTGCAAAATTCCAGTTTATGGAAAAGGCATCTATGATCACTGCATTTTAATCTGTTTTCCACGATGCATATCTTATCATTTTTGCACATCTTTTTGAGGCCATAAGATCGAGGGAAAATGGTCCCCACTTTGTCTGTATCATCCAGAAAGCTAGTTAATGGAGTTCCCATTCTCCTGCTGTAGGCATCAACCAGCTTAATTTGTCTGCTGTCACATTCTGTTCACCCGGGATATGTTCTGCCATCAGGCTCAGTAGATGGACTTCTGCCCATGCGACTCCCAGCTTGTTCACATATCTTACTGCGGATTTAGGGGTGCTGTGTAAAAAGTTTAGTAAAACATTTCTAGTGATGTTGCTCATAGCAGGTTTTTTAACTGTTGAAATCTAATTGCTGATTGGTTGCCTTGGGCAACATCACCGGTACTGTTCCCCACTTTTTACACAGCATGATAAATATACCCCATATTGTCCGACCTGACTTTGACTGCTCTCTTGTGGATCTGATGCTGGATAGGGATGTAGCGAACCTAAAAAAAAAGTTCGCGAATATGTTCGCGAACTTACGCCAAAACCCGCGAATATTCACGACCTTTGCGAACCCCATAGACTTCAATGGGAAGGCGAACTTTAAAACCTAGAAAAGCCATTTCTGGCCAGAAAACTGATTTTAAAGTTGTTTATAGGGTGCCACGACCTGGACAGTGGCATGCAGGAGGGGGATCAAGGGCAAAAACTTCTCTGAAAAATACTTTGTTGGCACAGCGTTGCGCAAAAAACGCAAGCTATTCTAGCGAAAATACGCGGCTTTTTTGCTATGTCGCGCTAAATACCATGAAAACAGGATTTGCGGAAAAACGCCATGTGTGACTTGCGCGGTGTATTGTACAATACTTTTGTGACGATAAAAAACGCGGCGGAAAACGCCGCGCGAACCCAAACTGCGAACATACGCTGAAAGTTCGCGAACATACGCGTCCGCGAACACCCGATGTTCACGCGAATTTGTTCGCCGGCAAACAGTTCGCTACATCTCTAATGCTGGAATGTTAACAAACTCAGCTGAATGGCTTTTAACTCCTTCCAATTGGAGGATTTGTGAATTTCCAATACGGACCATTTGCCCATCATTCTCAGAATCCCCAGATGGGCTTACCATCCCCACTTGCTGGCATTGGCTGTGATGATTACCCAAGTAGGGGAATGAAGACTGATAGGAATAATCAGGTTGTTTGCCAGGAGCCACCAGTTCAGGGAGACTATGGTCTCCAGAGAAAGCCGTATAATCTGGGCTGGATGTTGAAAGTCGTGGTTCCACTTCGAAAGGAAATCATATTGAAGAGTTTTGGAGTGAATACGGGCCCATTTCACACATTCCACTGTTGCTCCCAATTTGCCCTAGACTTGTTGGCAAATTCTCGCAGTTGTTACTTGGAATTTGATGAAAGTGTTCACTCAATCCTGGATTTCTGGAATTTTTCTGGAAGGAAGACTCAAAATGAATGACACTGTGTTGACTATGACCTCCAAAAACTCCAGAGATTGAGCTGGAATTGGGGAACTCTTCTCCCAATTGATTGTCCATTAAAGATATGTGCTTACCAACTTAACATGTTGGGTTAGTATTTCCCTGGAATGTGCCTTCACTAGGATATTGTTCAGGTACAAGAAAATTTTAATGTTTTCAGAATGTAATCAGAAAGGAAGGGCTCTGAACTAAATGTTGATTCAGGACTTTGAATCTCAAAAAATCTCAAACTCAGCTGAATGGCTTTTAACTCCTTCCAATTGGAGGATTTGATGCAATCACATTGCGTCTGCTGCTTGCCCTTCTCCTTCCTCACCCCCCCCCCAAGTGCCACTCACTCACTTTTACGACTCTGCATGGAGGATCCTCCAGGACCCCCCAAGCCATTCTTGCGTCCATCCTGCCCCAGAACAGTGTCCTTTATTTGCACTAGTACACACCATTACATCCATTTACACACACAGCTTTTTTTTTCATTTTGCACACTTTAGCACACTTATAGACACTCATATACACACATCACATCCCTAAAAACTGTTTATTTTGGAAGCGTGACTATTGGATCAGGTTTTCTGACAATTAATTACACTGTTGTTATTTTGTTACTTAATTGATTTGAATGATTTCTGTGGCTATATTGTATTTTTATCCCTGTGTTAGTGTTCCTGACATGTTTTTTAGCATAACTTTGGTATAGAAAAATATCTTTGGCTACTGTATTTTGAATTCATCAGTATGTGTACTTTCCAAAAATATATGGGTTTTCTGGGGGTCTCTGTAAAGTTAGGGGGTCCTACAGCACATAAACTTTAGTCAGGGGCTTTGTGTGCAAAAAGCTGAGTTAGCAGGCTAGAAATCCATATGCGCTATTTTTATTTTGGGGTCCATACGTACCACAGACTTTGGTATTGGGCATCAACCTGTTCAGTAGACCTCAGGTGTTCATATTTGGGTTGATTTGCCTTTGTATGTTAGGAATTGTGTGAGATAAATGCGGCAAATTGCAACATTTTTAGAAAAGGACTCTTTCTAGTTTGATATGGACATGTGAAGTGGATAAGATCTACTTGTTATCCAACCGAGTGGACCCTTCTCTTATCTCTTTGTTCTTTGTCTAATTCCCACATGGGCACTCGTTTGTTAACTCTCCCCCCCATTCTGTCTTGGTGTGTATCCAGTGGGATAGCATTTTGGGGATATTAGTCACCCGCGACAAGGGAGATTTGTTGCGTGGCGACTAATCTCCCACGTGTCACAGCCCTTAGTTTCATTTAATGTAACACATTTAAGCCGGAAGAAGAGATGTAATACTATTATCTCGAAAGCTTGCAATTTTTAGTAACTCAGTTAGCCAATAAAATATATCACCTAACCCTACATTTTTTGGCAGCTGAGAAAATTCATTTGGATGCCTCTGTACACCACATACTTTGGTAAATCTTTGCATATTGGCTATCAAACTGTTCAGTAGACCTCTGGCATTCATATTTAGGGTAATGTGTCATTGTATGTAAGAAATTTTGTAAGTTAAAGGAACAGTAACACCAAAAAATAAAAGAGCTTTAAAGTAATAAAAATATAATGCACTGTTGCCCAGCACTGGTAAAACTGGTGTGTTTGCTACAGTAACACTACTATAATTTATATAATAAGCTGCTGTGTAGCCCCGGGGGCAGCCATTCAAGCTGGAAAAAAGGAGAAAAGGCACAGGTTACATAGCAGATAACAGACAAGTTCTGTAGAATACAATAGTGTTTTATCTGTTATCTGCTATGTGCCTGTGCCTTTTCTCCTTTGAATGGCTGCCCCCATACTAGACAGCATCTTATTTATATAAATTATAGTAGACTTTCGGAAATAAACACACAACTTTTACCAGTGCAGGGCAGCAGCACATTATATTTTAGTTACTTTAATACACTTTAATTTTTTGGTGTTACTGTTCCTTTAAATGCTGCAACAATTTTAGGCAATTTTCAGAAAAGTCATAAAAGGAAAGCTTTGCAGATTGGTACTTTGGTGTAGAAAGGACTCTTTACCCATTTACCCATCAGAATGTATTTTATCCAAGAATATATGGTTTTCTGGGGTCTCTGTACATTTAAAGGGTCTTACGACACATAATACACAACCAAGGGGTCTTATCTGCCAACGCAGAGTCTGTACATTTAACATACTTTGGTAAATCTTTGGGAATCAAACTGTTCAGTAGACCTCTGGCATTCATATTTAAGGTGATGTCATTGTATGTAAGAAATTGTGCAAGGTGAATGCAACAAATTGCAACAATTTTAGGCGTTTTTCTTAGATTGTAAGCTCTACGGGGCAGGGACCTCCTTCCTACTGTGTCTCATACCACATGGCACTTATATATATATATATATATATATATTTATTGTATTTATTATATCACTTGTCCTCCCTGTGTGTAATTTTGTAAGATTGTACAGCGCTGCGTACCCTTGTGGCGCTTTATAAATAAAGTTATACATACATACATACAAAAGTCATAAAAACCACTAACTTTAGGAAAGCTTTGTAGATTGGTACTTTGGTGTAGAAAGGCTTATTTACCCTTGTTAGATTTGTCTGAATGTGTACTTTCCAAAAATATATGGTTTTCAGGGGCCACCCTACATTTCTGCAGCTTTTATCCAAAATAAAACTGCTACGTGTTTATGAATTTAAAGTTAAGCAATGAAATCAGTATGCACAAGGTATATTTTGAGGTCTGTAAGTGCCATGTGCTTTGATAAAGCTATGTAGAGTGGGCATCAAACTGTTCAGTAGACCTCTGGTGTTTATATTTAAGGTGTTTTATATAGGTACCTAATGACCTGCGTGACATGCTGCATAGTGGAAGTTTTGAGGTGATTTTTGGAAATGTCATAAAAATCTGCAAATTTAGGGAAGCTTTGGGACTCGGGACTTTGGAGTAGAAAGAAGTGTACGTTCCAAAAATATATGGCTTTTGGGGGGAGCATACTTTTTTGTAGCTTTATCCCACATAAAAAGATGTGAATATGTTGATTTTGCAGGGGCTGAAATGACAGGTCATATGGGGGTATGTTCACATTGGGGTCATACAGGAGACCTTCTTTGCATACCCTAGCACTCTAAGGTAAGAAGCTTGGTGAGCAGTGCTGGAGGGATTGGCACCCTCCCAAACAGTCCCAAGAGATAGAAAGCAATGGCACTCAGAGCAGTTAAAAGCAGGACAAGCCCTTGCAAATTTTATTGTGGAAGTGCAACGTTTACATTGGGGCCCCTACATGCCACATACTTAGGTAAACCTGTGCACATTGTGAAACTATTCAGTGGACCCCTGGGGTTCCAATTTAGGGTGTTTTATCTTGGTACCTAGTGATATGTGGGACATAAGATGCAGCAAAATGTAAACTTTGAGATGATTTTTGGAAATGTCATAAAAATTACCAACTTTAGGAAATCTTTGAGGCTTGGTACTTTGGTTAGAAAGACATGGGTACTCATTTTAGATTCTGGAGAAAGTGTACTTTCCAAAAATATATGGCTTTCTAGGGTGAGTATATGTTTTTACAAGCTTATCCCAAATAAAATGATGTAAATGTGTTGATTTTGCAAGAGTTGAAATGACAGAAATAATAGATCATATGGGGGTATGTTCACATTGGGGCCCCTACATGCCACATTCTTAGGTAAACTTATGCAACTCAAAAATATATAGCTTTCTGGGGTGTGCATACTTTTCACTAGCTTTATCCCACATAAAATGATGGAAATGTGTTGATTTTGCAGAAGCTGAAACGACAGAAATGATAGATCATATAGGGTTAATTTCAATTTAGTGCCCCTACATTCCACATACATAGGTAAACCTCTGCATATTGGGCATCCAACTGTTCAGTGGACCCCTGGCATTCATATTTAGGATGTTTTATCTGGTTACTTTATGACCTGTAGGAGATAAGATACTATAGACTGGAAGCTTTGAAATGATTTTTCAAAAATTTTGATAAAAACCAATAACTTTAGGAAAGCATTGCAACGTGGTAGTTTGGAGTAGACAGACCGTTCTACCTACTGTGTATTCCCCAGAATCTGTTCTTTCCACAAAAAATTAATATAAGCCTTCTGTTAGTGGAATTTTTACATAGTTACATAGTTACATAGGGTTGAAAAAGACCTGTGTCCATCAAGTTCAACCCATCCAAGTAAACCCAGCACACCTAACCCACACCTACCAATCTGGAGCAGTGCTTTGCAAATTTGGTAGTGTACTGCTGGGAGTTTTTGACCTATACAAGTGAGAAATATCCATAAAACTGTGTATATAGTCTTGTAAAGAATCGGCACTCACCAGTATCGGGGCAAAGGCTGGGTGCTGACAAAAATAATGCATCAAACAAAGCACTCACAGCTACAGCATCAATCAGGTCAGTGATTTATTTCAGCATACCATCTACGTGTTTCGATCACCACAGGATCGTCATCAGGTGGGGGCCCCTGCGGGGGTGGTGTGAAGGCTGCTGCAGCGGCCATGGTGGAGTGCAGGCAGGCCCGGATTTGTGGCGAGGCCACAAAGGCCCGGGCCTAGGGCGGCACAATTTTAGGGGCAGCATGCCGCCCCGCCGCAGCAGAATTTTAACATTTTGTGGCCATACCGAGCAATGGGGACTTCGCGAATGGGGGGCGGCCTCGGGGCGCCTGGATTTGAAATCTGGCGCTGGGTGCAGGGGCCCCTGAACCCTCCAGTCCAACCCTGCAGAGTTTACATTTCCATCTTCTTTACACAATCTGGCAAATCTGTTGAGATGTACAAACCCCAAAGCAGCCTCCCTTTTCCTTTTCTCCATGCTAGATTTTTTTTTTTTTTAAACTGTTACCCAGCTGACTGCCTCATTGTCCTGTTGGCAAATTGCCCCCAAATTACCTGACCCAGCTAGGTCCTGCTTAGTGAACTAAAAAACTTCTCTTAGGGCTCTGGCACACGCAGGCGACTAATCTTCCACAGATTGCCATCCCACCGGCGAAAATGTAAGTCGCCGGTGGGATGGCACACGCTGCGCATGCGATTTCGGCAAATCTGCGAAAATGCCTCGCGAGGCAACTTCGGCGATTTGCCGAAATCGCCTGCGCAGCGTTTGCCATCCCACCGGCAACTTACATTTTCGCCGGTGGGATGGTAGTTCGCCGAGATTAGTCGCCCGTGACAAGGGAGATTTGCCGCGTGCGACTAATCTCCCCGTGTGCCAGAGCCCTTAATATTGTCAGTTGACCGCAGTGTTGCAGTTTGTTACTCTAGAGGTCTAACACAAGCCTCTTAAGTGGCAATTTGCTCACATCCACCAGAAGTACTTTGGAAATCTGCTTACATATTGCAGACCTTCAATCTTGCTGAAACTCATTCTCCCAGTTACATAAAATAGTTCTAAAGAAACAGGGAAAGAAAGAGAAAAATTATAACATTTTTACCTTGTTTTTAAACTCATCTTCATAACCCTACTTAGAGCCACACATGCTAGATGCACCATACATAGGCATATTACATTGGAGGGAAGTTCACTTGTCTCCAGCCTTTTCTGCAAGTAACATCAGACACAAGATCTTTTAGATATCAATAGCTTATTACAGGTATAGGACCCGTTATCCAGAATGCTCGGGACCAAGGGTATTTCGGATAAGGGGTCTTTCCGTAATTTGGATCTCCATACCTTCTTAGTTGGGATCAATTACAAGGTACTGTTTTATTACTACAGTGAAAAAGGAAATCAGTTTTAAAATTCTGGATTATTTGATTAAAATGAAGTCTATGGGAGACGGGCTTTCCGAACTTCAGAGCTTTCTGGATAACGGGTTTCCGGATAAGGGGTTCGATACCTGTATTTAAAAGTTTAAGTTGCCAACCATGCCAGTCACATTTTACATAGTTTTTTTTGTCCCACTAATATATAGTGCAGTGAGGCAGCATTTTAGATCCAGAAAAAAAGATGTTTATTAGAGTTTATTAGACACAGATATATAGTAGAAAATAAAGTATTTTGAATACAACAGTGATATTAAGTAACAGAATCAAATAAGTTTGATCTTTCTCAAATTTTAAATTAAAACAAAAAATGCTTTATTAGATAATTTATCACAATATATGCAACATGCTTGACAATGTATTGTCATCAGACTACAGATATGGCTGGGAGGAGTGGTTCAAAGATACACCAGTCTATTTTATCCAAGTTACATGAAAGAGAGCCCATAAGGTAGAAGGATATTATATCTGAACCCTGCAGCAGTTCAACAACAAATCCCAGCCAGAGCTGATATAGAATACTGGGAGTAGTTTGTTCCTTATCACAAATTAATTCTCCATGTAATGTTCCCCACAACAAAAAAACCTATAATTGATATTAGAATGCTTTCAGGGGGTGGGCGAGGGTCAGGGGGAATACGTATCTAATGGAGGAATGTAGTGCATAAAATGTTGCAGTTACCAAGTTGGCAATAATTTAGTTACTTTAAATAGTTACTTTATTAAATACAAAAAAAAAATATATATATTAAATTCTAACAGCTGCGGTGATAAAGAGAATGTTTTATTAGATATACGCAAATACTTCAAACTTGTTCTTTGAATCACCTGGGAGCTTTTACTCAGCATTGCTGGTAGAAAGCCAGAAGTAACACATAAGTGATGATGGCTCTTGTTTCACCCACCTTGCCACTGGGCATTTTATCAAGTTGTAGCAGCTTTCAGTTGCAATGCACAGCACATAGCAAGGCACCAACAGCCATAGTTCCAACTGGATTACATTCATCGCAATGGCATTAAATACTGCATATGCAAAGTGCTTTAAGGGGAGTACTTACCCATTAACTGAAAACATTTCATGATGCTACAAACCAAAAGCACAATTACAGTAACATAGCTCATTATCACTTACACTGCACATTCTTGTAAACTGTTCCCTATCAACATCTCCCACCCCCCACACACACAAAAAAAGATGATTTATAACACATCTGTAACTGCAATAAAACATGCTGTGGGTTCACTGATCTATGCTTGTTAATTTAGGGATTTGTGCATTGGAGTATTGAGACAAGGGATCACAATATAGAAAATATTTCAGGTTGAATCGCTTTACACCAGGGACATCCGACATAAGGCTTCCCAGCTGCCGACTGCTAAGGGATTATGAAAGTTATAGAGTTGCAACAGCTGCTGGGCCGCAGGTTGGATGCCCCTGCCATGCACGGAAGGCAGCATTGCTTAGATGGCAAGTCAGCATTTTCTGCCTGAAAGGCACTCAAGCATTTCATGGAAGACATGGTCACTGCCAGGCTGGAAGTAGACTCGAAATTTGCTATGCAAAAAATATATTTTAAAGCAAAACAAAATGGAAAAATATATTTTAAAATGATTTCCAATTTTTTTTTTTACTTTTAAAAAGAGCCTTTAATAAAAGAGAAAAGTGTAATTTAAAATATGTAAAACAAAGCCATACTGAATGAAGGTTAAAACTGAAGACTCTGCATACTTTTTATTGAATGAGTTCTTCTGCAAGTAAATATGTTGGGAGTGCAAAAAAACTTGTACAGACACACTGCAACACATTTTCTAAGGGAAATACTATTATAGTGAATATCAGCTCAGCATGATCAAACTTCATATTGTTCCCTACTGCAGTAGAAAGCATCCCGAGCCTCGATACAAATCGATATAAAGTGCTAATGTTGAGTATGCTTACTTTCACTGTATAACTGCTTAAATTTAAGTGCATATGATGAATACGACAAAAGATAAACAGAGACAAATGGCACCATTACAGAACCCAGATCCCCCAGCAATTTTATCCGTACTGTTTTGGTGAAAAGCCAGTCTTACGACTCAGTAACTGGACGGAATATTTCTAGAGGTCTGGCCTTGTGCAAGTTTACCTGCATTCATTTCATTTAACTGCGGAAACCCACTACATTCTTTTCACTGTTTTTGGTCGGAGATGTGACTATGAAGTTTTTGTATTGTTCTTTGAACACTTCCTTACATTTTTTAGAGTAACGGCACTAGTGGGCCAGCAAACTGCTAACCTGTTGATCAGGGAAAATTTGTAAAAGTCCGATGAGATGGTCAGTATCCAGCCGATTCAACTGTCCCGCAAGAATTAAGGCATTTCTTAAACTTCCAACTAAAACACTTTACTTTTTTATATAAAAATAAACATCACTTCCAAAACCATTGTTATATACACAGTGAGAGTGGATTTGAGTTTAATATTAAAGTGTCACAAACTATACTGTATAGAGGTTAAAATCGGTGCTTGAGTGTTTGTGCAGACGGTGTTCTCCCTTTTTGGGATAATTAAAGGACAGGTTTCAAGACAGAACGAAGTGATCGGCCATCTTTAGTGAGTTCTCGAGTCACACACATGCATGGAAGAGGAACAGCCTCTTCTCTTTTCTCTACAGTATTGTAGCTGCACTTCTTCAAATGATCAGCCATGCTCACAATATCAGCAAATTTCCATTCCCTCACAGTGCAGAAAGCCGTGCTGAATCTCCAAACCTGCAAAAAAGAGAGCAAAGAGTTCAATAAAAAGATCTGAGAGAAAGAGAGTAAACTTGCTATTTTCTCTTCACCAATGACATCTCGTGTATTCTAATAGGGTAATCCTCTAACAGCATTTTCTGTCTTAAAGGGAAAGAGAAAGTTGAAGTCACTGGGGGGTACCAAATGTTAGCAGTGAGTTCACCTTTCCTTTAGCTGTGTAACTTTGACCTGAATCAATCAACTAGCAATCACAGATCATACACAAGAAATGACTATTACTCAATTTGGGCAAAAATGCTAATGTCTGACATAATTTGCATATTTCTGATGGAGGATAAGTTAAGGTTAAACGGGTGGTTCAACTTCAGATTAACATTTAGATGTTACTAAATGGCCTACTCTTATAACTTTTCACTTTGTCAAGTTTTTGAATTATTTGCCTTCCTCTTCAGACCCTTTCCAGCTTTCAAATGGGGTGCTGACCCCCAGCATCCAAAAAAGAATCGCTCTGTGAGCTTCCAGTTTTATTGTTACTTTTTATTACCTATCTTTCAATTTACGCCCTTCTTTTATTCATATTCCTGTCCCTTTTTCAAACCACTGCCTGGTTGCTAGACTAAATTGTACCCTAGTAACGAGATAGCTGCTCAAATTCCAAACTGATGAGCTGTAGAACAAAAAGCTAAATGATTCAAAAATAGCAGATAATTAAAAATGAAAACCAACCACAGATTGTCTCAGAATAGCACTCTCTAATATCATACTAAAAAGTAAATTCAAAGGTGAACAACCCCTTTAACATAACTTATATACTAGAAAGCACAGACTACAGATTTTTTTCTTAATTCCATATACTGGTCTTTCTATTTAGGCCCGTTTTTTCTCATTCACCCACCTGTTACTATTTAAGGTGGCCATACACGAGCAGATCCGCTCGCTTGGCGATGTCGCCAAGCGAGCGGATCTTCCCCCGATATCCCCACCTACGGGTGGGCGATATCGGGGAGCATTTAGGTAAAAAAAAAAAATAATCCGATCGTTTGGCCCTGGGGCCGATGCGGTCCCCGATCCGACCGGATTTTCTAACCTGGCCGATCGAGATCTGGCCAATTTCAGGCCAGATATCGGTCGGCCAGGCCGCTCTGCCCTGCCCATACACGGGCCGATTAGCTGCCGAATCGGTCCAAGGGACCGATATCGGCAGCTATAGTCGGCCCGTGTATGGCCACCTTTACACTTCTTTACATTTAAGGTAAAGATTTAACAAGAGTTGTGTTTATCCTCTATTTTTTCCATTAAGGTAACTCTAAATCCAATGTGCTTATGTTACACAGAATAGGGCATGAAATAGAACCGGTGTTATTTTGTAGTTTTTGTCTCACTAAATAAGACAATAGCTTCCATTGTTTGTCTAAATTGTGCATCACTAAGAGCTGCTCTGTGTCTTACTTTCTACTCAATTACTAACCTAAACCATGCTTCAAAATTGTGCCTCAAGGTGAGGAACTATGAGCCTTACTAATTAAGGCCTATGGCATATGGGACAGATTCAAATCGTTTTATACTACAACTGTAATTACCTATACAATCCTGACTTCTAGAAAGTACAGAATGACTGAAAACTGTTTAACATTGTTTAGAACACTTTTGCTTACTGGTGTTACTGACCTACTAGAAACCATTCTTATCCAGGATGAGTATCCAATTAAAACAAAATTCTAATTGTGCTAAAAGTAAATGAATTATGCAAGCCAAAACAGCAGAGTATTAATTCTTACATTGTTTGGAACTGTATATAAAATATTATACAAAGTGCATGAAAGTGATAAGGACTAACCTTTTCTTTGATTTGCCAAGAACTTCCAGAAGGGTACTGTCTCTTTTCCCACAAAAGAACAACCATTCCACGGGCTTGAAGCAAACTGGCACAAACATCCCTCATAAGTTTAGATACTCTAGAAAATTGGCATAAACTAAAGCCATCGAGGAATCCTGCAATGTGCTGGAGAACCTCGTATGGTAAACTACTAAAATGATCAAGTGACAGTCCTACTGAATAACTCCTTGCATTTTCAAATAAACTAGATAAATGAGGCTGAACTCCAAATGATCTTAAATGTCGATCGTGAATAATCTTTGACCCTTGTGTTGAAGGACAAAATCTGCGTTGGGAATATGTGCATCCATAATACGCCAAAGGACATCTTTGCTCTATCCAACCATTGAGACCAGCATGAATATCGCCGTGAACATTTTTGAAATGAGAAGAAAATTCATCTCTTCTAAATAGTTGCCCACATAAAAATGTAAACATAGATCTCTGTTTAGTTTGGTACCTTGCAACACATTCCAGCACCAAATCCAGACCAAGTGTCTGAAAAGGACTGGGGTTAGAAAGCTGTGGATTTGCATGATCACATGCAGAAGCTGAGGCAATATCGCCAACCATTGTATTTGTAGCAAGTATTGCAGAAGGAAAAGAAAAAGTCTGTGTTCCAAAATCAACACGATAGCCATCAACATTACGACTGTCTGAAATGCCTCTTCCCCCAGGTGAATCCCCTAAGCAAAAAAGCAAAGCAGCTGTAATAAGGTCAATTCCATTAAGACCCATGGGATCTTCCTTAAGGTCCAAATCTGCTGTATCAACCGCTTTGTCTTCCATTTTAGCTTTAAACCAGTGAGCATCAACAAGAAAAGGACGTCTACCAAAAACAGCTACATTCCTCAGTCCTTGCTCCTCTTTTCCATCCAGCCTTTGATCTTTTTCAGTGCCCTCAAGCTTAACACCATTCACCATATCCGATTCTTGTACTACAGCAGACAAGGGTTTATTTGGATTAAGCAAGACCTCCTCAGAATCCATTTCTAAATCACAATCACCATTTTGCCTAGACTGAAAAGTGTGCACATCTCCTGGATTTTGATTGTGAAAGCCATTGCACAAAAGGGTTGGATTACTTACTTGAACATCTTCATTAACTAGATCATAACTGCCGTTTGACCCAGGGTAGAAATCACTTGAACCATTCTGATGCACATGTTTTACGGAGCTGCAGGCAATGCCACCCACAGCTTCAATATTTTCTTCCTCTTCATATTCCTGATCTTTGTTGCCATAATTACCTATGCAACTCTGTTCAGACAACTGAAAATTTCTGTTCATCTCGCAGCTTGCCTCTCGTAACCTTCCATTCAGCATGGCAATGTCTCTTGTGGCATTATTAAGAATATCCAGTGCTGCTGCTAAACTTTTAGTGGTCTCTACAGTAGCTTGATATAGTGCACTGTATGAATCGTCATCATCAGAAATGCCATGTGCAATTCCATTTGCAATTTCACTAGCAATTCCATTTGTAATTTCATTAGCCATGCCATTTGCAAGTTCGCTAGCAATTCCATTTGTGATTTCATTAGCAAACCCATTTGCAATTCCATTTGCAGTCGGCTTATCACAGCTAACAGATTCAACAGAAATTTGTTCTAGCGACCCAAGCTTTTCGGTTGCTTTTGGCATCATAGTTGCCACTTTAAGGGATTCCAGAAGCATCCGTTGATCTTGGAGTGCTAAGGCCATATCCAGCTGCTCTACTTCATCAACATCTTTACTCAGGTTTTCATAAGATTTGCGGTCAGCATAACTTACTGGCCATCTATTCCATTCCATAGTGCAGCATACTACACTTGCAGGACATATTTGCAAATGCTCTGCTAGCTTGTTACGGGTCACAATAAAAGGGCATCCAAAGCCATTATTTAAGCAAGGCACTCTTTCAAGGGGGCACAAAATCCGATGTTCATCAGCCTTACAGGAATGAAAGACTGCCCCACAAACATGCGGACACCCAATTAAATCACAGGAAACTCCATTGTCAGGCCTGATCATACAACGTCGGCTGACACAGTTGACACAATGAGAATGTTGAGGTTTTTCATCCATGGTAAGGCTGGGTCTATAACAAAAAAAAATAAAATACATGAAATACATATTAACCACATTGCTATAGCAATCCATTATAAATAGCACATTGTAAACACGTAAGAATTAGAAAAAATTGTTAAACACATAGTTATCTCCCACTATATACATATATGAATACATATAGCCACACACTAGCTGCTGGCAGTAAATTAACTGGGATATTATATGGACACGATATGGCTACAAACATCATTTAACACAAGGTAAGTTTAATCCTAAAAAACAATTAAAATCTATATAAAAAGTTTTAGTAAAAGTTTAGTAGTAATACTCTACTTTGTGGTTATTTTCCCTTTAAATACAATGTGTTTTCATAGTGTAATCAGAGTTATCCAAGGATTTCCAGGAGTGGTAAATATTACCCATCAGATGACTAGATGGTGTGCAACATCTCTCCCAGAATATACAGTTGAGAGGGTTACAGGAAGGGAACAGCTGCTTCATACAAAACAATCTATGCTATGGCAACGGACATACTGCAAACATCTCCATTCTTGCTATATCTATCATGACTAAGCAACCCTAAAAGCCATTGCAGTCACCCTCCAGGCCTCAACATGCAAGCATATTGCAGTGATTGTGACAAATGCATAGCAAAGACACACATTTTATATATATATATATATATATATATATATATATATATATATATATATATATATATATATATATATATATATATATATATATTATATATATATATATATATATAATTCATGTGTTTAAATTGAAAATAAAGAAATAAAGTTGAAAAATGTTATATAAAACAAACCTGCTATAAATTTCCAGTGACTGCCCCTCTCTACCCATGCTAGAGAAACTTACCAATCACTACTTATTGAAATGAAGAGACCAACTGTAGTCATATGATTAGGAGGCTATTAGTACCAGCAAAAGCAACCCCACTTTGGGTATCAATCCATTCCCATTGTCACCAGTTCACTATGGTTGAAGGTACTGGCAGTGGCCATAGAAGAGACATCCTCTTTACATATGAAGAAGGCTACTAAAACCTTACAGCAAAATACCACCCAATGCCACCCCAAACCTCACTTCCAGTTTGGGCTTACTTCCCATACTCGCAAGAATTTTTACCACTCCTCCCTATATATTATCTCCCTTTATTATCCACCATTTGTAACATTACTATTTCATGCCCTTAGTAGAGGTTGCTATAATTACTGATTTTTGGACAGTCACATTTCTGTCATGGGGCCTGGCAGCACTTTTACCAGGGGTGTCAATAAGCTGCCATTGGTAACTTTAAGAGTACATGTATCCAGAAAGCTTTGAATTACAGCAGTTGATAGACTCCATTTTAATCACAATATTGCAATTTTTAAAAATAATTACCCTTTTCCCTGTAATAAAACAGTACTTTGTACTTGATCCCACCTAAGATATAAAATTAATCCTTACCGAAGGCAAAAAAATCCTATTGGGTTAATTTCATGTTTAGATCATTTTTTACCAGACTTAAGGTATGAAGATTTAAATTATAGAAAGAGTTCTTAAATCAAAACCCCCCAGCATTCTGGATAACAGGTCCCATACCTGTAATGTTTTTTTTTAACTTGCTATTCAATGCTTTGTGAAAATGTTTTAGAATCAATAAGTTGAATTTTTAAACAAATTTTACTATAGATTATAACTGAGCTGGTAAAGCAGTAAGGGCGAAGACACACGGGGCAATTAGTCGCCACGACTTTTAATTAACGAGGTCACACCAACTAATCGCGGCATCTTTTAGCCCATAGGTTATACTTGCTTCGCTGGGACAAATCGCGGTTGCAATTTCAATGCGCAGATTACTCGCAGCAACTTTTTAAAAAGTTGCAGGGAATAATTGCAACAGTAAGCTGCTACAAAGCTACTTAGTAGCAGCTATTTGTCATGGCTACTAAAAGCCAGAAAATACCCTGCCATAGATAATACTGAGAATTACCTCTGCTAAAACACATGTAGAGACAGTTATCACTAAATATTCAGCATTGTCTATTTTAGTAGCCATGACCAGTAGCTGCTAGTAGTAGCACTGTGTATCTTGACACTAAGAAAATTGGAAAAAAAAATGTAACAGATGGAGAAAAAAAAAAATGAGTAAGTAACTCTTCCCTATGGTTAATGAAAAACTATATAGAGGAATATATGTTATTACAGATGTGATATTGGATAACTGTATAATGGTCCAAATGAGAATTTAAGTTGTGTGTGATACTATATTTAACCAAGCTAGATGTAGAGGATTATGGTATGTGCTGCCCTTTGTACAGTGCATAGTCAAAGCATTAGAAACAAAAACAAATGTATAAACAGCCCAACACTGCTAACAAATGAGCTGGGAATGTGTGATTTAGCTGAACAGCTGCTTTTCAATGGCGCAATAAAACAAGCTAGAGCAGACACACAAGGAAATAAATGTCAAATAGCCTTAGCTAGAATGAAAAACTACTTCACAAAGGACAGTTAAACATCATTTTAAAGGGAAACTGCTGCTCATATACTGTAATGTTTTTTCCATACACACATGCAGGATCTGGGCCCCTTTAGAGCTCCTTCAATGAATAGTGTGATACAGGTTATACATCTTTAAAAGAGGGGTATGAAACCACTCCTCCAGAATAAATCTTATTAAACTAAATGTCTACCTCTTATATTATCTCAATATTGATTCTAGAACTAGTAAAAACTCTTGAGCTGTACCTCAAACCAAAATCTTTTTAGGTCTCCCCTTCCTATCAGAGGCAAAAGAAAAAAGGTATCCCAGTAATACTTTGCTTTTAAAATATGCACTACATAATTTGATTAAATCAGACACACACTAGTAGGAGAAGACCAACCTTTAAAAATAGAGAAATAATACGTTATTTCCAGAAATGCAGTAATTGAGGCTTAACATTTCGCAGGTGCAGCTTATTTGATCTATTGCTTATGTATCATGGTCCCCAACCCCTGACTCCTACAGATGCCATAGTATTTCTCAAAGCAGTGCAGAATGCTTTGCAGAGTGATTTGAAAAAATTAGAAAACTGGGCAGCAAACTGGAAAATGAGGTTCAGTGTTGATAAGTGCAAAGTTATGCACTTTGGTAGAAATAATATAAACGCGAACTATCTACTGAATGGTAGTGTGTTGGGGGTATCCTTAAATGAGAAGGATCTAGGGGTTTTAGTAGATAACAAGTTGTCTAATTCAAGGCAGTCATTCTGTGGCTACTAAAGCAAATAAAGTGCTTTCTTGTATAAAAAAAGGGCAGTGACTCAAGGGATGATAACATAATTTTGCCCCTTTATAGGTCCCTGGTAAGGCCTCACCTTGAGTATGCAGTGCAGTTTTGGGCTCCAGTCCTTAAGAAGGATATTAATGAGCTGGAGAGAGTGCAGAGACTGCAACTAAACTGGTTAAGGGGATGGAAGATTTAAACTATGAGGTTAGACTGTCGAGGTTGGGGTTGTTTTCTCTGGAAAAGAGGCGCTTGCGAGGGGACATGATTACTCTGTACAAGTACATTAGAGGGGATTATAGGCAGATAGGGGGTGTTCTTTTTTTCCCATAAAAACAATCAACGCACCAGAGGTCACCCCTATAGATTAGAGGAACGGAGCTTCCATTTGAAGCAGCGTAGGTGGTTTTTCACGGTGAGGGCAGTGAGGTTGGGGAATGCCCATCCTAGTGATGTGGTAATGGCAGATTCTGTTAATGCCTTTAAGAGGGGCCTGGATGAGTTCTTGAACAATCAGAATATCCAAGGCTATTGTGATACTAATATCTACAGTTAGTATTAGTGGTTGTATATATAGTTTATGTGAGTATATAGATTGGTAGGTGTGGGTTGTGTTTGCTGGGTTTACTTGGATGGGTTGAACTTGATGGACTCTGGTCTTTTTTCAACCCTATGTAACTATGAAGCCATTATATTTGTCAGGTCACAGAGCAGCAATTTCAGAGGGATTAAAATAAATAAAATTAGTTGTTTTTTGCCAACTCATGCATGAGTGTTACGGATCTCCATCCAATTCTTGACCAGTTGAAAAGTTCTAGAGGAATTTCAGTCAGATTACCCTGGAATGGGTAAAATACAAATCTTTTGGTACACAGGTATAACAAAAATCCTACAATATTATATTAAAGGTTATGTTAGTCTACTGTTTGCACATTAAACAGTGCGCTGGCTTGGGTGCCTTTTTACTTTTTGGGCCCCCCTATGCTCTTAACCCCACTGGGGTATTTAATTTATATTCTTGCCAGCCCTGTCCCCTCCACTGTTGTCAGAGATGAGTGGGTCAGGAGCTGGTAAATAAGTAATTGTCCACATTGGCTTGGGTTCAGGTTGGAAGCGGGTGGGATAGGTTAGTCATGGGTTGATAATCATCACTACAGTGTGCCCCATAACAAGAATTTATACCATATTCAAGCCCACAGGACCCAGACCTGAACCATCATATATATTTGACTAGTAGCAAGGAAAGTAGTGTCCAAATCAGTGACTGAGCATATGTTGTGGCCAAGCCAACCAATAAGATGGGGATGGGGGGGGGGGGCTTATATTTGGAAACATTACAATTTCTGAAGAACACATCCTCTAGAAAAGGTGTGCATCTTGGATTCTTGTGTCTGCTTGGCCTGCAGGGACACTGAATGTAGCACACACTGGTTCAACTATACTGGTGGCAGGGAGTGTGACTGTATCCAGGCCAAGCCCTACCACAGGGCTGACAGGAGACACTGCAACACAATCTTATTTGCAAGTAGGGTAGCAAGCAATATTCATGAACAAGTCCAGGGGTAGGTGGCCTGTAGGTACACCATGGTGTCACGGGATGCTTTCCTATCACATTAAAGGTAAACAGATAAACAGAACCCCCACCCAGGAGTTTTAACCATGAGTTAACTACAGTGTTCTGGAAAACAGATCTCACACTGGTATTTAAAAGTATTCTATCATCAAGTTATAATACTATTTCATTTTTATACAACCTTTTATAGTCTCTTGCTCAAGGTCAGATTGATTTTTTTCTATTGTTAATAAGCACAATACATTTTACCTACCTGGGTATCTATCTAGGCCGCCTTAACTTTTATTCTCATAGTTAAATCAGTAACTGGCATTAAAGGCAAACTAAAGCTTAAAAAAAAAAAAAAAGTATCATAGTATGACTTCACATTATGTTTTGGGGTTCTGTACCAGCCCAAGGCAACCACAGCCCTTTAGCTGTGAAGATTTGTTCCCCCAGTAGCCCCATCATCTTCTCTTCTGTTGATTCATTGCCCATGCTCTGTGCTGCTGTCAGTTACTGAGCTTAGAGACCAACCAATATAGGGCCAATTAGTAATTAATTCACATTTCACATGACATGGCAGTGAAGACACCAGTGCAGAAAAATTTAATAATCCGCTCTATGGCATCATGGTTATATGACAGGCAAATCTTATTTTCTGCTTGACGAGTTACGATGACCTTTAAGCTTAGCTTCTGTGCACAAATCTGAAGGCCTGGATCACTCCAGTTTTAGAATTGTGCAGTAAGTTTAGTATATAGATCATGTCATTTTCATATTCCTTTTTAGTGTTTAATTCTCCTTTAAAAGCAGTGAGATATTAACCTTCCTTTACCCTAAAGGCAAGGTATGTCTGGCTGTGATGCAAAGTGATTATCTAGAATTCCATCCGTAAACCAAGCAGAACCTTGGGGACCTATGGGGTGTTCTTTACCAGCACAGTATAAATCATTGTGCTCTCATAAACTAATGAACTCTATTAGCTGGTTATTTATTCTTCCCAGTTGGTGGATGGGATTTAGTGCACTTAGGAACACAGTTGCACAAGATGTGACTCAAGTGTTATCAGGACAGGACCCCGAGAGTTTACGTAAGGACACAGCACCATTTTTAATCTCAGGTTTCATCATGCAACTTGCACAGTGACAACGCATAAACTTCGAATGCTAAGCCTGCTGCCAACATTAGGGTTTCCTCAAAGCTCTTTAACCTAATAAGATCCTCAATAATTCAGAAATGTAGCTGTATGTTCTTTTTAAGGCTACATTATACCTGTTATAAAGTATGCAAAATATTTGACATTAAAAATGCTTTATTAATTTTTATTAATTCAATTTTATACAATTAATACCCAGCATACGGTATAGGGTATGGGAGCCCTCATCTATCTCTCTCTATATTATATTATACTGGAACAAGGACAGCACTCTTAGGATTTAAAGAATTGTGAGCAAAATGTAAATGCAAAAACAGAAAGATTTATTACTCTACATTTCAGTCGCACACAGAATACCTTCATCTCCAGGGTTTCTGTGCGAGACCGAAACGTCGCGTAATAAACCTTTCTATTTTTGCATGTACATTTATATATATATAAAAAAACACGTGACGTTGGCGTGACATGACATGCGTTTTTAATACACAATTGATTGTTTTTGGAATATAACTCGGTGTTGCTGGTCTTTTTTTGAGATATATATATATATATATATAGGCTGAGGCACACACTTATAGGGATTACAACCTGGGTGCAAATCAGATAAACAATGTAAATATGTAATAAATGCTGAAGCACACCAGGAAAATTTAATCAAAAAAAGATACTTATTTTATTTAGATTAAATAAAATAAGTATCTTTTTTTGATTAAATTTTCCTGGTGTGCATCAGCATTTTTGTACATATATATATATATATATATATATATATATATATTTTTTTTTTTTTTATAATTTTCAAGATTACCAATTTGTATGCATATAAAATCAAGTCTTGTTTTACAGTAATTTATTTGATTACTCCCATGTTTACTTTGGACTGTCCTAAAGCTTAATATCTAACAAATGTAGGAATGTCAATGTACCCACCCACTCCTGGCTGATATGCAATCTCCTTATGGATATCTGCTAGTGATATGTGCTATTATCACAAGAACCATGCATTTATATATTAACTGCATAGTTACCCTTTTGTATGTTTGTATGTTTCTGGACTGCAGAGAAAAGTATAACAACCCAGAGAGAATACTCAAAACCCACACAGACAGTGTCCTTGCTGTGCTTGAATACAAGACACCTAAAGGTCCCCATACACAGGCCGATTGTAGCTGCCGATATCGGTTCCTTGGACCGATTCAGCAGCTTAACGGCCTGTGTAGCGGCAGAAACGAGGGGCCTGCCCGACCGATATCTGGCCTGAAATCAGCTTGTTGATGTGGTTCCCGAACCGACTGCCCCATTACCGCCAAACGATCAAATTAGCCTACACACTCCCCGATATCGCCCACCCGTAGGTGGGGATATTGGGTGAAGATCCGCTCGCTTGGCGAACTCGCCAAGCGAGCGAATCTTAACGTGTATGGGGACCTTAAGTGATGTAAGGCCACCATGCATGCAGGATTCGGCGACTAGGGATCAGGTGTGTTGGTCATCCAAGGGGGTAATGAAAGAATGGCACTACATATATGGCCAAGTGCAGACTTTGTCAAGTCTATGGACTGCCAGGCCGACTGCTTCTTCATTTTAGCTTAAATATTAATAGGAATATTAAGAGTTTGTGTTCTGTTCTATATCTGGAAAAATCATTTGTAAACGACTTGGTATTCTGCTGAATCCAAAAATTGATGTGTTTTGTGCATCCTCAGTATTTTCCTCTGAACATTAAACTAATTCTATTAGAACAGCAGACAGAATAGCACCTGTTTTTTCTCAGCAGCAATGACTTTTACAATGCTGGCACACCATTCTTTATCTAGCAGCGCATGCAAGTAACCTGTAACTTCTCAGTATTATATAACTAATTAATTCCACACTGGTTCACAGAGGGTTCAGTACCAGGCATACATAAACACCAGGTGCTTCTATGTATTGGATCCCAAGATTCCCAACATCCAATCAACTAAATACACTCACCCCATCCTAGGGTTTGCAATTTGGAACTGTCCTAAAGAAAACAGTGCTATTGGGAGGTATGGAATACAGGTTTATTTTGCTTTACATAGTAAGTTAGGTTGAAAAAAGACATATGTCTATCGAGTTCAACCTTAATGCCTATATATAACCTGACTAACATCTACATTTATCCACATTAAATCTCATCTGCCACTTAAGACGCCCAGATTGCCAGTTTGTCAAGATGCTGCTGCAAGATAGAACTGACTGGGCTGTAGAGTTTTGTGTCATCTGAAAACACTGATACATTACTTTTAATAACATCCCCTAAGTCATTTATGAACAAGTTAAACAAAGTGGACCCTGTCCAGAACCCTGAGGGACCCCACTAAAAACCTTACTCCAAGTAAAGAATGTACCATTAACAACCACCCTCTGT
The DNA here is from genome assembly GCF_000004195.4 of Xenopus tropicalis. NCBI lineage: Eukaryota > Metazoa > Chordata > Amphibia > Anura > Pipidae > Xenopus > Xenopus tropicalis. The sequence continues at coordinate 41,929,586 of NC_030681.2, read as the reverse complement.
ACCTGATCCAAACAGATCACATCTACTGCACCCCCACTGTCCAGCTTCTTACTAACGTCATCATAAAAAGCAATTAAACTGGTCTGATATGACCTAAAGCCATGCTGATTACTGCTCATAATGCCATTCTCCAGTACATAATTTTGTATGTGATCCCTTAACAAGTCTTCAAATAACTTGCCCACCATGGATGTCAAACTTACTGGCCTATAATTGCCAAGCTGAGATCTTACTCCCTATTTAAGTACAGGAATGACATTAACCTTCTTCCAATCCAAGCGAGTATGAGAAACAGAGGCAAAACAAAGGCAACTTCCGCAAATCGCGGCTCCGTGTATGCCATCCCTCCGGCGATAATAGCTGCCTGTGACAAGGGAGATTTGGGGCGCGGCGACTAAACTCCCTGTGTGTCACAGCCCTAACCTCCTCTCCTGAGCTCAGCTCAAACAACATTGTATGCAAATTTAAGCTTTACATGTGCTTTAATATTTGCTTTTAATTCCTGCTTAACGAACAGACGGACCCCTAATCCTTTTCTATTGCCTCCAATCCTCCGAAACAACGTATAGCCTCCAATATTAACTGCCCCGTCATGTGACTCATTCAACCACTTTTCAGCAATGCCAATCACATCATATTTCCACTCCAACGCCAGCACCTCCAGCTCTCCCATTTTACCAGTCAGACTCCTTGCATTAGAAAACATACACTTAATAGCGGCATCAGCACAAAAATTTTGCATAAACAACTTATGGTCCTCCCTGTCATTATCAGTATCCCGAAGCAAGTCTCCTCCCCCATTTTCTCCTACTCTGCCCACTAAGTCATCTATCCCAGTGCTGTCCAACGTCTGTGGTACCGAGGGACGGAAACCGAGGGAATCCGGCCTCCGTGGTGGAGGGCCGATAATGGAAGCTAGTTTAGACCACTCCTCTTTTTAAAACCACACCCACTTGAAACAACACCCATGTTATCGCATGACCATAGCCATATTAATGGTGGTAGTACAGCAAAAACCTGCCATACTCTGCCTTCCCTACCCATCCTTTGTGTGCCATACTCTACCTGTCCTACCCTGCCTGTGTGTGCCATACTCTGCCTGCCCTATGCTGCCTGTGTGTATGGCACACACAGGCAGCATACGGCAGGCAGAGTATGGCACACACAGGCAGCCTACAGTGACACAATGCTGGAACTGCTCCTACAGTCTGCACAATAACTATATATTAGAAAACTTTTTAATTGCTGTACCACCACAGTATATGTTCTTTTTATAGTGTGTAGGGTTTATTTATGGGTTTCTACTGCTCCTACAGTCTGAGGTGTGAACAGTTGAAGAATGAAGGTGATTACAGTCTGAGCCTGAGGTGTGAACACTGCAGGGGGTGAACAATGCAGGGGATTACATTTTTAAACAATACAGGGGGGCAGTACTGATGCCATTTAAAGCTTACACAAAGGTAAGCCATCAAAGCAGACAGACAGGTGGGGGGCCACACAGAGGGGGATTGCGGGCCGCCAGTTGGACAGCACTGATCTATCCTATCTACCACCAAATTACTCACTGCACCCACCCCCCCACTTTGTTTAAAATCTACTCTAGCCATCTTCTCCCCCAAAGCAACTGTTACTGAGGTGCAGCCCATCCCTGGCAAAGAGCCTGTAGCCGATTGAAAGATCAGCCCATTTCTCCAGAAACCCAAAGCCCTCCTCCCTGCACCAGTCTCTCAGCCACACATTAATTTCCCTGAGCTCCAGCTGCCTTAACGTTGCTCGTGGCACAGGTAATATCTCTGAGAAGATTGCAACAAATTACCCTATCCACCTTTCTAATAATTGAATCTCCTACAACTATAGCCTGCCTTCCCTTCCTACCACTACTCCCCCCACCTGTATTAGAGGTGCTGGCTCCCAGTGTACTCTGGGATTTAGCCTGCTCCATACATGCCAGCTCAGAGCTGTCTTCCCCAGCATCTTCACCTAAAATGGCAAATCTGTTGGTATGTACAAACTGTGGACCAGCCCCCCTACCCTTCCATCCCCTAATCCCCTACTTCCCCTCTTGATTGTTACAAAATTGTCTCTCTCATTAACCTCCACTGTCCCTTCTCCACCCCCCCACTACACCGGCCCCTGCCAGTAGTTGCTCAGTGACTGTCCTGTTCTCCCCCATTGTTGCAGCTGCCCTCAGTGCTGCCAGTTCCCCTCTTAGATTCCGCAATTCAGATTCCAAGAGGAAAACCCACCTACATCTCTCATAAGTAAATGCTGCATGGAACTGCTGCTCCAGGATCACATACATGCAACAAGATACACACTGAGTAACCCCGGCAATTCCTCGTATACTGCCTTTTTACTTTTTAAATGCCTTTTTGTTTTTAACTGCTTTAGAGTCACTGCATACATAAAGTAGGTCCTTGTGCAGACCCTCCCGCACATAGGGACTTGCATATCTACCTACATTACTCTCCACACTGCAGTGGCTCTATATGAGCACACTGCTGTGCTCTTGGCAGCTAAAAGGGAAAAAAAATCTACTACGAGAGCATGAAGAAACCATAAAAGGCAAAGTTACCATGAATTACTTATTCTGGGCACTGTACCAGCTGCATCATATAAAAACACACATAATGTTGTTTTCAAAGGGCACTGTGATGAATATAATTCTTTTCTTCAATGAGATTAGCTCAGGATGCTGCTAATTCTTAAAGGAATAAAAAAAATAACATAACATAATATCCTCACTTAAATTCCTCATAAAATCTGAAAACTGTCAGCTGTACAAAAAAATAAAAAAGTAAATGAATGTCCTGTACTAAAAGTTAAATAATGAATATCCAACATGGGTTTTAAGTGGTATCTTGAGAATATACATTTAAGGCAGGGATGAAAAGATACAAGATAAAAGGTTGGGCAATAGGAAAGCGTGGAAACTGTTTTCACTCGGACAAACCTGATTCCTCAGATTGAGTGGAAACCATAACAGTCTACCTCTTTCTTGCAGGGACCATTTCCCCACCCACATTTAGGATTACAGTCTTTCAATCCCCACCTCACCTTGTTCCATGTTGAACTGATGGATTCTGGGACTTAAAATCCTTTCTGTCTCCCATTATGGGTCACGCACATATTTTCTGGAAAAAAGAGGGACTTTAAGTCCCAAAATCAACATGGAGCAAGATGAAAGAGGGGTGTAGCATAGAAGTTTTCTATAACTGATTTTATGATGATTTGCAATATACATGTGCTTTGATATATCAATCAAATCTAAGGTTGGAGACAAGCAAAAGGACAGCTATTGCCCAATGTACAAAGTTCTTATTGGGAACCTGAAGGTACCAAAGTTTGTGGGCCCCCCTGATTTGTAACTATAGTCATACAAAGATAAATAAATCTATTTATTTATTGTATTATTACTGGTTTTTGTGTTATTGCTCACTAACAGTTCATCAGAAGGATTTATCATGATCCTGCATATTTGTATTAATGTTATTTATGTTAATTAATACAAATTATGAATATTAATAAAGGGGTTAAATGGGTGGGGGTGTGTAGAAATGGTCCCTGTGAGTCAGATGTTTACAACCAATCTTGGGAATAATGTGATGTAAAGAAAAAAATTTTTCTTTTTTGCAGTCCAGATATTGTTCATGCACTATTTACAGAAGACAAACTGAACAAGCTTGTCAAATGGAAGGGGGGTTTCCCTATAACTTACCTACATTGACATATATCAAAAGATAGAGGGGACATAAAAATGCTAGTACAGAAGAGCAGTACAGCAGTTAAAGTAGGCCCTGCTCATTAGAACTTACAATCCAAAAGACAAGGCAAGCCACAAAGCTTTGGTCTCACAAAGCATTATAACCATAGGCCATGTTCCATTAATGTGACAGCTCCTTACAGCAGTTACCAGAGAACTAATAAATGAACTGACTCAGTGCAGGAACAGCTGGATCAGTCAGCAGGTGGAATCTCCCACTGTCAGTCAGCTACAGGGGCGTGACCTGCCTTATAAATGGCACATTGCTCTGCCAGTGAAATGTGATGCATGGCTGAATTTTGTAGGAAGTGCTGGCACTGGGTTAAAGCAAAGGCAATGCTCTTGCAAGAAGTGCTTCCAAGAAAAAGTTGCGGCCACTAATCGCATTGTTTGTCTTCACCCTAATAGAAGCATTAAGCTATTGCTGGGACTTATTTCTCAGATTTATGGCTGTAAAGGAGATTTCTGAGTTTTCAGAAGGAGCCAGCTCTACACATTAGAACTGCTTTCAGATAACCTATTGATTCTCCTACTCCCATGTGACTGGAGGAGTCCCAAGCCGGACTTGGATTCCTTACTATTGAGTGCTATTCCGATACCTACTTGGAGCTGCTAGCTTGCTCCCTTCCCATTGTTCTGCTGATCGGCTGCTGGGCTTAGTTACCATCAAGTACAAGGCACTGTTTTATTATTAAACAGAAAAAATTTAGAATTATTTGCATAAATGGCCTTCCTATAATTCTGACCTTTTTGGGTAACAGGGTTCCAGATAATAGACCCCATACTTGTATTAATAAATAAGGTTTCTTATTGAGAGTAATGCTGGCTTGTTTTAACTCTTGCTAACCCAAGCACTTTATACAAAATTTATTTAAATGTGGTCTGCAAATGCAGCCTGAAAACCATTCTTTCACTGATTCATATAAAGTCAGCCTGGACTTTTATCAAACACAGGGAGATTTTGGACTTTTTAACTGCTGCGTTTTTAAGTGGCTTAAACATGGTGCACCAAAACCACCCCATTAATTCCCAGAGCTTTCAAGTGATTGCCATAAAAACAAATGGGAATGATTGGTTCCACCTAAAAACCTTCCCCTGCATTCTGGCACAATAACATGATTCACAGCCTTTCGGTCTGACAGCCCACATTTCATTACCTCCCACAGCTCTCTTATTGGGTTATTATCTCCCCACAAGAAGCCAGAAGGGGCAGTCACCTAGAAACCAGTGGTTCTTTGATCAGCTAATTGTGCCATAATATTACTTCTCCACAGCAGGGGCAACCTCCTAGGGTTTTCTCAAAACCAGTACAGATATTTGTGCTACTCCTCAGTGCAAGTCTTTGAGAGAATTTAAGGAAAGAATGTCAATTTAACAGTAAGATTTCCCATGAACTAAAATTTCTTTTACAGTTCTCCAAAGGCAGCGTGATAATATTTTGCTAGGACAATAACAATGATATTCTAACAGATGATAGCAAGTGAGGCCTATACTCCACACATCACAGTCTTGTCATTGGCATCAGAATAAAATCCCTAAATCAGCTTCCCACATGGGGCATATCACAAAATTGTGGGGCATATCACAAAAAATTTTTTTTTATAAGTTTTTATTTAAGGTTTTAACATTTTTAAAAAAAAAAAAAAAAAAAAAAAAAAAAGAAAATTTAGAAGGAAAGAAGAAAAGAGGAAAGAAGGAGAGAGTATATAGAGCTTTGGCGAGCCTGGCAGAGTTATACAGATTGTGCATTTAACCAGGTGTCCCACACTGCATTGAACTTGGTTGGGCAGCCTCTAGAGATATAGAATAGTTTTTGCTTAGGTAGCACGTCGTTGATTAATTTTTTCCAAAAGGTAAGTGGCATATCACAAAATTTAGTCTAGGATAGATATTCCCACATAATAAACCCAAACAAGCAAGAAAATATCAGTGTACCTTTTAAATAACCCATATGGTGAACTTTTAGAAATAATGTTGGCAACACTACACAGAATGTACAACTCCACTGCTACGAAAACAGACTGCCCTCGACAGCAAGGTTTTTGCTTGTCCCAAAAATATACTCTAAATACCATCTCCTGTAGCTCAATGACTTCCTGCTCTACTATGCCATTAAATTGTTCCATAAAGAGCTGTTCACAGAATGACTGAGTGACATAATTTGACAGATGTCAGACCAAAAGCCCAGATTACATACTAAGCATGGTATCCTAGACCATTCCTGCTGCAAGAAGCTAAACTAATTGTTTCTTCTCTTGGCTTATAAATGTAAAACAAAATTCTAGCTGTCAATGTGGCAACTGCCATATCCAGAAATGCAACAGAAATTAAAAAAAATTAATAAATCAGGCCAAGATACTAAATCAATGTAAGTATGCCAGACAAGATTAAAGGATAATTAAAAAGCAATACAATTACAGGCTTGTTTTATGTTTTATCATGACATGAAGCTTCTGCAATACTTTTTCCTGTTTAGTAACCACGTATTCTCCCGCTATATTTTTTTTTATTATAACAAAAGACAATCTGTAAACAATTCAGTTGCTAAAAAAGGACAGGTAGAGTCCTGCAATGGTCCAATTTCTGAATTCAGTGGCCTATTGGGAGGGCCCTGAACGACATCAGCCCTACTTGCGTTAAATACTCACTGCCAAGCCCACATGTAACATAGACAGGGGAATTAAAAAACAAAAAAAAAAAAACGGGGGAATGCCATATAATGCTAGGAGTCCATAATCAGTCACCAAGGCGCTCTATGGTGGCTTCTATTTCAGAATGTGCCATGAATATAAATGGGCAAACAGCTACAGGCATACTTCACACATCAGTACAATCATCATTCTCAATCTGCAAAATCAGACAGTTACGAGGCAGTTTTAGGAGAATAAAAGTAAATTTGCAATTGGCACAGGTTACTGGGCCATCTAAATACCCATACAACTGTAATGTGGAGTAGAGAATAGCTGCAAATAAACAGAAACATAAATTCCTGTTTATTCATATAAAACAATAATACAATAATAACTTTGTAAACAAGATATGTGTCTTTTATACATATGATTTAATATGAGTTATAGAAGCCAATACGAACGCTTGACTAGGTTAAGCCAGCAACAGCCATCATGTGGCAACTGCAAGTATGAGGTAAACAGGGCTAGGGGAATAATCCTGCAGACATAAACCTGAATAGCTTCTGTCACTGTGATAATCTTCAAATAAAATAAACAGGTCTCTTCCAGGAAAGTTTAGAACAGAATTTAAGAGACAGCCTGATTACAGCCCTGTACAACAGAGATGTCGCAATGTCCCACTCACATGCGCAAAGCACTGCAGGGAATCAACAGAGCGTAAAGTGGTCCTTCTTCCAACTTTCCATAACACATATTCAGTAGTTGAAAAGTTAGTTTGTTAATGCCTTTCTGACACTTAAAAGGGTCAGCTGTGCTCCGTGTTTGTTAATGCACAGGCATCTGTTACAGTGTATAAGGAGTCAGAACTAGTAGTGCAGAGAAATGTAAACAATCCAGATACTGCTTTAATGCCAGCTTTTCTTTTTCCTCACACACTTTGCAGAGTGCTCATGCGCATCAAAATGGTATTTCGGTGTACTGCTTTTAGTCACAAGAAATATTATTAAGTGCATGTGTACCACAGCATTCCAATGGAGAGTAGAAATGTCACACGTGCCTCCATAACCAAGATCATATAACACTGGAACAGCTCTGCTTAAAGAGCTATTCGATTTTATTTGGTCCAATTTCTTATAATTTTACACCTAAAGAAACAGCATGGAATATGTTGGAGAATGAATTCCTCAATATTCACAAGTATCAATGCAAACAAAGGGCTGAACCTGCTCAATAAATATAAACCAAGATAAGGTGCCAGGTACTTACTAGAGAACCCTTAGCTGCCAAAGAGTCAAAAATATAGGGGCAGATTTATAAACATACTGTTTTTAGTGGTTTTATAAAACCACCACAAATTTTAATGCAGAACAAAAAAAAAAAATCTGAAAATCTCTAAAATAAAGATTGCCAAGGATATCTCCCACTGACTTTAAGATGGTGTAGTTTTCTATTTTCCCATGGTTTTTTGCTCAACAATTTTTTTTTTGGAGTTTTATTGTAATTAGTAAAAATCCACAATTTTTAGTGCAAAAAAACACAATTCGTGAAAATGAAAAATTAAGAACTTTAGTAAATGGAGCCCATAGTGCTAAAGGGGACTTGTCACCTTAAGAAATAATTCCACATTGTATTTCTACTGTGCAATATAAACTTCATTTATACTAAATAAAAATGTTAAAATTTTGTTTCCTTCAGTCACACAATCACAGCAAGCAGGTAGGTGCCATTTTGAGGACACTGTTATTAAGGCAAGCTTTACATTATGCCAAAATCCTGTTTATGTGAAAAAATGGGGGACCTGATGCACATGCCATGGACAAGCTACACAATCAAATGTTTGGGAGAGAGAGGGGGAATGTGAGAAGTGCGGTGACATCTAGGAAATGCTGAATGTAAAGTGAAAGTAATTGTCTGCTATGCATCAATGCCTAAGGAATAGAGGTGGGACAGGCAATATTTGATTTACAGCTGGGATTTGTAAATGCTTTTATAATGGGTATGGATATGTTAATTAAAAAGGAATTTGGGTTTCATATTTAATTTGGGACTTGTATAATATAGATTTTTATGTTTTTATGGGTCCCCTTTATATAGAACCCCATAGCACACTGTATAGCCAGGTGAAATAAATGAAAGTTATTAGCCCATAGGCATACACAATACAGGCAACATTTTAGACCTTTATGCTATTGGATTCTTATTAAACCTATTTAAGAGTTTCAATACATAAGATTATGGCCTTATTCTACAAAGGTTAAATTAAAGAATAAACAAGTATCCAAATAACCCCCCCAAAAAATTAAGACTATCACAATATAAACAGACCTTGTTCATACTAATTATTTTTAATACACTAGTCAGATGTATATTAATACAGCTGGAGTAATATAATAAATGTCACAAGGTTTGCACCTGGTCCAATAATCCATAGCAACCAATAAGGTATTTACTTTCAAACAGGCGACAAGTACAGGATATCTAATGATTCGTTGGAAAAGGTTATTTGGCCTTGTTCCACTTACATCAACCCCACTGAAGTCTATAAAGCTGTTCACAGTAACAGTCTTAAAAAGCAGTTTTCTTGCATGTGAAATCCCCTTAAATTAAAGCAGGCAGTGTTTTAGCGATGAGAAGGTGGCCCAATACCAATGGGTTTACCTGCGGGTCGGGAGGGTTTGGGCCATCCTTGGCACAACATTTTGCAGGTTCCGTTTGAGCAATTCTGCCTGCTATCCCAGCCCGCAACCTTACACTGCCGGCTTCCGGAGCTCTGATTTAAAGGTGTGCGCCTGCCCCTTTTGTGAGGTAATTGATGGGTGGGTCAGGCACAGGTCTATAAATAGAGAGGACTAGCCAGGTCAGGTAGGGTTTGGGCCGAGTTTAAGCCGATACACACATCACTATCACTAGACAATGTGTCTACTTTTATGTACATTACATACTTTTTTTTTTTTTTTATTTAAAAGCTTTAAATAGTAATTACATTTTGCTTATCCAACTCCTACCAGTAAATGACCACAAATCTGAAACACCAGAGTTTGCATTTTAGAGCTGATATCCACCACATATGCCTGCACCCAGCTGATGCAATGGTTCCAGGTGCAGGCAAGAAAGAAGGCGGACCCAGCATAGGGACTGATTCTCAGCCTCTGGTTTTCCACAGGGCAAGATCTCCCTCCGAGAGCCACCAATTATGGCCAGATCAAGAGGCTTTGGCCATACAGGCTGACCGTCCTATGAGACAGTTATCAAGAAATCCGGCATACGTGGCCAGCATTACTCTATGAAGGCCGAGATCCATCTGCCTTTTTTCTGCAAAGGGCCTAAAAGGAGGATACAGATTAAATATTTTTCAGCACCTAGAACCTATAACAAATCAGAATCAGTATCCTATATATCCCTTTCTGATAAAACACATAACTTTACCCTCTAATATTTTGGATTTGATTACAAATTCATTTGGTTTAACAAATCCAATAGCAGCATCAGACAAAACTATGAAAATCAGATTAAAAGGGGTAGTTCATTTTTAACTAAACTTTTAGTGTTATGCAGACAGTGATATTCTGAAACAATAGGCAATTGGTCTTCATGTTTTATTTTTGTGTTACACTTTTTGTTCAGCAGCTCTTCAGTCTGGAATTTCATGTCACTGCCTGGTTGCTAGGTTAAATTGGACCCAAGCAACCAGGCAGTGATATGAATGAGAGACTGGAAAATGAATAGGGGCGGGCCTGAATAGAAAGAATAATATAAGATAACAATAAAATAGTTTGTTGGCAGCCGAGGTCATTAGAAAGTTGAAAAGAGGCAAAAGAATGAACCTATCATTCAAAAACTATAAAAAAAAAAATCTAGTTGAAAACTTGCTAAGAACAGGCCATTATTCAATGTAATAAAAGTTAAACTAGAGATCAATTATTGCTTTGCATTGCAACTCCTTGAGACTATGACTGCGATTGGACAGCATGAGCAGATCCAATCATTACAGACATTATGCTACACTACACATCATAAGTAAATGAAACAAATATGTTAGTCATTTCATATTGACAGTATTCCTTAAATGTCTGATTTACAAATGTTAGAAATGTTTAGAAATATTAGCACTCTACCTCTGAATCCTGCAAAGCAATGAGCACAAAGCCAAACAGTCTCATATATCTAGCCATTTTGCACATTCTCTCTGTACTGAGACAGGCAGATGGCACTGCCCACCAGTTCCACTTATAGAGACAGAGAAAGTAGTTGCCAATGCTCACCAGTTCAATATAGATACATAGAAAATAGCAGAATATTGTGTTTAAAAAGAACTGGTGGGTCAAGTCTGACCCTACAGCAAATCATATTTTGCAGCTTTATACTTTCAATTTCATTTCATGTATTTGTTGTACAGGTATGGGACCTGTTATCCAGAATGCTCAGGACCTGGGGTTTTCCTGGATAAGGGATCTTTCCGTAATTTGAATCTCCATACCTTAAGTCTTCTAAAAATCATGTAAATATTGAATAAACCCAATAGAATTGTTTTGCCTCCAATAAGGATTAATTATATCTTTGTTGGAATCAAGTACAAGGTACTGTTTTATTATTACAGAGAAAAGGGAAATCATTTTTAAAAATTATAATTATTTGCTTATAATGGAGTCTATGGGAGATGGACTTTACATAATTCAGAACTTTCTGGATAGCGGGTTTCCGGATAAGGGATCCCATACCTGTATAGTGTAGATAGTGTTGTACTTTTAAAAAATTAGTAATAGCAGTAATTCCTACACAGGAAATAGTATAAAGCTATCTTTGTACAGGTAGAACTTGTTCTTGAGTTATATTGTGTTGAAAATCTTGCTCAAAGTAGATGTAATTCTCACTGTAGAGAGCTTTCAATAATACATCTGTGATTTGGCCAAGAAATATTTAAAAATATATATAATTCCTAGAATAAATGCTGTTTTAGAAAACGAGACTATTGTGTTCTTGCATTAAAGGCATTTTAGTTTTATGCTGTTATGGTCTCTTATGAGGAATGTCTTGGTTCTTCTATAGGCCATTCACCTAAGATTCATGGTTTAAATATTAAATATAATCATTCCAATTTTTTACATAAATTGTGTAGCTGTTTGTTACAGTAATTGGCTGGATATATCAGATATAGCAGAAACAATGTCCATTATCACTTCAGCCTTTCATGGAAACAGTTACTGAGCACAACATGCTGTTATGAAACACAGTAATAATGTGTTATTGTTCTTTAGGCTCAGAGGAAATACATTTATATTTAACTGCCTTAGCCTTCATAAGCTGCATGCGGGGCAGAAACAACTGCACTTAGAAAGATCACATTAATAAAAAAGACAATACAAATCAGCCTTGACTGTAGCAAGAATACTGAAGCCGTGGTCCTCTGATTGCTCCCATTATAGTAGGTTATATATAGTTCATCACTGCCTAGAGAACTGCAGGTTCCATATCCTTGTTTATTGTGCAATATTACAGGCCTGAAGCTCTGAGAATGACACAACACATCATTATTCACTGCTTTCCAAACAACACATTCATCCAGCTTCTGTATAGTAGGACATTTACTGCTATTTGGTTTAATCATATGTTACAGCCACTGAAATGCAAGTTTCAAAGTCTCCTGGTACTTTTCAAGATTTTTGACATTTCAACTCAGACTACAGGGAGAGGATTTAGGCGGAATAGTAAGGCCTAGACCTCAGGCAAAAAACACACCTCATCTCTTAAGGGGGGGCTAGATATAGACCACCCAGTGAATAAAAGTTGATTTATAAGTACAGGGCTACAAAACATTCCTGATTATTGTAACTTCAGGTATTTATAAATGTTGCCAGGAACCACGACATAGAGACCCAACCTATGGGGCCATAGGACAAACAGTGCGCTATAAATAATGGCAAAGCAGTGGGTTAGAATACAGTTCTTTTCTACTGCAGTTTAACATGAGAAATAGTTGAGGAGTTATCAGCTGAAGACTGTAATGGCTAACAGTATAACTACTCTGGCTATATACTTGTTGGCCCACGGTCACCCCCGGGCTTACTAGGAGCTGCACCCCGACCAATTTCCATTAGAATGAAACTACTTTTTGTATGTAGAAAAGCCTTAATGTAAGTTTTCCAGTTCACAGTAAACTTTACCCTGTGACTTCTCCAGACTGAATTAAACTACAAGTCCCTACATGCCTACAGACTCTGATAGCAGCACTTCGGCAGCAGGTTGAAGAAGCCTGCCTATACCCCAGACATTCATAATCGCAGGCCTAAAAGATGACTGAACATTTTGCTTTGCATCACTCTTGGGGTTACCAAAGGACAAGAAAATCCCTGCAGCGGCGGCCCTGCACTTCTCACCTCAGCGACTCGCTGCCGCTTGGGGTACAGCTGCTGAGACGACCGTGGCCTCCACTTTCCTTGACTGCTACTGCCAAAAAAACCCACAGCTTTAACGTGGCCGAGCCTCCGTGATGTATCCAAGTGCTTCCGAACCCCGGCTCTCGCTTTCTTCTCCCACAACCCTTCGCTTCACTTCCACCACCTTCCCAGTGGCTGACGTAATCGCTACGTAATCCAGCGCCCCGCCCCCACCGCCAGTCTAGCTCAGAGGCCGCTGATTCCATTGCTGTGCGACTAGCTTATTAGTGAGAAAGGCTGCTCAGAGGCCTCAGAAGCAATCTCCTGGCTATAGCCTTATAAGTCCTATTCAGTTTCTTTCAGTTTACAGGAGCATTAAGTGTAGTAACGAGTTAGAATTAGAACACAAAAAGTGATACAGTGAATCATGTTTATATATATTTATAAATATATGTACACTATATAAATAACGCAGGGGTTTCCCCAGCTCTGAGAGAGGAATTTTTTCCAAAGTCAGAGTGAGCATGTGTTCTACTGTTTATGACCTTTTGGACAACTAGTGAGCGCATTCCAGTAGTTTGTGTATGAGATCAATAAATATTACATAAAGTTTCTTGTGCAGAATAACCAATATAGCAGGTAAAAATGCTAGTGTAATAGGTAAGAACAATAACAGAGATAGAAAGATATGTATTGCTTTCTAGAAAGGGTGTTGGCAACAGTGGTTACAAAACTGGGGTTGCTGCATTCAGAATACTGTTCAAAGCAAGTAATGGGGATGCCCAGAAGTAAGACAGTGAGATTTGCGATTTTGCTTATCCACAGAACTATATATCATGTACATGAAAACATACTTTTATCTTATTTATATTTACATATAGGTAAGGTATAGTAAAACTATTTTTCCTTATAGGGAAAGGTGGGTGGGTTCCATTTATGGAAAACGCCTTTGATTTGACAGTTAGGGGCAGGATGACTCTGCTTTTTAAATCCATCCCCACTACTATCCAGGAGTAGCCACTGTGGACTGACACATAAAGGGAGTGTGGCTGCAGCCAGACTTCCACATTGGCTAGAGTAAATTGGGCCTAGAAGTTCTGTTTTGGTATGGTTACATTAAAATTGGTTGGTATACCTTTAAATACTTTTAGAATTACTTATTAATTATTTAAAGAAAGATATTGTATGGCACTCTGAGGGGCAGTGCAGTTTTTTCCTAAAAGACGCTCTGGATTGGGGGGGGGGGAGTGAATTGTTGTTTATAAGTAATAATGATAATAATGTTTTGTGTTACAAGTCATACACCTAGGGTGCAGAGAATAAAAATATAAGACCAAGTTATTAGTGATTATGCCACTCTAAACAAGAAGATAACATTTGCCCAGAGGTATCTATGACAGTCAGGAAGTGCAGTGCACAATTACAGGTCCAGACTAGTGTTATGGCAAGCACCCTGTATAGATCCCATCTGTGCTATATTCTTTGTATTGCATTATTGCATTTTTGTTTTTAAATATTTGTGGTAGTTAATAAGGGTGGCAATATAAAGGGCCATATAAGAAGGACCACTGTAATTAGAAATACTGAACCAAATCCAAACCCTAGTTTGCTTATTCAAATCTCAGAAAATTCAGTACATTTGTTAAACAAAAAATATTGCGTGCAATTACCCATTTTGCTTCTTATGAGCAACTGCTTATCCAAATTTCTTTGGCAGACTTGGCACTCTATATAGTTCCTTATATTTATTAAGTTTTAGAAATTGCATCAAGGAGTCAATCTAGGTTTTAACCACAAAAAGGCATGTTAGGGACAGCGTGACTTTCTAGATATTGTTGTCCTCGGTCTCCATAGCTACCCTGTTCCCTAAGGGTGAGACAAGATACTTACTCAGTTTAAAAGTTGCCTTAACACTACTGACAGAAATACTACTATGGTTTATATAAATAAGCTGCTATGTAACTGTGAGGGAAGCCATACAGGTTGAAATAGGGCTAAATGGCACAGGTTATGTAGCAGAGAATAGATACGCTCTGCTTATATGTTATATGCTATGTTACCTGCGCCTTTTCTCCAGCTTGAATGGCTGCCACCATAGCTGCACAGCAGCTTATTTATTTAGAATATAGTACACAGCAGCTTATTTATTTAGACTATGGTAGTTTTCCTGAAGAAAACGCACAATTCTTACCAGTTCAGGGCAACAGTACATTATATTTTAATTACTTTAAAACACTTTTGTTTTTTGGTGTTACTGTGCCTTTAAGGGTTTAAGATTTCTTGTATGGCTGTCAGCTGGATGAACATACTAACTGAGATATTTGTTCATGAATGCTGAACAACTTAGTTACCTATGTAGCCCATTCTAAAAACATGTTCATTGAACCAAAACCTCTGCAGCAGTGGTTGTATTTGGATATAAATTTCTAGGGCAGCAACTGGCTGTTTATGGATCTTTGAAAATGTGCTACTTTTTGAGAAGGTTCTGGCTAGTGTGCATGTCAGTGGTCAGCTTTGCTTATGTTCCGTTGGCCTAAAAAAAGCCCCATAAAGGCTATAGTACTAATTACTGACAAAAAAAACGAAATTCTAATAATAATAATAAACCGAGTATCTATTTTTTTTTCTTGTCATTATTCTACCTGCCTCTTTCTTTTGGTTTATTGCAAATCAGCATTCTTACTTTTCTATCAATGTATCATCATTACAAAAAATCCCAACAATACATCAGCTAGACGGTGAAGCAAACTTTAGGTTTAGGAAAACCAAATTTTGCTTTCTAGATTAAATTAGATAGAGAAATCCAAACTACTTCCAGGATCCTTACCCTCTCTGAGTTCTCACCAAACTGACCTCATCACCACCTTCAATGTAAAACTTTTTTCATTGGTTGCCGCAGTTGCTGATACAGGTATGGGACCTATTATCCAAAATTCTTGGGACCTGGGTTTTTTTGGATAAGGGGTTTTTCCGTAATTTGGATGTCCATAACTTAATTATTAATTATATCTTAGTTGGGATAAAGTACAAGGTACTGTTTTATTATTACAGGGAAAAAGGAAATCATTTTTAAAAATTGGAATTATTTGCTTATAATGGAGTCTATGGGAGATGGCCTTTCCATAAGTCAGAACTTTCTGGATAATGGGTTTCCGGATAAGGGATCCCATACCTGTACACATGTCACTTGCAACTTTCTTTGCAACATTACACCTTGTAACCAGTATATAGGTGCTATGTTGGTTTCAAAACAGAAAATGTTAATATAGTCTACTTGTTAACATATGAAATGCAGGTATTCATGAATGTGCTAATGTATGTTTATCATTATTAGGCTTTCAGACTGCATCGTGGAAAAAGCTACATGGTTGATGTGATGCTGCCTGTTTTATCAGCAATACCGGTACTTCTGTGTAAGAGAAGACCAGGTTATTGCCAGTGGGTAAGAAGTGGGTACTGAGGTAGTGTTTAATAAGAGATGAAACACAAGAAATTAAATATTTCTGCTGTTGACAAGTGGGAGGAATTTTTGGAAAGATATGTGGCTCTTTATATTTGTTATTTCTTTTACAGGTATAGGACCCGTTATCCAGAATGCTCGGGACCAAGGGTATTCCAAATAAGGGGTCTTTCTGTAATTTGGATCGCCATACCGTCAAGCTGGCCATACACGTGGCGATCTGACGATGGTCGCACGAACCATCGTCAGATCCGCCACACACAGTCAGGGCTGAAACAGCAGATAAGGAGGTAGAAACAATAGGATTTCTACCTCCTTCTGCCTCTCTTCTGCCTCTCTACCTCCTTCTTCATGCGTGTATGGCATGTCGGCGAGTCGTCCGATATCAGCAGCTTCCTGTGATATCGGTCGACTCGCCGACATGCCATACACGCACCGAATATCGTAGGAAACAAGGTTTCCTACGATAGTATCGGTGCGGGTATGGCCAGCTTCAGTCTACTAAAGAATCAAAAAAACATTAATTAAACCCTATGGGATTGTTGTGCATCCAATAAGGATTATTTATATCTTAGTTGGGATCAATTACAAGGTACTGTTTTATTATTACAGAGAAAAAGGAAATCAGTTTTAAAATTCTGAATTATTTGATTAAAATAGAGTTTATGGGAGACGTGCATTCCGTAATTTGGTGCTTTCTGGATAACGGGTTTCCGGATAAGGGATCCCATACCTGTACTAAGTAGGGGGGCACCTAAGGACAATGTTGGACAAAATGCACCATGTGCCTTAGAGTTTGAGAACTCAAAGAGCTTTATAGGAAAGCATGTGATCACTCCACCTTGGATTTTATTTTATCTCATGAAGAGCAGGAGAGAAAGGAGTGGTTACTAAGAGCAAGAAATCCAAAATCACAGTTCCATTTAACATTTTATACTTTATTTCAACAAGATATTTTAACAGAGATTTATGTACATGATGCAACTTGAGTGTGTTTATGGGATAAAATTGGATTTTTAAAAGAGGAAAATCATATGATAACAGTAGGAGTAAAATTGCAGTAAACTGACCATATTAAATATCTACACAATGGTAACACATAATTATGCTTAAATAGTTCACTTTGTTTTAAGAAATTATCATTTCACATTAATGCATTTAAAAATGTGTAAAATGTACAGCAGACTAGCAGTTTAGTTTTATATTTTTATACATGTAAGTCAAATTGATTAATGTTCAACTAAAGAAATATAATTCATCCAATACAAATCTTTTTCAGAAATATCAAAAATATATGTTGCAGGAGTCAGGGCAATATTTATTTATTTGGTTTCATTGCCTAACTTTGTCGTATACTACTCCATATAAAGTCCCTTCTAATTTGTATAAAGCCAATGAGTAACAATATATATAACATAGACCAAATTCCATCATGATGCCACCTCTGAGTGGTGAATGTTGGCAAGAGTTAACTGGGCTTGCATGGTTGGGTATGATCTTCGGGAATTGAAGAAAAGTTTGGCAAATATACCAGCTGCTACTAATACAACTGTCAGAACACAAGCCAGAATAATTGTTTCAACTGGAAAGAAAACTCCTTTATCTGAAAGAGAAGAAACCAAATAATTTTGGTTGAAACACTGTAAGATTTAACTAAAATCAAGCAGCTTTCTTAGTATGAAAAAAAAAATGCCATCTCAGACAATATATTGTATTTTCTAAGCACGTCCAACAAGGCTTTAGCCTGGGATTGTAACATGCCACACCTTTTTCCCATTGTCTCTCTACTTGCTTTTTACTGTATTATCTGTTGATACTATTCATTTTGTGGGTGTTTCTCAGAGGTCTCTGGTACAACCTGTTTTTTTTACGTGTGTTGTATTTGGCTTTGAACTTGTTGGTTCTATATTGTCATGGAATTCTTCCGTCACTTCTATTATTTTTCTGTATCTTAAAATATGATACATTTTTGAGGTTCAGTCCCCCTTATGTCATCCAACATGTGCTCAGAGCCCCCCATTCTCTCAAAACAATGTTCCAGATATCCTGAATAACAATCAGTCCCCACACTTTAATATTTTGTTAAATCACCATTTCAGCAAGAAAAGCTTTATTTTGGAAATAATGGATTCATGATGTTGCGCAATGTTCAAAACTGGAACATATATAAATTGTTTTAATAGGAATTGCAGGCTCTGCCTCCCTTGCTTGTTGAGTAACTGGGTGAGGTAGGGTGTATGAAAAAAGCATGTGTAAATTGTTACATATACATACTTGTGGCAGCAACGCCATCTTCTGATACTTTTAGTTTAATTGGCCCATAGGTAACAGTGTGAGCAGCTTGCAGTTCTCTTCTATTTCTGGCTATTCTTCTGTGGTTAGTACAGTTCTGGAAATGTGGAAAAAAGTTAATCCTTGTCACAACAGTTATTAATTTAGTGTAAAAATTAAATATACTTTTCCCTCTTTGCAAACTAGCTCAACATGATTACAGCATTTTTCTGTTGGCTGGACCATGGCTTCATTGCAAAATTGCATACTTTGTGCTCATTATATAGTTTTGTTGGTTCTTTTCCAATCTTAGAATTGGAATTCAAGCTACCCAGAGCTTAAACACATGTTAAATAAAATAATCATCCATCTACAAGGTAAAAGTTGCCCAGCACTATCTGAAACTATTTCTGAAGTATTATATGAAGAATTAGTACTGTCAATAAACTTATCTGGTGCTGCCCTAGGTACCAAACCTCAGCCCACTGCATAGACTGTTCTGTGTATGCGGAAGAGATGAGCACCCCTCTCAGCTCTGCCACAACATTTTTTAATTTTTTCAGCTTTATTGTTTAATAATAGGATCCCAAGGGCCCTCCCCTCCAAAGCTGCCACCCTTAGCCAATTCGTAGCCAATGGTAGCATTAGAGCTATGTGCTTACCGGCTTGCAAATAGTTTCAGTGTTGTGGCATATCTGAACAGCACAGTGAAGAAATACATCATTGTAGGCAAGCCCCACAAACTTAAACATCTGGATCCTGAATCTTGCTTCAGCACCAACTCCATTCATAATTATAGCCATGGTTTCGTCCAGAAATACACGTGAGCAGCTATAAGACACATGAATATATGTGTTTAGTAAATACCTCAGCAAAATATATCCAAATATAAATTATAGTATCACTCTGGTCCCAGAACTGTGATGAAATAGCTCAGGAACATTACTAGCGAGAAGATGCCAATATGTGTATAATGTGCCTCCATTTTGTACCCATAGATAGGTGGCCTCATTTATTACTACGGGCAATGTGTAAAGTGCAAGAAAGAGCTGCACTTTTAAAAATCCCATAGGAATTAATAGAAAGTGGGTGATTTTTCTAAAGTGAGCTCTAATCTCACATTTTGGAAAAAATCTGCCCCTTAGTCTAGTACTATGAGATTTGTAAGGTATAGTGAAGGTTGGTCAGCGCATCACCATCAACAGAAGAAGGACTTATATCCTTCTGTATCTTTAAATCTTTGTAACATAAAGGGCACCTTTTTCTACAAGGAGGCGTATAATTTGGCATTTGACTTTGGGATAGTTCAGTTTCCACAGTCATTGTGCGGCCACTCTGTAAGACCACATATTTTTTTGCTCTTAGCTACTAAACTGAATCTCAATAAAACATAGCACAATTGCTTACCTGTCTTGTATGAATGTGTACTGCACGGGATGAGAAGGGTCGTTGGTGGGAGTAGCCCAGCATTTCTCAAGCCTTATTATTAAATGACCTGGAATCTGAAATCAGTAAGCAGGTTCAATAAAATATATTCACTTGTGTTTTTGCTGTCATTGCTGTTTAGGTTGTCAAGCTACATAAAATAAATTATATAAATATAATATATAGTATCTTCTCTAGCTCATGTCTGCTCAAATGAAAGCTAAATATTGTCTACAAAGACTTTGTAATGGTCTACCTAAAAGTCAAACAGAGAGATATATATAACATTTATGAAAAGCTTAAAGGGCATGTAAACCATACATTTTTCCACCATGTATATAAGTTGGGTTCATCTCACCGCACCCAAACAACACCATTTGTACTGCATATATCCTCTTTGTTTGCCTAAAACAAATAGCAGCTTTCACCCAGCAGCCATTTTCCCTCTGGCATCATCTGCAACCGTAAACATCTGCACTGTAAATTTTGCGCAATGAAGAATGCAGGCTTACACAGGCAGAATTTACTTTGATAAAAAGTCCTGCTTAGATTAAGCCCTGTAGTGGTTAAGCTGAGCTCAGGACAGCTCAGGAGGTAGCAGAGTGCACACCTGGAGCAGAGTTTCTATGGCTGCTAGACTGGAGGGTGTGGTAACTTGAGTTGAGAAGAACTGAGCATGCTCAGTTAGCCAAGAGCTGAAGTCAGTTCTGAAGGCAGGGAGGCAAGTGGGTTGCCCCCCAAATGATTAAGAGGAAGCTGTAACCTTTTAACCACCGGAGTGCAGGTATTTAAAGATTTCAACGACGCTGTTAACTTCATTTTTGTGTGTGTGTGTGGGGGGGGGGGGGGGTGTTATATGTCCTCTAAAAGTTGTTAGATATATATATAAAATTGTATTTCAGTGCACACAAAATTTATCATTTCAATAAGATATATTTCCTCACAATGTGCGGTAACAAAACACCCTTGGATCTATTATATTAGAAGCCAGCTATGTTGTAGGAATCTCACATAGACACAAGAAGAACATGCGGACTACCTGGAGATAACCACTGATCCACCATGCAACCATATTGTGGTGCTCTCACACTGCCCCATCAGTGTGTCTGATACAGTAGAAGGTAAATGCTTGCTTTAAAACCATTGCCATCATCAACCATTGCCTTTATTATCAAATTTATTTCAGTATATCCATTGCACAGCATTATAAGGAACAGGATGGACCTACCATGTGAACTCTGACAAATATGTTGTCCTCAAGCTTAAGGGATGGCACTGTGGTCCACAGGTCCTCAAATTCATTATCCTTGTACAACATCATGGAGACTGAAAAGTTTCCATCTTCTGTGTTCAGTGTTATAGTTCTGTCAGATGCATAAACACAGGAATGTAGTATGTACAGAGCTCATACTAATTGCCTGTTTTGCTAAACACAGTCTGGTTATTTTAGAGCTGGCTTTTACACCATTCCTTACTGCAAATGATGCAAAACTGCACATTATCCCTAACTTACACAACTGCAATCTAAGGATGGCTCTTTTGTAGAGAACTGCAGAAATTGCTGACACTGTACATTCAGCAATGTGGGAAATAAGCGTGCTTTCCAACTCTTATGCAAGAAAAGACAATGATTGTTTTTCCCTTTTAATGATCCTGTCCCTTTAATCTACTCGCATTGGAGAACACTGACACCCCCTTCAGGATCTATTTGTTACTGCAGACTATATGTAATGCAAATTAATACAAAAACTGCTCTACCAAATCAGAGTTGATTTCTTATTCATTCATATAATTTTGTGTTGTTGAGCTACAGAAAAATGCAGTTTCTGACTTATACATAAACTAATGTTTTTACTTATTGCCCAATGATTCCATTCCACTGTGCTGTATAAATATAAAATGCACATGTACAACATACATAAACATACCTGATATCAACGCTGATTCTACTCTCTCCATTTGGCTGCTGCACCATGTAGTTAATGGGATAACGGCAAGCAAAGGTGATATTGATATAGGATCTTGTGACTATATCTGAGGAATTGCTGTGTATAGTGTTGATAAACACAATATGAGAGTCATCTGAAGCCTGAAATATTGAGATAAATTGCTATTAGTGTACAATTTGTGCTTGATTAAAGATGTCCAGACCTCTTTAACCCTGGGGAAGGGGAACTTCCATATGGTAGTTATGCCACTGTACTCAAAAGGACATTAAGGATTTTAAAGGATGCTAAACTTCTTTCTGCTATGCATTTACCCCACAATCCCACGCAATCAAAGTGCACATAGTAATCCCAGCAGAGCAAAATGGTTTGCTGGGCAGAGGGCTTTTTTTTTTTTAAATAGTATCCTATTAGTTTGAAGATATATTTCCCAGTCAATACCTGGTTGCTTAGCTAGAACATATAATTATAATATACAACTAATAGAAAAATATAAACATTGAATGAAGATTTTCTTTTAGGATAGTGCAAGTGCTGCACAGAAGTCTATGTAGGGTCCTTGCAGCTGTCACTTACTAAAACCTTAGATTGGCAGGGTGTAAACTTAAAATAGCAATTCGTCTTTGAAAGTTCACTTTGTATGTACGTAAGCATCATATACCATTTAATAGAGAAGCAAATTGTTTTAAAGGAGAAGGAAAGGTACAAAATGTTCGGCACTCCCCAGTGATTGTAATCACTTACCTTAAACCCCGGGCTGGTGCTCCTGTTAGAAGAAAACCACACCAGCCCGGGGTAGCTGCGAGAAAGCACCCCGCAGTGATTGTACCTTTCCTTTAAACACATATTGCTTCACCCAAAGGGTCTCCTGTTTTTCTGTACCATAAGGCTTAATTCAGAACTGTGCAGACAGGTGGGTGACCTGGGTCCTGGCTTTTGGCGGCCGTACTTTAGCTCAATGACGACCGCTCTAAAAAGATGGGACAGTGGCCAAACATAGAGGCTGCCCACCCTTAAGCACAGCTCTGCATTGATCCCTGAGATACAGGGGATGGAGGAGCAGGGTCATTTAGAAGTATGGGTGATGTGTTTGAGGAAGGTAACAGTGTAGGGTCCCCAGTGTGTCTAATATGGTTTTTTTTATCCTTTAAATTTCAATAGAAAGGTAAATTGTTTAAAAAAAACAAAATAGTGCAAGATATCACTGTCTAGCTCAGTGTTTTTCAACCTTCTTTGGGCAAAGGCACACTTGTTTCATGAAAAAAATCACGAGGCACACCACCATTAGAAAATGTTAAAAAATTTAACTGCCCCCCTAGTACACTGGTGCCCAGCAGCAGTGCCCCCTAGTACATTGGTGCCAAGAGCAGTGCCCCCCTAGTACATTGGTGCCCAGCAGCAGTGCCCCCTAGTACATTGGTGCCAAGAGCAGTGCCCCCCTAGTACATTGGTGCCCAGCAGCAGTGCCCCCCTAGTACATTGGTGCCAAGAGCAGTGCCCCCCTAGTACACTGGTGCCCAGCAGCAGTGCCCCCCTAGTACATTGGTGCAAAGAGCAGTGCCCCCCTAGTACATTGGTGCCCAGCAGCAGTGCCCCCCTAGTACATTGGTGCCAAGAGCAGTGCCCCCCTAGTACATTGGTGCCCAGCAGCAGTGCCCCCCAGTACATTGGTGCCAAGAGCCAGCCCCCCTAGTACATTGGTGCCCAGCAGCAGTGCCCCCATAAGTCAGTGTGCCCCGTGGCCCCCCCTAATACATTGGTGCCCAGCAGCATTTTACTCTTCGGCGGCTTCAGCAGCATCTTCCCCTCACGCGCGCCGCCTCTGCACTTCTGCCTACACGCTACCGCACACAGGCCCTTTTATAACGTTGCGCCCCGTGCGTACTGACGTCACCCGTACACACGGGGCGCAACCAATGACAGGGCCCGGATTTTTTTTTTAAAGTAAAAATTGCGGCCCTGCCTACGGCTCACCAGGCAACATCTCGAGGCACACTAGTGTGCCGCGGAACAGTGGTTGAAAAACGCTGGTCTAGCTCATATCTTAATTATATTTAAGTGAACTGCCTTTTTAATTTGCATAAGCCACATATGTCAAGGTATAATTAAAGCAAATCTGCTGCTTTTTTATTTCTCCATATTTAGCACAGGAAATAATGTACAGATAATTGTGGCCAGGGCCAGACTGGGATTCAATATCATGGAGGCCCAAGCAGCCCCTAGTTTGCCCACTAAATGGCATCTTATAGCGGACCCTCAGTCATTTGCCAGAATCTACAGATTGCCAGTCGAGCACACCTTCTGTCAAACTATGGGAAGAAATCAGAATCACCCCAGCTTAGATTCAGGTTTACCTTATAAAGAAGGCAATATATGATACATCTGTGCTCAACTTTTGCCCAATAAATAAGGTTTGCATAGAAAATATGATGTGGGGGAGGAAAAGTCCTATTATTCTTTCAGTGCTCTCTTACATAATAGTTAATAGTTAATCTCCTACCTAAAGTTCCTCATATCCATAAGATCCCAATGATGTTTCTTATTTTTATTGTCTATTTAATAAATAGGCAGGGACGCTTTAAGGTACCAGTTGGCCCAGGGCAAAGATCTCATTGGTGGGGCCTCAAAGCTATCCCAAGGTATTTGTAAACTGCCTTCAAGAAGGAGAACTTGAATATAGTAAGGCAAAAAATAAAGAAATAGTATTTGCTTACTGATGTAGGCATGAGGTCCAGTCGCACCGCCCTGGCCCAACATGTGAGCAGATAAACCGTATTTACAAATACCAGACTTTAATTTTAAAAACATTCACAAGGAACATATTTTTTTCTAAACATATAAGTAAATGTGGTTGATGCAAAGGTCTTCAACATTAAAATGAGGGGTTTGCCATTTTAGGGGATTCTATAGTCAAAGGTTAGAGCAGTTAAAAGGTTTTGGTGGGCCCTGGACAATTGCCCTTTTTGCCCATTAAAATGTCCCTGTAGGTGTGTGTATAGCCATGTGAATAGCATTTAAATGTGCACAATTTTGCACTTAGCCCTGGGTCTTGCATTCACTGTCTGAGGAAAATATTAATTTTACTCAAGCAGATTGAGCAATATTGCAGCACCCACACACATTAACACATGCAAATAAACTTATGAGGCATTCTGTGGAGCATATCTATAACCATATATGTTACAGAACCTCATTAAACTATAATAAAAAAAATAAAAGCACAGTAAATACCTATTTACAAATAGGGTACCTTTTAATTGTACAGTTATGGAACCTGTTATCCAGAATTTGGGACCTGGAGTTTTCCGGATAAGGGATCTTTCCGTAATTTGGATCTCCATAACTTAAATATTTCAACTGTAACTGGGATCAAGCTAACATGTGAGTAGAGCTGACATTTGGGGTAATGAATGATGAAGCTGATGTCACTAGCTGGACACGCTTGAATAATAGTCGGCTGTTATTTTCATATTTGCAAATCATTTTCTTATAGCCAAGCTGCTGACTATCACTCCTGTCATTCCCAGCCACTTACTCTAAATTTTCTTTTCACTGTTTATTCCGCTTTGTAATTCAGCTGGATTATAATTAATATTTGTTCCTATTAATTATAATTCCTGATGGAACAACAGAATTGTGTAATTTGTTTCTCCCATAAAGCACATGTGTTTCTCCCATAAAGCACATGTGCACCTTTGGATAATTTGTACCAACATTCTTTTAAAGCACTACATTTTAAAATTAACATATTAGTATTTTGTAGATAAAAGTTGCATGAGGTACGGTAGAACAGATATTTGGGCAGATGGATTTGTAGAGAACTACTTGCTGTGACATGGAATGGGCTTAGCTGGTAGGATGCACAGAGTGGGCAGCAGGAAAGCAGGTGAAAGGCCTTGTGCTGGGAATTGTGGATAACAAAGAAGGTGTTGGCAGGGGAGCTGATGGATGAGAGAGGGCAGCAGAGTGGACAGTGAAACCTGTTGGAAAATGTGCAGGGAATTATACATGACAGGGAAGGAGCTGATGGGAGAGAGCCTCAGATATCTTGTGTGGGGTGGTGGCAGCTCAAAAGCAATAGAGGGGACAGGGGTTGTGCATGAAAATGAAGGTAATAGAAGTATGAAAATGAAAATTTGGACTGGATAGCAAGTGAATTTACATTGAGGGATGTGAAACTTGTAGGGAAGGTGGGGGAGGGGGGCTGGCAACACATCAAAAATCACAAAAAAATGCAAAATTAAGACCAAACTATCTTGTACAAATGTATAGTATGCAACTGTAGCTAATTTATCAACACCAGGCAAGTAGGCTCCTAGGCAGTAAACCATGGGGACTAATCACATTTTTGCTGTTGTTAGCTGAAAAAGCCGCTGGACTGAATCTGAACCCTTAAATGTTCATTGTAATGATATTTATTGAATCAGATTTTACTCATTTTTAAACAGACAAATTAAGGCTCAGATTTTTTTTGGTATTTGACTGAGAGCAAAAATTATGAATTTGGGGCATCCCTACAGCACTGTCTACAACATAGTAAACGTTTGGTGAACCTCCCTTCTAAAATATATTTTAATTAATGTTATTAGAGGAATAATTTAGAACATGAATGAATGTTTCCTTCCCAATTAGAGATGCCTTTTATTTTACCATTATAGTTCCACAGTCGGTGAAATTGGTTTGAATGCTGAAAACATAAATGTCATCTTTTTCTGTGCCACGACATTCAGGGTCATTAAGGTGCAAATCTGAAATCTGAAGAAAAAGGAGAAATATGTGACAACATTGCTGTTATGTATGTATATGTTATACTGTATATACTATATATATCTACACAGAAAATATTGTGTAACCCCTTCTTGGCTGTAAAATAGCCAAAGACCAGCTAGATTGCTATAGAGCAGTGGGCCCTAACCAGTGGCTTGTGAGCAGCATGTTGCTCACCAACCCCTTGGATGTTGCTCCCAGTGACCACAATACAGATGTGTATTTTTAAATTCCTGGCTTGAAGGCACGTTTACATAGGGGCTACCATATAGCCATTAACAGCCTTTATTTGCCCCCTCCAAGGAACGTTTTAATGCTTGTGTTGCTCCCCAACTCTTTTTACATTTAAATGTCACAGGTCAAAAAGGTTGGGGATCCTTGCTATAGAGTATGGGGTACACTTGACTAAGGGGGATGGTAGTGCAACTAAAACTTACTTTGGCTGTGTGCAGACATATAAGATATAAAGGTTTTTGAAGCAAACTCAAACAGAACTGAAAGATTATGCAGTAATACTCACAATATAGATATAGTGCACCACCGTGGAGAGTAGTTGGTAAGCAATCTTTAAGTTGGAAACTCTAAGGATAATGGACCGGACAGCAGACGTGGTTTGGGGAGAAGACTATGCTTGATACCCTTGTCAATACCCTACACCAGTGCTGTCCAACTGGCGGCCCGCGACCCCCCTCTGTGTGGCTGTCCAACTGTCTGGCTGCTTTGATGACTTACCTTTGAGTAAGCTTTAAATATTATCAGTACTGAGATTAACTGGCCCCCTGCATGGTTCTCACCTTAGATTCAGGCTGTAATCCCTCTGTATTGTTTAAAAATGTAATCCCCCGTGTTTTTCACACCTTTTAATACCTGCATTGTTCAACCCCTGCAGTGTTCACACCTCAGGCTCAGGCTGTAATCACCCCCATTGTTCACTTCTTCACACCTCAGACATAGGTACTGTAGGCAGAGTATGGCACATACATCCAGCATAGGGCAGGTAGAGTATGGCACACACAGGCAGCATAGGGCAGGCAGAGTATGGCACACACAGGAAGGGTAGGGCAGGCAGAGTATGGCACACACAGTCAGGGTAGGGCAGGCAGAGTATGGCACACACAGTCAGGGTAGGGCAGGCAGAGTATGGCACACACAGGCAGGGTAGGGCAGGCAGAGTATGGCACACACAGACAGCATAGGACAGGCAGAGTGCTGCCTGTGTGTGCCATACTCTGCTTGCCCTATGCTGCTTGTGGGAGGTGAACCTGGCAGGGGTTTGTTGTGGGAGTTTGTTAGCAGTGGGATGGTCCCTAAGGTGTGTAATTATGTACTGGGGGTTGCTCTGCTATCCACAGGGGAGGAGGCATATGGAATTTAAGGGTATATCTTAATATGACATAATTCTTTCACATATGAATGATGGTTGTTATCCCCACAGTAAGGACCAAGCATTTGGGATTTTGCTGTGCTACCACCATTGTGATAAAATAGGTGTGGTTTGAAGTGGGTGTGGTTTCAAAAAGGGGAGTGGTCAAAACTGGCTTCCATTATGTCCACCATGTACGCTAGAGAAATTCCGGCCCTCTGCACCGTAGAAGTTGGACAGCACTGCCCTACACTAAGGCAGCAGAGCCTGAGAAGGAATACACTCTTGACAAGGGCAGCGTCAAATGTGTGGCCCTCTGTAATAACCCTTCCCTCTTAGCTCATTTATTTGCAACAGTATAAAATTTTCCATTATTACACATAACCCGATTTAACAATAACATATTAATGTAATTAAAAAACATATCTTAATCTCTTGATAACACAATAACAATAAGCTGCTGAAGGCTGCTTTGTGGAAGCTGTACCTGCCCCCACCGCAATCAGTTCCTTGAGGTTAAAAAAACCCCTTTTTCTAACCCCCACAGCCCCATTTACCACCAACCTATGGCTGTAATCCCTAGCCCCAGGCCTAACCTTCTGCCTGCCTCTCCTTTGTCCTCAGCTGCGACTATGGTCTTGTACCTCCCATCTCTCTTTCAACCCTCTTTTTTCTCTTTAAATAAGGGAGGGAGGGTGGGAGCTTGTTCTCTCAAAATGGCCACTTTCCCCATGCTCCTCCCCGCTTGTCTCCTTTCTTCACTCTGGCCAATCCCCGTCAGGACTACAATACCCATACTCCCCTTCACCAAACACTTTCCCTGGGCCTTTTTTCCTATCCTTGTCATGGCCCTGTACCCTCAACTCCTGCCTCGTTCCATTCCGGGGCCCCTTTCTAACCTTTGGCTCCTGAGGTCAGCACGTGAAATGCGTTGAGCTGTTTGTTTTTGCTTTTATATTGCTGTACACTGTAATTAGCCTGCATTGTGCAGGGGATTTATTTATTAAACGATTTTACACTATTTCCATTTTCCTCTATATACACTGAGGATTGAGAACTTACTGCAATCAATGATTGATTTGGTTTCCTACATGCTTCATTCTAATTATGTCTGGTGAGCATTTACATTGGACATATTGAGTGGGGGTGATACACTGCATTTTGTTCAGTCACAAGCACTTTTGGTGTTTGGTTCACAAAGCAATTTGTACGTTATACACTAGATTTTGTTTTTGTTTTTTCTAATTTTATGCGCTTCCATCAACCTGAGGCCCGTCTAAAAAGGGAGGGTTTTCCTTAAGAGGATTACACTGTTCCACAACACTGAAGACATTGTTTCAAGGATTTCCACCAAAAAGTGCTGGGTATTGGGTACTCCACCCTATAAAAAGCTATCTTACTTTCCTAGAAAGTGATATAACAAAAGATATAATGTACTTACTAAATCCTCGTTCACGGAGTCCCTGCTCCCCAGCTTCACTAGAGGTACTGGTCCCTCTAGGGCAGCACAGCTTCTAGAGCCTTGTTGATCCCAGGCTCAGTGGTACATCCACCTGGCTCAACAGATGCAGGCCAAAAAGGAAGATCCACCCCTGCTAAACACTATATTACAGTGGTCATAAGCCTTATGGGCCAATGATACAGAACATGCTAATAGCAAAATAGATACATGGGCATCTGCCCATTCACAGTGAAATAAGGTAGGAATTTAAAGCTATAAGGAATGTTAACCCTATAGGTCCCTACAATAGATTAGGAATGCTAGAAATTCATAGTTTGTAGATAAATAAGGTTTAGATTCAGTCCAAAAAGAGCAGATTTATTAACCTATTAGTGTTCAGGCAACTGATTAGTGTGTGAGTCAGTTCTGCCCCTATGGATTTGGCAAATTAAAATATTGTAGAATATTTTGGGAATTTGCAAAAATCCAAAGCAGCTTCAGGGGGATTTGACTACACATAGTATGCCAGTTCAGGTATCTTATGTGCCTCATATTAAACTATTATAGATGTTTGTAGATCTCGCAAAGAAAGGATTAATCCAAAATTCTTGATCACTATCAGTAGTTCTAGAAGTCACAAGTTTTTTGAAAAGTCAAATGATTGTTTCTACTTACAAAAATTGGAGGGTTCTTTGATAGAAAAAATCCACTTGGAATTTCCACCTCTATCAAATCCTTGGTACAAATGACAGTCTCATTGAGCTCTGCGGAAAGAAAGCATCTGTTTAAAGTCACTTGTCATTAAAAATCTTCTCCAGCAGTCCGGTTTACCCTAGCAACCACACAGTAGTGCAGTTGTGCCTCACAGAGTAGCAGTTTTTTGGCTACTGGGGTCAGTGACCCCCTTCTGAATGCAGGAAAGAGGTACAACACAAAGACAAATAATTCGAATACGGTAGAACCCCTATTTTACGTTTTCCAGTGGACCTGAAAAAATGGTGCAAAGTCTGGGAAAATGTCAAATTAGGAAAATGCATTATATATTGAAGGGATCACAAAAATACAAATGAGGGAAAATGTAAAAACAATGGTAGATAAAATTGAGGTTTTACTGTATTTTATACCTTACTGTAGGTGAAGTATAATGGAATATATAGAATATTACAGCTTCTGTCCTGAGAATGGCTGTTGTCATAAAATACATAGATATTCAGGAGTAGAGTGCACATATTATAAGTAAACCAGTATTTTTTTAATTTAATATTTGGGAAACAATATGTACCAATTTGTTATTACAAGGATATTCTAACTTGATATTTTTCTTGTAAGGACACTCTTCATTCACATGAATATTTTTTTTTCATGGTGATATTTTACATGTGTGGGAGATATTGGACTTTAATGGACTTGATTATGAAGTACAGATTAGACACTATTCATTTTCACATGAATCACACACTAGTACTGGATGCTGCATTTTACAGGGGCTGCTGGGAGTTGTGTCTCACATTGGGAGGTGGGTTTTTTTTTTTTTTGTTCCACATCCCTTAGGCTTTTTTAAGGCTGTTTGTTACATAATATGCAGGCGTGATAAAAGGTGAAGCCTGAAATGTCACCTGATTTGTGGTACAAATAAACCACTTTTTCTTTCTTTTTTGCTCAGCTCTATAGTACAAAGCAAAGGTAGAATAATTTTTTTTTTGGAAAACCTATGCAAAATGGAGTCCTCTGCCAGCAGGAGACAATTCAGCCTATATAAGCCATACAGCCTAGCCATCCCCTCGGCCCACTGTGCAGTATAATTGTATCTCCTACTAACACAGATCACAAAGCTTAGTTACAGTTCCAGTTTCTGGCCTTCCAGCTCTATTATATAACTGTAACCAATATTCAGTCTGTTTGTTTTTGTAATAAAGTAATACTTTTTTTTGTCTATTTACAAGCCCATTTGTGGCTTTGTGAGGGCCTGATACAAGTTTTGGTCTGATCCACCTCTTCAAGCTTTGCGTCTGCGGCATGTGGACCTAGATCCCACCTCTCTACTGATTAGCTGTATTTGTTTTTAGGTTTTATGCATATTGTATGTATTTTATTTTGGTGCTTTTGGTGTAGGGTCTAAATAATGCAATTAATGTACAATTTGCTTGAAGCAAGTTAGTTGCAGCCATAAACACAACCTCCTAGGGGCAAACCCTGGAAATAGCACTGGTTCCAGGCTGGCTTTCATTCCTGGGTTCCGAAGCATTCTTGCACACTATTCATACAAGCAGCCTAAGAGGGTGCAGCTAACACCAGGGGCTGGTATTACCAGAAATATGCTTGCTGGTAAATTTGTAATACTTTTTTCACTTCCCACCTAGTCTTACTCCCCATCCAACTCAATCTCTGCTGCTGCCACATCCAGTTCTCAGTCTCCACTCTGTCCCTGCGTATATGATGTCGTCACCCTGCCCCTGTGACATCAGCAATGAGGCAAACTTAGCAGTGATTTTTTTCTGATAATGTCAAAGTGATCAAAATGCCCCAGTTGCCTTTAGACTGAAGGCTGCAGTATAGTGTATATATTACATATTGCACACTATATTAAGTCATTGATTAAAAAAAATAAACTTTGCTCACTGGCAGCGGAAACCTGTTCTTCTTTATTTGAATTTTGAACTCTTTATGGTCACACATCATGTTAGAATTAGAAGGGAATTTACACTTCCATGTCTGCCATATTTACAACGTGATCAAATTTGTTGCGTAATAAAACTGAGTTTTTTATGTTTAATTTTTAATCATGGTGTGGGCCAAAATGTTTATATCCCAGGACAACTGGCCCTCTAAAAATGGGGTGGTTTCATTAGAGCAAGTATTTATAATCCTGTTTAATCTTATTTCACCAGCTTTAAAATGTCTGCAGTGCGATCTACTGTGCTAATAGGGGGTCATGTTTCATATAATAGTGTACACTGAAGGTTTAGTGGTACGAGAAAGTTTATCAGCATGTTATTAAATGGGGAACTGATCTTACTCTGGGTTTTTTTTGTATTTTTTCCAGATCAGGTTCAGTCTAACACACCCCATTAACGGAGCCCTATTTCTAAGAACAGAGCTGCATGCACTGCACTTGTTCTCATATTATAAATATTTGGTCGGGAATCTTTGCTCACATTAAAACCAATGCACACCATAACACCTCCCATTTTTAACACAAGAAAACATTTTTATTGCATTTTTCTGTAGAAGCTTCTTTTGTTTAGTTTTGTTACCCAGGGAACTTTTGCTTGTATAGAGACCTTCACACGGGCAATGATATGCTAAGTGCAAATGTTTTTCATTTCTGTCCCCTTTCACACTGGCATGTACGTGTTAGTTTTCATTTGTAATTTGTTATTGGATGTTTTAGTGTTGTTTGTGATGAGTGACCTTAACTTGCTCTTTTGTCCCCATACAGTAGTGCAGTTTTATAGGCCAAATACTTAACACACTGTTACTGGCTTCAAGATATGAGCAGGCTGTGGGGTCCTATGTGGGTGATGTGTATTTGGAAGTTTTAGTTGACACTTAAAACTCTTTTTCTTCCTTGATCCAATTCTCCTGGATTAGAAGCCCGCTGCTGATAAATACTGGATAGGAGGCTTATGGTGGGCTTCTGGGAAGTTCCAGACTTATATTAGACACATTTTTCTGGTAACAACTCTATACCTCCCAACATTTTGAAAATGGAAAGAGGGACAAAAAGAAATGGTGCACCCGTTTTTGCGACCACACCCCCTAAATTTGGCAGGTTATTTAAAGTTTGAACACATTTCTGGGGTTTTAGGGTCTTGATTTAAGCTGAAATTGCCCTTTAGGCTAATGTCAGACGAGGCGTCTGGAGTATATTTTCGGCAAGTGGAAAACTGCTTGCCGAAAATTTCGCCATCCACCTCCTACCTGTGCCTGCACCCGAATGAATGAGATACACTCCTGTGCAGGCACATGTAGCCAATATACTCATAAAAAGGCAAGAGAATGCAAAGTCTTGCGTTTTTATGCATATTTCGGTGACATGTGCCTGCACCGGAGCGTTTCTTATTCATTCAGGTGCAGGCACAGATAGGACGTGGATGGCACTATTTTTGGCAAGCGCTTTTCCGCTTGCCGAAAATATACGCCAGACACCTTGTCTGACATTAGCCTTAGCTGCAAGTCTCAGTTCCCCCAAGAGACCTGTTTAGGCTGATGCCACACCAGGCGTAGGGCTGATTTTGCATTCTCTCTCGTTTTCGTGCGTATATCGGCTACATGTGCCTGCACCCGAGCATATCCCATTCATTCGGGTGCAGGCACAAGTAGCAGGCGTAGGGCTGAATTTTCAAATTTTCGAATTTTCGCTTGCCGAAAAAATCAGCCCTACGCCTGGTGTGGCATCAGCCTTAGCTTATTAGTTACAATTGTATCTCACTGCAGGTGTGGCTTGTTAAGTTTTTCTGGGCTCTCTGCCAAAAGCCCGCAAATATAATTAAATGTGAGAAACAATGTTTCTAAGTGCAGGTGATGCTCTTTAAGATTTCTGGGCTCTCTGCCAAAAGCTACTTTCTAATTAAATTTGTATCTTTTTTAGCTTCAGTGCAGGAGACCAAAGGGAAATGAGGGACTTTTCAGTAAGAATCTGGGACTGCGGGTTGAGCTGTCAAAAAATGGACAGTCCCGCGAAAATCTGGACAGTTGGGAGGTATGCAACTCCAATGTGAGAATCATTTATCAAACCAGGGGAAATGCCTCTTTATGTTGCACAAGGGCACACGTTCACAGCTGTGTCAGTGTCATTATCTAGTCTGTGGGATTGGTTATAAGCCTTTAGGAACATGGTGTATTGATGAACTTGTGCAGATGAAATGTGCATATGCACGGGTTAAAACTGAGATCCTGCAATCCTGTATTACTTGATATTTTATTGTTTTAATCATTCACTCCAAAAATTTAGGGAGAATGTTTCATACTGTTAAGCTGGCCATACATGCACCGATAATATCGTACGAAACCTCGTTTCGTACGATATTCGGTGCGTGTATGGCAAGTCGGCGAGACGATCGATATCGCAGGAGGCTGCTGATATCGGACGACTCGCCGATTGGCCAGGTTAAAAGATTTTGATCGGGTGCCATAGAAGGCACCTGAGCAAAATCTGCCGTTGGGGCTGAATCGGCAGAAGGAGGTAGAAATCCTATTGTTTCTACCTCCTTATCTGCCGTTTCAGCCCTGAGCGTTAGTGGCGGATTTGACGATCTTTCGTGCGACCGATGGTTCGCAATTCACCACGTGTGTGGCCACCTTTATCCTGGGCCTCCCAGGGTATTCCTAAACTCTAAACAGCCAGTTAATTAGTGAGAACAAGCATATGATTGGTTACTGTCAAGACTGGGTCTTGGCCTTGGTTTTTTAATTACAAGTAAGGGACCCGTTATCCAGAATGCTTGGGACCTGGGGCTATCTGGATAAGGGATCTTTAAGTAATTTAGATCTCCATAGCTAATATAGACTAAAAATCATTTAAACATTAAATAAACCCAATAGAATTGTTTTTCCTCCAATGAGGATTAATTATATCAAGTACAAGGTTCTGTTTTATTATTTATTAATGTGCAGTCTATGGGACATTACCTTCCCGTAATTCAGGGGTTTCTGGATAATGGATTTCCAGATAACAGGTCCAATACCTGTACACAGTGATTGTCTATGGCATCTTGCAGGAGCCCTTTTGTCATTTGCCAGAATCCACTGATTGCCAGTCCAGGTCTGCCCACGTATTGTGAGCACTTTAAATGAAATTCAGCTAGCTGCCTAGTGTGACCAGAGGGCACCAATGTTAGGTAATCATGAGTTATTTTTTATTTTTAGTGGATTTAAACAAAATAGGGTGCCTACGTGGCTTTCATGGCAGAATGAGTGATATATTTTGAGGAGTACAAGAAACATGTGTCTTGTATTATCTTAACAATATTCTTTTATTTACTTGCATCATGTAAATAACTGTTTATGAATGTAGGGAAAAAAGCAACTATTTAAACAAACTGGATTCAAATATACATGCAATTACCCACGCATTTATTTTTGTCTCAATTATTTGAGTAATTTAAAAAATAAAAAGTACACTGAAAATGGTACGTATTTTTTACTCTCACTGTCAGTAATAGCTAAAGTGCGGCAGCTATGCACCATGATACATGCCAACGCCATAGCAATGGAATAGCACATCATTTCCTGGCATTGCTGCCTTTGCTTTCCCAAAAACAATGCGCTTACAACCTATACCAAGCTTTTCATGAGGCCAACATGCTCTCAGAACAGTTTCTCAATCTTCCTGAAAACAAAGCAGACTTTTACAGGAGGGGAAACAATACATGTTGTAGTTAACTGCCCTTCATTGTGCACAAAGCTACTGCAGCAGCTGCAAAACCATGTTTAATAGGGCAATAAAATGAATCTAAAGGAAACCATGCATTTCTGATATGCCCTTTGGTTCAGATTTATTATCATCCAACTGTACGTAGATTATCTACAAGTAAATAAACCCCCCAGTACAGCTGTTTTCTGTCCCCTCATGCTTGGCGACTGTTGAGCATTGAACATACACAGGCAAAAGGTACAAATAAAACAGATGCAAACTGGTGCAGATTACATTACATGGGCTCTGTCCTTAAGACATTTATATATTGTATTAAGCTTTGCTAGGGTTTAAGCACAAAATAAGTATAGGCAGCAAGCTCATACACAGATCATTAAGCAGGTAACTTCAAATAATACTCAGCTACTTAACAGGTTGCTTATTGCTGGAGCATTAAAAACCATTAACTCTATACCTGTGTTTTTATAGGACCAGTCCTGGCTGTAATAAAATGTTGGTGTCTAATAATACAAATAGATCATTTTTCTAACATACAGTCTGGTTATACAGATATGGGATCCCTTATCAAAAAACCCACTATCCACAAATTTCCGAATTATGGAAATGCCATCTCCCATAGACTCCATTGTAAGCAAATAATTCTAATTTTTAAAAATGATTTCCTTTTTCTTTGTAATAATAGAACTGTACCTTTTACTTGATCCCAACTAAGATATAATTAATCCTTATTGGAGGCAAAACAATCCTACTGGGTTTATTCAATATTTAAATAATTTTTTAGCAGACTTTTTTTATTAAGATCCAAATTACGGAAAGATCCCTTATCCGGAAAACCCCAAGTCCCATGCATTCTGGATAGCAGGTCCCATACCTGTACTACAGTAAAAAATATTCTTCTAATTGATTTAGTCTTATACTCTTCTGTTGTAGGAACTTAAGGCTAGAAATGGTAAAATGTTAATTACATAATATTGTCCCCTTGTCTGTTATAGAATATTATGGAATGCAGTTATATTCTTTTTATGTTCAATGTAGCACATGGAAAGTACCTGATAACATTAAGAAAAAACAACTATATGTGTTTCTGCTATAATTACTTGAAGTAAAAAAATCTACGTATTACAGGTATAGGACCTGTTATCCAGAATCCTTGGTACCTAAAGTTCTCTGGATAAAGGGTCTTTCTATAATTTGGATCACTATACTTTCAGTCTACTAAAAGATGATATAAACATAAATAATAAAATAAAACTCAATAGGAATGTTTTGCTCCCAAAGAGGATTAATTAAAATGTATATCTTACTTGGGATCAATTACATGGAATTGTTGTATTATTACATTTTTAAAAATGTGAATTTGTTTAATTAGAATGAAGTTTATGGGCGTTATCCCATAATTTCTGGATAATTGGTTTCCAAATAGCAGATCCCATATCTGTATTCTTATCATTCAAAAAAAAATGTCTGCTAGATTCAATGCAGGATTTCAGAAGGTCATAAAAACTGTTTTGTTTTAATTCTCATAAGTTTGCATAACAAACTCAAACATCCATTAGTACAACAATATGCATTAAAATGTAAATTATTGCAGTATATTTTCTAATTACTGAAGAAGTAGATATTGACATTGGTTTGAGATTTTCTATTCATTTGAAAAGCAGAATGCTTTTTCTTCCCCCCTCACAATAACCCTAAACTCATCATTCATTATAGAAGTTTATGAATATATAACAGCCTTACAAATGCCTTCTCGGCATTACAGTACTAAACATTCTGAATGATAGTCATGAGTTGGAAAACATTACTTATATGTCTGTCTATGAGGTATAAATATAGGTATCCCATAGGCTTTTTTACTGATATATTTCTGTTCTTTCTATATTCTCCTTCATTTCTTTCCCTCAAATGAAAGAAATGAGGGAGAATGAAAAGGAGAAGAATATTAATATGAATGCCTATGGGATACTTTCTTAAGACAGTTTACGATAATAGGATTTTGGTTGAAAAACCATGTTGCCCTAATTTTTTATTGTTATATTTTCCATTTGACTTACCTTCTCCAATATCAGTATCTGCTGCAGTCAGGCACACCAAAAGTAAAGCAGTTTGGATAAAAGGAATCAACATCTTGAAATAAGGTAGCATTACAGGAGACTCTGTAAAAAGTGATGTTGATTCACCAAGCCTCAGAAGCCCTCTGGCCTCCCTAACTTCTCGAAGTGGCTGTGAATGTGATAAAATAATCAGGGGCTTAAAGCAATCCTTTCTCTGCGTCTTTACTATTTCTTTATTTTATCACCTTTACAGGGATGAGTGCCTCTTACTGAGAAATGGAACAATTTATTTGTCATCCAACAATAGGATTCCCTGAATTCATCAAGACCATTAGTGGAAACCAGGACAACACACACAAAACTTTTCACATTTCCCTTTTAAGACCAAATTGCTCAACAAAGAAAGCACAAAACAACACATTTTTCTTGCACTGTAGTAGCAGTGGGACAAGATTTTATTTATTGCCTTGGAGTGTGGACCCCTTTTAAAGCCCCACTTCATTGATGCTTTTTAAGTTTTTTAGTGTTTGTCCGGTCACCTATGAGCAGTGGGCATAAACATTTTTTTTCCAGGAAACTATAAATACCAAAAGTTCAACACTTATGTCTGTGCTTTAAAGGAGATGGAAAGTTGTGTTTTAGTTTTAAGTCAGTTAGCTACAAAATGATAATGTTACTGTTTTTAGTAAACCTCATTTAGCATTTATGGCCCTAAATAATGACAAAAGAAGAGTTTTTTTTTGTTTTTAAAGAGTTCAACAAAAATGATTCAACTTTAAGTAGCAAAAGTATTCAAGGAAATTAATTAAAGAAACAGATTGACTGAGAGGGTTACGTTTTACTTTAGTTTTTTTGTGTAAAGGGGAAAAACCTTGTTAGCTGAGCTTGTTAGTTGAGGCTGTCTTAAATAATAAAAAGTTTGGCAGCTTTTAGGTGGCGGGACTTTGTCTTTCTTTAGAAAGCCTGCTTGGGAAAAAATACTTCAACCAACAAGGTTTTTTTCCCCCTGAAACCCTCCTTAACTCATGCAGGGTTTCCTTTATGATTGCTTAAGCCAAATGGCTCAAGCAAATATAAATCTGGCCCATACATCCGATACTGATAATTATAATACTCAAGCATACCAGATTTGTTTCAGAATGTGTCACTGTCGCACCAACATCCAGATCATAGTTTGATGATTTTTTAGATAACTATGACATGACATGATTTATATGACTTTTTATATCACTTTTATGACTTCTTTGACTTTTATGACTTCTGTAACATCTATGACTTCTTATATGCCTTCTATTGCATCTTATACAACATCCATGACTTTTTATGTGATCTATATGTCTTTTTATATCACTTATATTACTTTTTTATAACTTCTGTGACATCTATGACTTTTTTCACTTCTATGACTTCATATATGATTTTTATGACTATTTATATGACCATACAGAGAAAGGTTAGCTTGTTTGGTGAGGTTCCCAAGCAAGCAGATCTTCTCCTAATATTAACACTGATATTGGGCTAATTTGACCACCAATGCCAGGCATAGGTGCTGTTGGATCAGGGGCCGCATCAATGAGCCAATGCAGTTGCCGATCTGACGGAAAATCAATACACGGACAGATAAACTGCTGAATCGGTCTGAAGGACTTATGTGACTTCTTATATGACTTTTACGACTTAAATGACATTTATTACTTCTTATATGACTTATGTGCCTTATTACTTCTTTCACTTTTATGATTTCTTGTATGACTCCTATGATTTATTTGACTTTTTCTATGATTTATATGACATTTTATATGACTTTTTGTATGACTTCCTATATAACTTCTATGACATCTATGACTTCTTATGACTTATATGACTTCTTATATGACTTCTATTACATGTCCGTAGGGAAAACTCACCCACTCTCTTTAAGAAAAAACTCAGCTGTTACCTTCTGGAGCACTAAGACATTATTTTGCCCAGTCCTGCGCTTAAGGGCAAATGCCCATACCTGATGCACTCTTACCTTCCAGTTTGTGCCTGTATGTTACACAACCACTCAGATTGTAAGCTCTACGGGGCAGGGACCTCCTTCCTACTGTGTCTCATACCACATGGCACTTATATATATATACATATATGTATTAATTGTATTTATTTATTATATCACTTGTCCTCCCTGTGTGTAATTTTGTATTCTGTAAGACTGTACAGCGCTGCGTACCCTTGTGGTGCTTTATAAATAAAGTTATACATACATACATACATGTTAATTACTTATTTTTATATGACTTTTAAATGAAGTACATGCCTTTTTATATTACTTCTTCTATGGCATATAACTGATGATTTCTTATATGAGTTATATGATTTTTGTTACCTATATTACTTCTTATATGGCTTCTTTGATGTTTTAATTACTTATATGACTTCTTTTTTGACTTCTTATGTCACTTATATGACAACTTATATGACAGTTTTATGACTTTTATGACTGCTACGTCTTCTTATTTGACTTATAAGACCTACTTGACTTTTTATAGGATCTCTATGCCTATGTAAATTAATGCCATTATCCATTTAAAGGGTTGCACCAACTTTTTTTGGTGCCTTAGGCATAAGACACAGCAGGCTAGGGAACAAAGAACCTTGTATCTAACACCTGCCTTGTAAGTATAGGGCTTGCTGAGGTTTATGACACATGGGACAAGTGGCTGGAGCTTGTGAAGGAACCTATTTTTACTTTAAATGTAAGTCTTCCCAAATAAATAGGCAGGATTTTCTATAATATAAGAACAAGAAAGGGAATACAAAACTCCCCTTTGTATCTACATTTGATACTCAAAGTAAAAGTATTGAGTCAAAACTCCCCTTTGTATCTACATTTGATACTCAAAGTAAAAGTATTGAGTCAAAACATGCATTAAAGAACACCGAGATAACATTAGAAATGAAAAAAAAAAAAGATACTTATATTGACACATTTGTATCAAGACACTTTTCAGAAACAAACCACAATGTAAGTCAATTGAAAAAACAATCTATAATTTATATTTGTCTATAATTTATGTGCATAATTTTAACGTTTTTTAGTAAACGGACCCTCTAGTTTCTAAATCCAGCACATCTCCCTTTGCTGTATCGTTTGTTTCAGGTGTCCGCCTCTAGATGGCGCCTTAACCTCTAATACTAGTGATATCATTTGACTTACATTGCAGTTTGTTTCTCAAAAGTGTCTCGATACAGATGTGTCAGTATAAGTATCTAGTTTTTTTTTATTTCTAATGTTATAAATGGGAAGATTTAGTGATAAGTAGAGCGTCCGTTTACTAAACCGCGTTAAAATTATGCACACAAATTATAGTCAAAATTGTGGCTAAATATGTCATCACCAGTTTATTAAATGGCGGCAAATATAAATTCACAAATTTTCTTGCTTAAAAATACATGATCGCCAGTTATCACATTTGCTAAAAATAATGCTACGTACAAATTAACGCTAGGATTACTATTCAGTGAAATGGGCTAAAGACACAATTGTCGCCAGAATATTCACCAGAATTTAAAGCCACCTATGTAGTGTGGTTAAACTTGAAAATTCTCAAGGGGACCGGAAATATCCCATAACACATTTTTTTACCAATCATTTTTTCCTGTTACTGTAGCCATTCCTGAAAGGAGATAGAGAGAAAGAAACAGAATGTTTTTGCCTTCTGCTTCTGTCAGCAGCTACAGCAGCTGTTTCAGCTCTGAGACAATTTCTTGGCAGGCTTCAACAACAGAGGAGGGATGACTGTTCAAACATTAGTCAGCCTTGATGGTTTGAGTGCATTCAATACTAGAAGAGATGAGGAACAGTAATGTCAAGAGCTCCAATTGAACAGGCAGGCCATACTTGCCTTGTACTATCTTATTTCTCAAGATCTGAAGCCACTCACAGCAATATCGCAGGCCATACCAGGTATGTTAAAACTGCTTGCAGTTGTACATTTTCTTGCCATAGGAAACCGTCAGTGTCACAGGTGATTGGGATAAGTTGCCCAAGCTTATCACCAGTCATAAAACATGTCTTGAGAGCTATAGTCCAACAAGTCACACATTTTGTCTGCTTTCCAATAACTACAGAAGAGTGTCAGGAAGCTAAGGCAAATTCCACAGCCT
Source organism: Xenopus tropicalis (assembly GCF_000004195.4). NCBI lineage: Eukaryota > Metazoa > Chordata > Amphibia > Anura > Pipidae > Xenopus > Xenopus tropicalis. The sequence continues at coordinate 41,887,567 of NC_030681.2, read as the reverse complement.
TGGAGGGATCATGAATCATGCATCATGAATTAAGAGCAGTGTATTTTCCTAGACTAAGTAGAGGTATATTTATTATAGTGTGTAAGCCAACATTACTGATGATGTTGCCTATAGCAACCAATCAGATCTTTGCTTTTGTTTTCTAACTTGTAGGTGACCGTTCAGCTCTAATTGCTGATTGGTTGCTATGGGCAGCATCACTGGTGATGTTGGCTTACACACTATAAAAAATATATCCCATGCTTGCACACAATGACCAGGTGGCAAAGTAATGCTTACACAGGCGCTATACACAGGCACTATACACAGGCGCTATACACAGGTACTATACACAGGCACTATACACAGGCACTATACACAGGCGCTATACACAGGCACTATACACAGGCGCTATACACAGGCGCTATACACAGGTACTATACACAGGCACTATACACAGGTGCTATACACAGGCGCTATACACAGGCGCTATACACAGGTGCTATACACAGGTGCTATACACAGGCGCTATACACAGGCGCTATACACAGGTGCTATACACAGGCGCTATACACAGGCGCTATACACAGGCGCTATACACAGGTCCTATACACAGGCGCTATACACAGGCGCTATACACAGACGCTATACACAGGCGCTATACACAGGCACTATACACAGGTGCTATACACGGGTACTATACATGGGTGCTATACACAGGTACTATACACGGGTGCTATACACAGGTGCTATACACAGGCGCTATACACAGGTACTATACACGGGTGCTAAACACAGGTACTATACACAGGTGCTATATACAGGTGCTATACACGGGTACTATACACAAGTACTATACACGGGTACTATACACAGGTACTATACATAGGTGCTATACACAGGTTCTATACATAGGTGCTATACACAGGTACTATACACAGGTACCATATACAGGTACTATACATGGGTGCTATACACAGGTACTATACACAGGTGCTATACACAGGTGCTATACACGGGTACTATACACAGGTACTATGCACAGGTACTATACATAGGTGCTGTACACAGGTACTATACACAGGCGCCACTATACACAGGGTACTATATGCAGGTTCTATTGACAGGTACTATACACAGGCGCTATACACAGGCACTATACACAGGCACTATACACAGGGTACTATACACAGGTACTATACACAGGGTACTATATGCAGGTACTATTCACAGGTACTATACACAGGCGCTATACACAGGTGCTATACACAGGCGCTATACACAGGTGCTATACACAGGCGCTATACACAGGCGCTATACACAGGTACCATACACAGGTACTGTACACAGGCACTATACACAGACACTATACACAGGCACTATACACAGGCGCTATACACAGGGTACTATATGCAGGTACTATTCACAGGTACTATACACAGGTGCTATACACAGGCACTATACACAGGTGCTATACACAGGTGCTATACACAGGCACTATACACAGGTGCTATACACAGGTACTATACACAGGTACTATACACAGGTACTATACACAGGGTACTATACACAGGTACTATACACAGGTACTATACACAGGTACTATACACAGGTACTATACACAGGTGCTATACACATGTGCTATACAGTTCTAAAGGCTAGTTGATATTAAATTGTTTTTTGTCACCTGACATCTGTAATATCCCTATCACTTATCCTAACAGATGGATGGTAAGTTAACTCTTTCCCCCTGAAAAAGCTAATTGTGCTTTTATATACTTGTTGTTGTTACTTTTGTCATTGTTTTGTTCATTTCTAGTTAGTTACAGTGGAGCCAATGTTATGTATCAGTGCCAGTGTTATATTGCCAGGGCCTGAATATCTGCCATCAGTACCCACTGCTTCCCACTGATTTTCCATGCGGGCCCTTTAACTATTCATATTCCCATCTTTTGTTTAAACCACTACCTGGTTGCTAGGGTAAATAAGACCCTAGCAACCAGATAGCTGCTGAAATACCAAATGGAGAGCTGCTGAACAAAAAGCTAAATAACTGAAAAACTATTAAAATTTAAAGGTGAACTACCCCTTTAAGCTAACTGATCACAAACACAAATTGATGGAGAACCCCTCACAGAAGTGCACGTGAATACTTTTACATCCAAGCATTTTAGGGTAAAAAAAGCACACCTACCCGCACTTTTGCGGAGTATCCCTGGGAGTCAGTGGGAATGGCAAGAGGTAGTTGGGAGGTTAATTTTTTACACCAGCAGCGAATCCACTAAGTGTCACATTAGCTGTAGGTCAGTCTCTGTATGGCCCATCTTTAGCCTCCCCAAACAAAAAATTCATCCTCCGCCTATGTCTGGGACAAGAAAATATAAATGCAGAGCTGAAAACCATCTCCAGGCCAAAACCTGCCCAACCTCATCTTCCGCGAAGCCCGGTCCAGTCGGTCACTTTGTATGCAGTTGTTTCATGGCATACCCAGCGCTGGCATGTATGTATGTATATATATCTTTATTTATAAAGCGCTACTTATGTACGCAGCGCTGTACAGTAGAATACATTAATACAAACAGGGGGTTAATAAGACAATAATAGATAAATACAAAGTATAACAATAAATACAGATAGATACATCTTCTCTTCATTAGGTTTACCACTGGAATAAATGTGAAGTGGCAGTAGCATCAGGGATATTTTTGCCACAAGGTGAAAGCTGTGCATTAATGGTAATCTACAAAGTGTGGATAATAAGCGCCTCTCATAATTACACTGTAATGCTTTCGCTCGGATATTTAGGTAAGAATGCGACAACTCTCTTTGCCTTAGCTGCCTGTCCCACACTCACCCGCCCCCCCATATGGTAGCAGCAGACCCCTGAATTACCAGAATATAATGACTGTGGGGGACCGCAACTGGCTAGGGCTCCCTGAGTTTGAAAATGCTATTTCTAATATTTAGTGCTACACAGTATGACTCCACAATGTTATTTGAATTGCGCCCTCCAGGAGTTACACACATGGATTTGGTTTCGTTGCCAACATAACGTTGTGAACCACGTCTAGGAGAAACGAAACTGAATGTGCCAGTTCGGGATTCCCACAGTAGATTACGCAAGAGGAAACGCCCACCTCAGCAAAGCCACGCCTCTGTAACTCTCAGTGGCTACAAATCTCTGTTCGGTATAAGAAGTTTCTCCGCTCTTTCTGGAAGCTAAAAGGTTAAAAATTCTTCCTAACATGGGCGTGTTCCAATGGAGGGGCAGGGCTATAGGGAGAGATTTCCGCCTGTTCCAGACTGCAGCACAAGTGGCAAGAATAGAAGACTGAGAAGGTAATGTACAGATAGAGTGGGATGATCTATAGCCTTGGGCAGTGGGATAATGTGCATTTAGGGACACTGTGAGACATTCTATGCTTGCTGTAATAATGTGCTCAGACAGCTGGCATGGATGTTTAAATGAAATGTATGAGGCAGCACTATGTGGCTGGACAATATGTACGGTAGGGTGACATAGTGACAGTGAGACTTCTGCTCCCTTTTAGGACTGTGACACACGGGGAGATTACTCACACCGCGACAAATCTCCGTTGTCGTGGGCAGTTAATCTCCCCGCAATGCCATCCCACCGGTTAGAATGTAAATTGCAGGGCCGGAACTAGGGGTAGGCAGAAGAGGCAGCTGCCTAGGGCGCAACGATTGAGGGGCACCAGGCAGCCTCTCCTGCCTACCCCTAGTGCTGCTTTGTCATTGCAATGACCGATCTAATCACCCCACCCCCCTTGCACCGCCTCCTGTGCTTTGGCGCGCATGCGCCGATCGGGGGGGGGGGCGGGGAGGTGGGCAGAGTTGGCCGACCGGGTTGCCTAGGGCGCCCGGTCGGCTTGGCCCGCCTCTGGTAAATTGCCATTGGGATGGCATACACGGCGCTGCGATTGCAGAAGTCGCTGCAGTTGCCTTGAGAGGAAACTTTGGCTAATTCTCCAAATCATGTCACCGTGTATGCCATCCCACCAGCGATTTACATTGTAGCCGGTGGGATGGCATTGCGGGGAGATTAGTCGCATGAAACTAATCTCCCTGTGTGTTATGGGTCTTAGTGTAGGACAGCAAAGGCATTTTCCCTGGACCTTCAGGAAGAGATAGGGCTGTTTCCTTTCATGTAGTGTTATAAATGCTTTCCTCAATTAATTCCTCTTCAGGTGAAGAACCAAAACCATAGGCTGAGGGTGAATTTTTTGTTTGGGGAGGCTAAAGATGGGCCATACATAGACTGACCTAAAGCTAATGTGAGACTTAGTGGATTCGCTGCTGGAGTAAAAAATTAACCTCCCAACTACCTCTTGTGGTTCCCACTGATTTCCAGGGAGGGATACTGCGCAAAAGTGCGGGTGTGGGTGCTTTTTTTTTTACCCTAAAATGCTTGGATGTAAAAGTATCCATACGTGCGCTTCTGTGAGGGGTTCTCCATCCATTTGTGTTTGTGATCAGTTAGCTTAAAGGGGTAGTTTACCATTAAATTAACTTTTAATATGATGTAGACATTGATATTATGAGACACTTTGCAATTGGTCCTCTTTTATTTTTAATGGTTTCAGTTATTTAGCTTTTTGTTCAGAAGCTCTCCATTTGGTATTTCAGCAGCTATCTGGTTGCTAGGGTCTTACTTACCCTAGCAACCAGGGAGTGGTTTAAACAAAAGATGAGAATATGAATAGTTAAGGGGCCTGCATGGAAAAGCAGTGGGTAATGATGGCAGATAATCAAGCCCTGGGCACTGTAACACTGGCACTGATACACAACATTGGCTGCACTGTAACGAACTAGAAATGATCAAAACAATGACAAAAGTAAAAAAAAAAAATAGTAAGTGCAAAAAACAACAAGTATATAAAAGCACAATTAGTTTTTTCATGGGGAAAGGGTTAACTTACCATCCATCTATTAGGATAAGTGATAGGGATATTATAGACATCAGGTGACAAAAAACAATTTAATTTCAACTAGTGATTCAGCCTTTAGAACTGTATAGTACCTGTGTATAGTACCTGTGTATAAAGTACAATTTATGCCCGCCGCATTTGGCTTCTTTAATATGTATGCTTTGGGACTGCTGTATTGAACTTTGAAAGCTTTGTGATATTAATGTGCATTAGTGTTATACATCATTTGCGGGGTTGGTGTGCCAGCTTCCGTGTATATGGAATACACTGTGTGTGTATCCCGTCTCCATGGTGACCTGTCACGTCACTTCCGCTATCAGGTTATACAAGGAACTAGCATGTACGTGAATCACTGTTTGTGATAGCCACGAGGTACGCTTAAGAAGGGGGGTGGGATGCCCCCGAAACGTCACGTGTATGTGGCATACTGGACTGATAAGTATTGACTCTCTATATTGCTATGAATGCTCTTTGCATATATTTTTAACAATGCTTTAATAAAAGCTATGTTTTATGATGTTGGAGTGTGGCTCAGTTGGAAGATGTAGTACCTGTGTATAGTACTTGTGTATAGTACCTGTGTATAGTGCCTGTGTATAGTGCCTGTGTATAGTACCTGTGTATAGTACCTGTGTATAGTGCCTGTGTATAGCGCCTGTGTATAGTACCTGTGTATAGTACCTGTGTATAGTGCCTGTGTATAGTACCTGTGTATAGTACCTGTGTATAGTACCTGTGTATAGCGCCTGTGTATAGTACCTGTGTATAGTGCCTGTGTATAGCACCTGTGTATAGTACCTGTGTATAGCACCTGTGTATAGTACCTGTGTATAGCGCCGGTGTATAGTGCCTGTGTATAGCGCCTGTGTATAGCCCATGTGCATAGTACCTGTGTATAGTGCCTGTGTATAGTACCTGTGTATAGTGCCTGTGTATAGCGCCTGTGTATATCACCTGTGTATAGCCCATGTGCATAGTACCTGTGTATAGTACCTGTGTATAGCACCTGTGTATAGTGCCTGTGTATAGCGCCTGTGTATAGCCCATGTGCATAGTACCTGTGTATAGTGCCTGTGTATAGTACCTGTGTATAGCGCCGGTGTATAGTGCCTGTGTATAGTGCCTGTGTATAGCCCATGTGCATAGTACCTGTGTATAGTACCTGTGTATAGCACCTGTGTATAGTACCTGTGTATAGCGCCGGTGTATAGTGCCTGTGTATAGCGCCTGTGTATAGCCCATGTGCATAGTACCTGTGTATAGTGCCTGTGTATAGTACCTGTGTATAGCGCCTGTGTATAGCGCCTGTGTATAGCGCCTGTGTATAGCGCCTGTGTATAGTACCTGTGTATAGCACCTGTGTATAGCACCTGTGTATAGTACCTGTGTATAGCGCCTGTGTATAGTACCTGTGTATAGCACCTGTGTATAGTGCCTGTGTATAGTACCTGTGTATAGCACCTGTGTATAGTGCACCCGTGTATAGTACCTGTGTATAGCACCTGTGTATAGTGCCTGTGTATAGCACCTGTGTATAGTGCACCCGTGTATAGTACCTGTGTATAGCACCTGTGTATAGTACCTGTGTATAGCACCTGTGTATAGTGCACCCGTGTATAGTACCTGTGTATAGTACCCGTGTATAGTACCTGTGTATAGCACCTGTGTATAGTGCACCCGTGTATAGTACCTGTGTATAGCACCTGTGGGAGTGGGATGAAATCTGCAGCAAAAGTTCAGAGTTGGTGAGGTTCTTAGGTAAAGTTTACAGCCTGCAGATTCTTCTTTTCAGTCTTCATTTCTGCACTGCCTGCAGTTTGTAATATCACCGGAGCCCTGTCTGCATCTTTGCCTTGATTGGTCAATTTTACTGTCTGTCAAGAAAGCTGTGCTCTGATTGGATCTTTCTTCTTGTGGATTCTCCAATCAGAGCACAGCTGATTACAGCAGAACCGGAGCTTGCAGGAAAAGGAGAAGATTTCCAGGACAGTGCAGAAACGGAGTGAGGGTTTTTGTTTGTTTTTTTAAGGTGCTGTAACCCCTATTTGGCTGTAAAACAGACAAGCTAGAATGACTTTAAAGCATGGGATACATAGGACTTCAGATGGGCTTTCGCTAAGTGGAAATATCCCGGGGTGTAGTGCAACTACAACTCACTGTCACCGTGTGCAGATGAACAGATGAACATCATTTGCAGATGAACAAATGATGAACAAAGACAATTAGTGCACAGGGTTAGCTCATATACTCACAAATGCAGATATTATAGCAGTAGTACACTCTGACGACAACATGAGAGGATACCACTGGTTTATCCCACCTCTTTGGGGGACTGGGCAGGGTAAAGTACCTGGTCAGCTCGGCACCACTATGGAGGGCAGTCTGGATAAATACCTCATTCTTCAGGTTAAATACCTTTAGCTTAAAGAGTCCTGCAGCCGACTATGGGTTAAAGTACTAGCCTGTATCCTGCTTCTTAAAGGACAAGGAAAGGCTAAGTCACTTGGGGGTGCCAAAATGTTAGGCACCCCCAAGTGACTTTAATCGCTTACCTCGTACCCCGGGCTGGTGCCCCTGTCAGAAGAAAACAGCACCAGCCCGGGGTACCTGTAGCTGAGCGATTCCTCCTTCCGGCTTCGTTTTGCAAGGACTACACGACAGGTGCATGCGCAGTAGAGTGAAAAGCCGGCTTCTCTGTTAAAGTTCGGCTTTTCACTCTACTGCGCATGTGCGCGCGAGCGAAGGCGGAAGGAGGAAGCGCTGCAGCTTCCCCCAGGCTGGTGCTGTTCTCTCGTAACAGGGGCACCAGCCCGGGGTACAAGGTAAGTGATCTAAGTCACTTGGGGGTGCCTAACATTTTGACACCCCCAAGTGACTTTGCCTTTCTTTCTCCTTAACAGTGGCCCTATGCTAAGGCAACAGTGCCTGTATGGAAGGGTACTTCCAGCTAACCTCCTGGGGTGACTGGGGTGGGAGGACATCTCTGTCCGACATTATACACCCAAGTCTGAGTGTACACAACTTAAAGGCAGGTTGCAACGTGCAAAAACTGGATGCAATTCACAGTTTTTTTTGCACTTATCACTTCTTTCCTACCCACATGAATTGCCACAGAGGCCTGTTAATACAATTTTGCCTGTGTTTGCAAGTGCTGTATTCATGAGGTAAAAGTGGGGGCTAATCATGTAGGTGTCCCCCCCTCCTGCCCTCTCTACTGCGCATGTGTGGGCCCCGGTATTCAGAAGACAGAAGAAAGAGGGAAGAGAAAACATTTCTTACCCCTTCTCTACTGGACCCTGCTCCAGTCTGGCCAAAGTTCTCTTTATGAACCATTAACCTACATCAGTGCAGCATAGCTGGTTTTTATTTTTCATTAAAAAAGCAACCCTATGTAGAAGCTTCAGGCTTCATAGTAATTGCAAAGTTAGTAAGGGATGTTGCTGCCTCTTTATGCCGCTAATTATGTACCCACGGAACGTTACTACACGCTGGCAGGTTTCCCAGGACTAGGACTGGAGTGGGTGGCCTTGATAATGCAGGAAACCTAGGCCCCACCACCTACTGGGAGGAACCTCATAGATTTGTGGTAACCAACCTGCACCTTAGGCTGTAGAACTACAGAACTCTGTTTCTTCATGACAGCTTTTATATTCATTTCATTCAGACACTGGGAATAATATTCAGCAATTATTAAAGGGCAATAGGATTGGTTTCCCTCAAAAACATATACTGAACATTTTTAACTATGTAAAAGACAAGGTTTGCTTATTTAAAATATTGGAATAAGGTGAAAAATATCAATAGACCTCTATAGAGATAGTGCCTACCTGTGCTTATATATTTAATTGGAGCTGGGGTTCACCCATTGGCATCTCTGTCACAAAGCACTAGTGTTTTATGACTTCTGCATGCAGAGCTACTCTTGTGGCCATTCAGTTCTGCTCACTTAATTCCCTCTGATGGCGGCCAGGGACTATGGTGCAAAGATGTGAGTTGATCCCAGATCCCTCAGGTGCTACTTACTTTTCCTATTGCTTTTCCATCATTGCTACTCAAAGTGCCATAGCCCTTACATTTATTGCAGCTTCCAAAAAAATTGCATAATATTTTGATGTGGGTTTAATATTTTTATTGTAAAGCATTTTTAATGAAAGACTACCACCTAATCTATTCTTGACTGCTATATAATTTGTGTCACCTTTTTTTTACAGAAGATTTTTATTAAGTAAGAATAGCAGACCCTTTCATGGAGGATCCTCAAGTGGTGCTTAATAAGTTCTGTGCAAGAAAGAATCTGCAATATGAATTCAGGCTGATTTCCAAGGAAGGGTCACCTCATGATCCCTTGTAGGTTTTTTAGTTATGTTTTTTATATATTTATTTTTCATTGTTACTTGTTATTGGAGAATCTTATGTCAGATCTTTTTCTGTGCACTTACTAATATAGATAGATTTATAAGCAATGCTGACCAGCAGTGCCGTCCTTAGGCCAATTGGACTGGTTGGGTCCAATTGGGCCCCATACCATGAACAACAGAGCGAGAGCCTTTCCTCACCCGAACCACCCCCAAATAATTTGCAGAGCAAGCGTTTATCTTGCAATGTTTGTCATGCATCACTTCATGCAGCAAAACGCGTAATTTGTCCTCTCTCGCTCTGCAAAAGCAAGTTTGTGCAGGTGCATCAATATCTTCTCCTTGTGGAGGAATTAGTTGGGGTGGTTTGGGAAGCGTTTCCAATACCATACCAGCTCTGCTAAGCTGCCCTGCCAGGTCACAGTTAGTGCAAGCTGCTGAACTGCGTCACTATTGGGCCCCACAGTTGGTAAGACCTGCCCTGCTGACCAGTTCCATAAAATTGTTTAAAATGCTTAAACGAAATAAATCTTTGTTAGTTATTTCATTGTTACACAGTAATTTAGGTTGAAAAAGACACATTTATGCAGTTTAACCATTTCTCTTTTATATTTGAATGAGGCTTTCATGTCTCCTTTGCTCAGATTGTTTTCTCAGATTGCTGTAGCATGTCTCTTGTCTTCCTAGTGTCTTCCTCCTTTTTTTCCTTTGTGTCCTGTCCCTATTTTGCCCTTTCTCTTTACTATTGTTTTCACTCTTGGTCATTTTTTATTTTGAACTTTTGTTGCTGGTTTTCCATTGCTTTTTGTGCAATTTTGTTCTTGTTTTATCTTCCCCAGCCTGTCTTTTGCACATTTATTTTCTCTGGGCTTTTTATGCCCTTTGCTTTCTATTAATTTCATCTTCTGTTCATTGCCTCCCTTCATTCACTTTATGGCAATAGCACACTGGGAGATGAGGCAGATTTGTACCTGTAGTAATTATAAGCTCCATGGGCGGCGGCCACATGCTTAAAATTTCCCCCCATACCTTTGGTGATTGCTCAGAATTTAAGACTCAATAACTTGTCAGGCAATTATTGTTCCAAATCACAACACTCAACATTTCTGTGTGATAACATGCATGGGATCTTTCCCGCTTTTACCTGCTCTGCTATGCCTAAGGAGCAAAATTCCATCATTATTCACAATAAATGGAAAAAAGGCAGCTCTTATAGTGGTATTTTAAGTATCTGAAGGGAAACTCAGGCCAAAGTCTGCTTGGTTGTAGTATTGAAGCAATGTTTACAGCAGCAAGGCAAATATTGTTATAATTTTTGTCATGTCTTTGTGTATAGACAATTTTTTTTCCTCACATATGGTTAAGAAGATTGTGTGTGGGGTGATTGGCTTTCTTGTCTGTAATTTGTAATAATGCAAATTGGTCAGAACTCTTTGGGGAGTTTTGCCTTAAAATAGCTGTGCAACTCGGTGATGCCTCATACAGGTATGGGACCTATTATTCAGAATGCTAAGGGGGTCTTTCCATAACTTAGATCTCCATGCCTTAAGTCTACCAGAAAAATAATTGAAACATTAATGAAACCCAATAGACTTATTTTGCCTCAAAAAATGATTTATTATATCTTAATTGGGATCAAGTACAAGGTACTGTTTTAGTATTACAGAGAAATATTATTTTGAAAAATTTTAATTGTTTGCTTAAAATGGGAGGTGGGCATAAAGCTTTCTGGATAATGGATTTCCAGATAACAGATATCATACCTATCTTTATATTATTTCAATAGGGAGCATATTATAGCTATATACTGTAAGTTTGTGTGCAAGTTCTTTTTTAAGGAAGTCTATTATGGATGATGTTTTTATCCTTATACAGGTTTACCGTACATTTGTTTATAAAAAATGAAATGTTTGGAGAAGGACAAGGCAAATCAAAGAAGGCAGCAGAGAAGATAGCAGCTAGAATTGGACTGGCGGCTCTGCAAAATCAAGAAAATCCACCTCTGGTGAGCTGATACATACTGTTGTATCCTGATTGTATTATATTTTTCTTTGTCTATGTTCCTTTACTAATTCTGCATATTCCGAAATGCACACACACATTTTGGGCCCGAAATTTGTGTACATTTTTTATGAAATAATATTGAGTTTGCAGCTTTATCAAAGGGGGAAATTGTGACTGAGAAAGGGGTATATAATATAATTTACAGAATATTCATGGTTCTTGTGTATTACATAGTTAATAAAGTATCCCTTTTGTAAAGTATAAAGATATTAGTCTCTAGGGAGTTCCATGACTTTGTCCTCGTGCTTTTATACAGGTCATGGAATTTTAAAGTGATTTCTAATATCCTCATATTTTTCTACAGAGCATAATCTATTTATTATAATACACAAGTCATGACTCATGTGACAAAAACTACATCATTAAGCACTGATTATAGTATATCATTTCATGATATTCATGACTTCTGAGTATTTTATATATATACTTAATTTCAGTATTTTGATTTAAAAAAAGACAATATTTAAGTGTAGGGCTTGTTATTCAGTAAAATGATTGAAAATTCTGAAAAATTTTTAAGGGTATTAATACTTTTTTTTTTTAAAATAAGACATCCTGGATTATTTCTTGTGGTATGGTTTACATAATTTTCGTAAATTAGTAAATCATTCAAGCAGGTTTAAATTACCATCACTTTATGTTAGTAATGGCCTAGAAATGGAACTTGTGCAAAAGTAGAGAAAAATATGTGCTAACGACAGAAAAGAAGTTTATTGGAAATGAAATACATTTAAATATGACTGCATATCCCTTGTGACTATCATGCCATTAGCAGAAGCTACAAGATCATGAATTAAAATGTTGGATTGTGAATGTTACACCTAGTAGAAGTGATTTATAAAATAACTGTTTCTTGCAGGCTCAGCAACCCACAGCAGCCGCCTCTCTGGACACAGGTCTTAGTCCATTGCAGGGAAGGTATGTCAGAACTTACTCGATTTACATGATTCTAAGATTGCAGTGTTTTAAAGTTATTTGTTACTGTAATTGCAATTTGAAGCAGTGTTTGTTTGTCCCTTTTTGCACATTTGGTTCCAATTCTTGAAACAATTAAGAAAAAGCCAGCACATCTACTGCCAAGACTGCCAACTCTCAAAGAACCTTGTATGCTTCTTCACAGGTCAGCTAGCTTCTACTACCTTGTTTCTGTAGTAAGGAGCAGCAGTGCAGAGAACAGCAAGGGACAGATTAATACTGCATTTAATAGCAAATGACTTTACAATTAACTCAATTTACATGTTAATGTATATTGAAACCTATGAATTAAGGTTGCCATACACAGGCAGATTTCAGCTGCCAATTAGGGTCCTTTCGACCGATTTGGCAGCTTATCTGCCTGTGTATGGGCACCCCCAATGGACCTACCCAACTGATATCTGGCCTAAAATTGGGAAGATGTCGATCAGGCAGGTTTGATTTTCCTGTCGAATCATCTTGTTGATACGGTCCTCGGCCTGATGGTCCATATACCCGCCATTTCAATTAGATTGTTTGGCCCTAGGGCCAAACAATCCAACAAGCCAGAGATCACCCACCACAGGTGGGCTTATTGGGAGATGATCTGCTTGTTTGGCATCTTCGCCAAAGCTTGAAATGTGTAAGGCTTTTATTGTTCCTGTTATGCTTTTGTAATAAAGGATCTTTTCTTTTCCCAACGCCTGTTTATGGGATCTGTAAGTGCCTGCCTTATATATTGACTATAATTTGTATCCTTTAATATAGCCATAAAAGTATTTTATAAAAATATATAAAAAAGTATAAAAGCTCCCTTTGTGCACCACCATTGCATTTTCACCAGTGGAAAAATGTTTAAAACTGCCTGTTTCCCTGTCACTTAGTCCAATGGCAATAGCCTGTTACCAGTAGTACAGCCAATATTTCCATCTGTACTGGCTCAAAAAAAAAGCATGCTTTTGCATTTTTCCTCTCTGCTTTGTTCCTCTTCATGCTGCTGATGCTGTACCTGTTAGTGCAGCTAAACACATAAGTATATTGAAGCCCATTCACTGCTCTCTGCCTGCCTACAAAACACAGACAGACAAAAGTGAGGCATGCACCTAGTGTGCCCTTGCCCTTAAACTTAACCAGCAGAGGAATCACCAGGTATGACTTGAGCATAGGAAGTCCAGGGAGGCAATCTGTTCCAAGGTATTGTGGTTCATCTAAAATGTTGTGATAAGAATATGATAAGTAGTAAATCATAAAGGAACAGTTCAGTGTAAAAATGAAACTGGGTAAACCAGATAGACTACGCAAAATTAAACACATTTCTAATATACAGTGGAGGAAATAATTATTTGACCCCTCACTGATTTTGTAAGTTTGTCCAATGACAAAGAATTGAAAAGTCTCAGAACAGTATCATTTCAATTGTAGGTTTATTTTAACAGTGGCAGATAGCACATCAAAAGGAAAATCGAAAAAATAACTTTAAATAAAAGATAGCAACTGATTTGCATTTCATTGAGTGAAATAAGTTTTTGAACCCCTACCAACCATTAAGAGTTCTGGCTCCCACAGAGTGGTTAGACACTTCTACTCAATTAGTCAACCTCATTAAGGACACCTGTCTTAACTAGTCACCTGTATAAAAGACACCTGTCCACAGAATCAATCAATCAAGCAGACTCCAAACTCTCCAACATGGGAAAGACCAAAGAGCTGTCCAAGGATGTCAGAGACAAAATTGTAGACCTGCACATGGCTGGAATGGGCTACAAAACCATTAGCAAGAAGCTGGGAGAGAAGGTGACAACTGTTGGTGCGATTGTTCGAAAATGGAAGGAGCACAAAATGACCATCAATCGACCTCGCTCTGGGGCTCCACGCAAGATCTCACCTCGTGGGGTGTCCATGATTCTGAGAAAGGTGAAAAAGCATCCTAGAACTACATGGGAGGAGTTAGTTAATGACCTCAAATTAGCAGGGACCACAGTCACCAAGAAAACCATTGGAAACACATTACACCGCAATGGATTAAAATCCTGCAGGGCTCGCAAGGTCCCCCTGCTCAAGAAGGCACATGTGCAGGCCCGTCTGAAGTTTGCCAATGAACACCTGAATGATTCTGTGAGTGACTGGGAGAAGGTGCTGTGGTCTGATGAGACCAAAATAGAGCTCTTTGGCATTAACTCAACTCGCTGTGTTTGGGGGAAGAAAAATGCTGCCTATGACCCCCAAAACACCGTCCCCACCGTCAAGCATGGGGGTGGAAACATTTTGCTTTGGGGGTGTTTTTCTGCTAAGGGCACAGGACAACTTATTCGCATTAACGGGAAAATGGACGGAGCCATGTATCGTGAAATCCTGAACGACAACCTCCTTCCCTCTGCCAGGAAACTGAAAATGGGTCGTGGATGGGTGTTCCAGCACGACAATGACCCAAAACATACAGCAAAGGCAACAAAGGAGTGGCTCAAGAAGAAGCACATTAAGGTCATGGAGTGGCCTAGTCAGTCTCCGGACCTTAATCCAATAGAAAACCTATGGAGGGAGCTCAAGCTCAGAGTTGCACAGAGACAGCCTCGAAACCTTAGGGATTTAGAGATGATCTGCAAAGAGGAGTGGGACCAACATTCCTCCTAAAATGTGCGCAAACTTGGTCATCAATTACAAGAAACGTTTGACCTCTGTGCTTGCAAACAAGGGTTTTTCCACTAAGTATTAAGTCTTTTTTTGTTAGAGGGTTCAAAAACTTATTTCACTCAATGAAATGCAAATCAGTTGCTATCTTTTATTTAAAGTTATTTTTTCGATTTTCCTTTTGATGTGCTATCTGCCACTGTTAAAATAAACCTACCATTGAAATGATACTGTTCTGAGACTTTTCATTTCTTTGTCATTGGACAAACTTACAAAATCAGTGAGGGGTCAAATAATTATTTCCTCCACTGTAGTAAGTTAGAGAAAAATGTAATCTGTAAAGGCTGGGGTGAGTGGATGTCTAGCATAATAGCCAGAACTCCTACTTCCTACTTTCTGCTCTCTAACCTCTTAGACAAAACTGTTCAGTTAGTTTGTAAGCATGCAGGTCAGATTCAAAAGCAAACTAACTGAACAGTTATGTCCCATATGCCCCCCCGCTCAAGTCACTGATTGGTTACTGACTGTTACCAGCTTAGAGAGCTGTAAAGGAGTATGTAGTGTTCTGGCTATTATTTTAGACATCCGTTCACTCCAGCCTTTATAGGTTACATTTTTGCCTAATTAACTATATTGAAAACATTTTTTATTTTTTGCAGTCTATCTATTTTACCCAGTTTAAGTTTTACACGAAATAGTTCCTTTTAGTTAGAGCATCATGGGTCAGATAAAAATACATAAAAGTAGTGATAAATGTAAAATGAGTAATGAAATAACACTGACAGGAACCTTAAACCTAGGCAGAGTACGATTTCACTCTTTTGGTTTTACATTTTAGTTTTGTCCAGTAAGCGATGAATTCATTGGTAATACAATTCATATTTGTATTTTCTGTTTCTCATGTAGCGCTGCAACGGCTGAACCATCTGTAAATGGCTCTGAAAATCACAAGATGGTATGTGTTTCCCACACTAATTATGTTTAGCGTTTTTATATATGGTATGTAGCACTGTCAATGTACACAGCACTTAACTCACTTAAAAAGATACTGCCCTCAAAATAAAGAAATTTTGAGTCTCGTTGAGACAGCTTGGCATTTAAATTGAAAAGTTGGTTTATGTCTGCTTTTATTTTTTTATATTCCCTTTTAGTTTTTTGCGTGAAATATACTAGCAGATGTTATTCTGCCCAAGGTATATTCATCTGAGGGGGTCTGCCATACTCTCCTTTATTGCAACCAGTTAAATCATATCTATAGATGGGCCTCCTATGGCCAAATTGCCATGATAGTTTGGCTGCTAGGGAAATTCTATTTTCAAGTCTCTAAATGTGCCATGGTAAAGAAATAAGAACAGTGGCCTGCAACATTCAGTTGTTTCAATTGCTTGAATAATTAAACTGACAGGAAGTGAAGAGATTCTGCTCCTCTCGCTTCCACATTTGATCATGCATCGTCTATCTGCCTCCAAAGTACATTTCAAAATGAAAATTTCAGTTTGGACAGAGATGCCTACTGAATCTCAAGGATGGTATATGTATACATGCCCATATGGTTATCTCAAAATTTTGCAACAGTTGACCTGGTCTTTATATTGGGCCTGTGTGGGAATGTTTGGGCCTTTATGTAACAAATGCCAGGGCCTGTTTTGAATGAGCAGTATACTGAGAATCATCCTAATTTATGTAACAGGTGTTTGGGGAGGTAGCGCAAAATGCTCTGCTGCTCCGTATTGCTCTGATCCAGACCCAGGCAGGAGGCTTAACTCCTAGCAACTCCCAGTAGGCATGGATTATATTAGACTCTTTATCCTCAGATGGGCCCTTCCCATATTAAGGAGATAGGGTTACCACACTGATGCATGCACACAGCATTCACTCTCTCAATTACTTTGAGCACCAGTGGTTCCTAAAAACAGTGGAACAATTTATGTAACATCTCATTCTCAATTAATAATGCAGAATACAATTGCTAGTGCCAGCAGATTTTTGCACATATAGTATGATACAAAATAATCCAAAATAATAAGCCCTGAAGTAGTTAAGCCTGCCTCTTGGTGACCAATCTCCATCCCTAGGCAAAGCCAACAGAGGTGTATTACTCCAGGAATCTATCTAGTTGTGATCCTAACCACTTAGGTCCCTATAATGACAGCATTGACACCACAGGGATCTTACCCTCACTATTCATCTCATTGGAGCACTGGGCTGCTCACTAACTTCACCTGAAATTCTCTTTCACTCCTAGAGTAACTATTATAGAATCTGACCTAGCACTATCTACTCCTATACTGGGCCGACCTCCGCCCAGGCCCCTAGAGCACACGTCACTTCCTCTAGCACACGGGGGAACCAAAAGAGGCAGAACTAACTTGGGTTTCCCTTTTTATTATCTCTGGGGAATCCTGACACTTCCATTGCTACAGGAACTCAATCCCAGGAGATAAAGAACTAAAGGTTTGCAAAAACTTTACACTCCTACATTTGCATCCAAATCTGGTGTTATGTTTTAAAAGGAAATTAGTAGCTTTTAGAGCTGGCAAGAAACAAATTTCATTGCTTTCTGTGGAGATCTAATAAACTTCTATACAGTTATTTTACCATATTTTAAGAGAAATTATCACTTTAATATTTTTTTTTTTTTTTAATTTGTTTATTTTGTGGTAAAGAGCTCAATAAACTACATTGGAATTCTAAATGAATTATGCCAGAAGAAATCGTGGAGCAGAAATTTCCGAGATGTTGATCGTTATGGACCAGATCATGAGCCTAAGTAAGTGAGAGTGTTGCTGTCTTTGACTGTGTTCTGTCCCATGAGAGTTCAATCTGTGCAACACTTGGGGTAGCCATGGGTCCCTTTGCCTAAAGGAGATAAGAATAAAATTGAATTTATATATTATGGTTGGTTTAAAGAACCATTCAGAAGTAATAACACTATTCATTGTTTGGTACCAGCCATATTCTAATGCTCCAGCCATATTCTAATGCTCAGGGCATTGTGGTTAGCCATGCAGGGAGGATTAATGGGACACAATCATCAAAATACTGTATATACTCGAGTATAAGCCTAGTTTTTCAGCACCCAAAATGTGCTGAAAAAGTCACCCTCGGCTTATACTCGAGTCGGGTGCCATGTATCCCTCCAGACTAGCACCCTCTGTCCTTTGTGTGCAAATTAGGCCACCCACAACCAGACCCTCCAGTGCCTGTTGTTTTTGTTGACCCTCTTCTCCACTTACAGAGCTAGTTTACTGTTTTTCTTTGAAATAAATATTTAAAAACATATACCCCACTGATGCCTCAATTAATGTAATTTTATTGGTATTTATTTTGATTATTGAAACTTAGCAGTAGCGGCTGCATTTCCCACCCTATAGGCTTATACTCGAGTCGATACGTTTTTCCAGTTTTCTTACGTAAAATTAGGTACCTCGGCTTATATTCGGATTGGCTTATACTCGAGTATATACGGTAAGGGCTCTGGCACACGGGGAAGATTAGTCGCCCGCGATTAACTCCCTGTTCGCGGGCGACTAATCTCCCCGAGTTGCCTAGCCCTGCCATCCCACCGGCGAACATGTAAGTCGCCGGCGGGATGGCAGACGCGGCGAGGCGATTTCCGGAAGTCGCCGAAAAAGCCTCGCGAGTCTTTTTCGGCGATTTGCGCGAAATCGCGCCGCCGCGTCTGCAACTCGGGGAGATTAGTCGCCCGCGAACAGGGAGTTAATCGCGGGCGACTAATCTTCCCCGTGTGCCAGAGCCCTAAATAACATTTTGGAGCTTGAAATTGTATAATGTTTAGTAGAGAAATGTTGGCCCAAAAAGATTTGATTAAAGAGTTGGAAAAAAAAAATAATAACATTACTGTACCACTCAAGGTGTAATAGTATGGCCTTTTGGGGAAAACGGTTTTCTCGGTTGTCCCTAGGCAGCACAGCTTAGGCTGAGATGAAGTGCCCTCAAATGAAAATCGTATTTGCATTTATAGCATTGCTGATTGTGAGTCTGTTAATCAGGGGCATTTTGGCCCTAGTGCTGCCCTGAGGCTGCCTAGGGAATGCCCCCCCAACCTCTCCACGGTTAGGGGGTCACGTTGCAGAGAGCACAATAGCATTTGTAATTCACAACCTCCAAAGACTGTGGGCTTATCGCATGCTTTTTTGCATTAAATTCATTAAAGTCATTTTGCATGCGTTAGGCGCATATCACATGCACAAAAAAACGCTTACCTCGCATTGTGGTAATTCTTGCATAGAAATAATACTAACACATGATTTACAAACACATATTAAGCGTTAAACACGCTAAATATCACATTAGTCTGTGCGAAGATTAACACCTACTTGGGTCAGGCGGTACTTAAAGAAAATTGTGGTTCCTGAGCTTTTGGCAACACAATATGGACTTTGCAGTGGGATTTTGTCAAGTCTGTGTTGGCCCTAGAGTGATGCAGCCTCCAGTTTTCAGGGAAATGGTCATTTTCAGAACAGTAGTTTTCTGGAAGTAATGGTTATGTGCGTAAAATCGGGCACTAATATAGCACGCGACAAAATATATTGCGCGCAGCGGGGAATAACGCACACCGCAGGAAATAACGCAAGAAAAACGCTCATCGCGAGTTAAATAACGCAAAGAACATTGCTTCTTAATTATGACACGTGTCCTTTTAGTGAATCGATCGTTAAGTCACAAAAAATAAGAAGCAATAAAAATTTTAACGCATGCTATAAATAGCGCTCGTTTTATCAACTTTTAGTGAATCAGCCCCTGTGTATTTTGATTCCCCAATGTTCCATGAATTTTTCCTCAAAATTTTCTGCTTGGGCTGGCAGGTTCTATTGTGTGGCAGAAGTGAACAAGCGAGAGTATCCAGAAGGCTGGGGAAAGAATAAAAAACAAGCAAGAAAAAAAGCTGCTTTTCTGGCTCTCCGTTTACTCAAAACTGAAAATCCAGACGATATCCTGGTACTGTATATTTACTTCCAGTCCATTAAAAAGGTTTCTCCGTTGAAAAGCTAATTTTTACATAGTGAAGGAAAGAAAAAATTCTGTAATTTTAAAGTTATTTGCAAATGTTATTGCTATTAAAAATAGTGTTTGTCTGAGTGTTTACATTCTCTGCTCAAAGCCAGCTGATTATAAGACCTGAGGGAGACTTGCCTTTCATATTATATTATTTTAAAAGGGTGGTTCACATTCAGGTTAAATTTTAGTATAGAATGGGCCATCCTTCATATTTTATTTTTAATAGTTTTTAAATTATTTGCCTTCCTCTTCAGATGCTTTTCAGATATCAAATGTGGTCACTGACCCCAGAAGCCAAAAACCTATTGCTCTGTGAGGCTACAATTTATTATTTTTGCTTTCCATTACTTATCTTTCTATGTACACTCTCCTTTATTCATATCCTTGTCACTTTTTCAAGCCACTGCCTGGTTGCTAGGTTAAATTGGGCCCTAGAAACCAGATAGTGACTGAAATTCCAAACTAGAGATTGGTTGAACAAAAAGCTAAATAATTCAAAAAGTACAAATAATGAAAAATTAGAAACAATTGCAAATTGACTCAAAATAGCACTCTCTATATCATACTAAAAGTTAAAGGTGAAAAACCCCTTTTACGTTTTTTAGAAGCACAGATATTAATTTATTTTACAGTAGTATATGGCAGACATTCCATTCACTATGGCAAGTTTGACTTTCACTTCTGTTTTTTTCACAGATTACTTTTCTTTGTTCTTATTAGTTACTACTATTTTATATTCTATATTGCTCATTTTAATGTTTGCTGTCTCTAATCACTTTCCTTATACATTGTGCCAACAGATCCCAGCAATTCCAACAGCTTATACAGGAGAATCAGGATCAGAAAGTTCGTCAGTGTCTGAAAGGTATACTTTTATAATGCAAGGGAAATTACATTATTTTCTAAAATCAGTATAGCAACCCACAAATTAGTTGAGAGTCATTTAGCCCATGATAAATACTAGTGGCACCTCCCAGTAATTAAGCCTTTCCTGTGTTCTTATGATGCTACCTTAAGCATATGCTTTAGTACCATCCTTGAGTTACAGCAGCCTTATTACAGTAAAGAAATTAACTGGAAGTAATGCCTGTGGTATTTATTTGTCCAGCCTTCCTTAGAAGCAGGGCCAATAGGGGGTGCTGCTGTCAGGGGACCCAGGGAACTTAAAAGTGTGATTTCCCACTATCCACTGTAAGTAACCTGTGTACCAAGTGCTAATCTGTTCTATTGGTGCATATCTTAAAACATAACTGGAAGGGGTTCGCCGGAACCTACAAGAACAGTCAGACAATCTCTTCAAAAAGCTTGACAGAAGTTTGTTCTTACTGAACCACTAAAACTCTAGACTGGTACATGAACCCTGTGACTTAACTGTCACCATTAGTGCATATTTTTCTGTGGTTTTCATATAAAAAATGTAAACCCATGCTCAACTTTAGCCTTATTTATGGTGCTTTTGTTGAAGATGCTATTTTTAATGTAATACTAACATGAAAATGTATAACTAGACTATAAATAAAAAATAACTGCATTATTTTTTTTTTTTTCATTTTGTCAGCAATGGCAACAGAAGTATTGAAAGGCGAAGTTTAGGAAATGGAGCAACTCAAGTAATTTCTGCAGTTACTGAGGTACAGAAATATTTTATATTAAAATACGAGCTTGTAATTAGATATATCTACTAGGGAGGTCCCTTCTGACCATGTATTGGCCAGTCACCCAACAAAGTACATGGCTATGGGTCAAATTAGAATTGGAAATGATATTGTGATGGCAAGAAGCCATTTCTTCCCTGGTCCTCTAATGGAGAGCCCTGTAGCATATATTAAATGATCTAACTACTATTGGAAATTTTAAGAATATTAGAATTCACCAGATAATTCCATGACTAGGTCTGAGGATAAATGCTTTGAATCAAGTTTTGAAACTCTGACATAGTATAATATACTTATAACTGGGTACATTATTTTTTACACACATTTCAATGACCATATACATATACTGCATTAGGCTGCAGCCTAAGTGCTTTTATACAGAACTGCAAAGTGACTTTTAATATCCTCATATTTTGCAATAGGGGATACATTATTTATTATGATATGCGCATTTTAGTGAACCATGTGACAGACATTACATCACTGATGACTGATTACCCTCTGTAATAACTCCACTATTATAAAGATATTTGAAATCACTTTGGTGTTTTGGGACTGTATAAAAGCACAAGGCTTTCAGCAAAGTGCTTTTTACATTTTTGTCACATAAATCCAAGGTAACTTATAATATCTTATTTTAGTAGAGGCTACATAATTAGTAACATTCTACAGCTTGCTCTATAGGGCTGAATCAAAGTCTCTTTTCAAGGAGCATTCTCCCTTCACTGCAGGGTCTCCAAACCCCTCCCCACATTCCCTTCTCTCTGTCCCTCCCTCCAGTCTGTTCCCTTTTAAAGCCTGTATTGTCAGTGAAGTACCTGTACTGAATGGCCATGTATGGATTTACATTTGTATTCTGATCAGAAAATGTTTAATATTTCTTCTATTTTATTTAGAGATCGCCACACAGAACACAGAGTACAGCAAATTTTGTCCAAAGGTTAGTGATTTGTACATCGTTTTAAACATGAGCATATAAGTTTTCCTTCCCTTCCTGTTAAGAATTTATGGAGTTCTATAAAATGACTAGAATATTTGTAGAAAATATCAGGATGGTATGCAATACCCTAGGGATATTAACCACACCAGCTCACTCTGACAAATATTTCAGGTCCAAAACCTATATGTGTCTGCAAATACATATTCTACAATGG
Organism: Xenopus tropicalis; assembly: GCF_000004195.4. NCBI lineage: Eukaryota > Metazoa > Chordata > Amphibia > Anura > Pipidae > Xenopus > Xenopus tropicalis. The sequence goes on along the minus strand of NC_030681.2, from coordinate 41,864,807 downwards.
GATCTATTATGTTGAAACCCATTATTTAGAAAGCTACAAAGTACAGGAATGTTGTAGAGCAGTGCTGTCCAACTCGTGGCCCCCCACCTGTCTGGCTGCTTTGTGTAAACTTTAAATGGTATCAGTACTGAGATTAACTGGCCCCCTGCATGGTTCACACCTCAGATTTAGGCTGTAACCCCCCTGTATTGTTTATATATGTAATCCCCTGTACTGTTCACACCTTTAAACCCCTGTGTTGTTCACACCTCAGGCTCAGACTGTAGGTCCTACTTTGTTTACCTGTTCACACCTCAGACAGTATTTACTGCCTGCCCTATGCTGCCTGTGTGTATGGCACACACAGACAGTATAGGGCAGGCAGAGTGTGGCACACATAGGCAGGGTAGGGCAGGCATGGTATGGAATACACAGGCAGAATAGGGCAAGCAGAGTATGGCACACGCCTACCCTAGACCCTGCCTGTATGTCTTAATGTGACATAATATAATTCTTTCACATATAAATGAAGGGTCATATCCCTACAGTGAGCACCAACCATTTGGGTTTTTTCTACGCTACCACCATTAGCGTGGGTATGGTCTTAAAAGCTCTTGCGATAACATGGGTGTGGTTTTAAGTCCTGAGCATTCTGTATAGTAGATCCAATAACTGTACTCAGATCCCAATGACCCCCTAGGAATATTACTTTCCTCTCTATAGATTACAGTTGATGACCAAGGTTTTACACTAGGCAGTTGCTGGATACCTGGAAGAAAAGAATGTTTTTGGATCATGTGTGATGTAGCTTTGTTATATACCTGTATCCTGGCTAAGAACAGGTTCCCACTGCTGCTAAGAAAGTTGCAGGTAGATAGTAAACTTCCACTAGACTCTTGCTCATAAGTGGCAACATATTAAACAGCCCTGTATAATAGAAGGGTATATAAAAACAAATTACATAAAGATACTTATTGCTTCAGGAGGTTAAGAGGGCCTGCACAACAGCTCTGGTGAGGTCTTGAATGAGTGTATATATGAGCGAATATCCCAATGAGTAAGACTCAAATAAGTAAATAAGTGTCTGGTGGTAAAATTAACAGATTAGGCTAATGCCAGACGTGGCTTTTGGCGTATATTTTCGGTAAGCCGAAAATCGCTTGCCGAAAATAGTGCCATATGCCTCCTACCTGTGCCTGCACCTGAATGAATGAGTGCAGGCACATGTAGCCGATATCCGCCAAAAAACACTTCATATCTTCGGTGGATATCGGCTACATGTGCCTGCACTTGAGCATATTTCATTCAGGTGCAGGCACAGGTAGGAGGCGTATGGCACGATTTTCGGCTTGCCAAAAATATACGCAAAACGCCACGTCTGGCATTAGCCTTAGAGTGATAACTTTTTGAGGTCTTTTTTTGTTGCAAACATAAAAACTACAGAAATGATTATTTAATGGTAATTTCATATCCTGCATTCTTAGCCCTCTTTGGGAATTTGAGGATATAACCAAATTGTCAACTGGAGGATTTGGCAAAGTATTTAAAGCTTTGAAAACCATGGACAAGAAATATTATGCAGTGAAAAAAGTAAAGATGCGCAACGAGTGAGTATTTTTTTAAATTATTTTTGTCTCACACAGCAATTTATAATTATTAAAGGTATCTATATCTCTTTTAATATGATTACAGGCCTTGATCTTAGTACTTAGCAAACTGCATGCTTTATGGAGTTGGTTCACTTATTGGCTAACAGTATTTGCCTATGTATGGTTAACTTAACATTATAAGGGCTCATATACTAAAGTTTGAGAAGTTTTTGTGCCCAAAAAAAACCAGACACAAAGGGGCACATTTACTAATCCATGAATCCGAATCCTGAATGGGAAAAAATCAAATTGGAAACGAAAATTTTGCGACTTTTTCGTCGCCGTCGCGTTTTTTTCGTATTTTGCGCGATTCTTCCATCGCCGTCACGACTTTATCATATTTTGCGCTACTTTTTCATCGCAATTTTTTTGTATTGAGCAATTGTAAACACCGGAAAAACCGTAGCGGCGACGGAAAAATTGCGGGACATACGAAAAAGTCGCAATGGCGACGAAAAAGTCGCAAAAATACCAATCATTACGAAAAAACACGTTCAGACGCTTTCGGTCCGTTCGTGGATTAGTAAATCTGCCCCATAGTGTCTTTTAATGACATGCTGGTGGGCAATGTAAAGGGAGGCTTCTAGGCACTCCTCGAAAATGCTGCCTGCGGTGCCTCATGGCAGACCTGCCTCCTTTTTTAATTATTTAAACATTACCCCAGTTTCTGTTTACTTTTTGTTATCTTGAATAGCAGTAATATTCAGTCATCTAATGTGTGTTCTTGTTTCGGTAAGGAAATGCAAGTTGGAGGTACAAGCTTTAGCAAGTTTAGATCATCCAAACATTGTTCGATATTTCCACTCATGGACTGGAATGGACTATTCTTTAGACACCAGCTACAGCTGTAGTACTTCCAGGTAACAAAAACCGAATGTAGAAATTTCATTTCATTTAGAAGAGTTTTTCGTTTCTGTTGCAACTGACAATTAATTATTTTAGTTCTGCATTATCTAATGCTCTCGTTGGTCTTGGCATTTTTCTAATGCTTTTATAATAAACTGATTTTAACCAGTAAAACTCTTCTTAGAAAATGCTGATGTTTACATTTGTGATTTATACATAAGTTAAAGTCCCAGTGTCCCCTATACAGGCTCTCCAACTGTAGAGGTGCACAGCAGGGCTGGTGGCTGCCACCCTCAGTTTTGTCACGCCCAGCACTTTGAGACCAAAGGCAATGTTGCTCATATTTTTAGTCCAGGGATGTAACAACATTACGAAACAACTGACCTATCTGTAAATCTGCCTGACATGTCCTAATTTTTAATTTTACAATGTTGGAAGTAATGAACATCTAAAATGTTTAGTAAGAAGTCCTTTTGTTGCATGCAGCATCATTGTGAAAAAAGCAGATTAAGGGTAAATTAGATGCACAGATCCTTTTGTTTAAAATGCGGATTTCTCATATGGAATAAAAGTAATTAAGTATGCCCATTTGCAGTAACCCATAGCATAAGATGTTTGCTTTTAAACAGTTAAACAGTAAATGCTACTTGCTGACAAGTAACAACAGAGTTGTGTACCTACAGGGCAATTAGTAAATAATTGTGCCATAAACGTCATCTTTTTCCACAAATGCAAAGTATAATGTCTGTTTTTATCTCTTTAGTAACACGGATGGAATGAACGAGTACCTTTTTATTCAGATGGAGTTTTGCGAAAATGGCGACTTGAAAAACTGGATTAGAAAAATGAAGATAGTGGATAAAGTGAAAAGTCTTAATATATTTCGGCAAATAGTTGAAGGCGTACTCTACATTCATTCAGAAAAACTTATACATAGGGATCTTAAAGTAAGCAAATACTAAATATATCCCATTTTCCTAATTAAACCTTTTATAAGGATGCACAGAATCCATCATTCTTGGATTTGTTTGAATACCAAATGATCCACAAAAATTTGGGCAGATACCAAACTGAATCCAAAATGTAAATTTACTTTTAAAATTATAGAATAGGAAAAAAAATTATTCATCTGTGAACAAAAAACCTGCAAAAAGTGTTGGCTTTTATTTGAACCCTAATCCAAATCTTGGATTTGCTGCATCTCCAACCAAATCCCCATTTTTAGTGTATCCCAGGAACACTATTCATGAAATGTTTGTTGCTGCATTTCTTCACAGGCTACCAACTAACATAAATGGCTTTTCTGCTATAAATCCATTATTATACCTTTAACACTTTTTGTGCCCCACTTTTATAATCACATTCCTTCATAAAGCCAATCCCCTCACTGATTTGTAAGGGTATATTACACTACTGGAGGATTATGGGTAAATATAATAAAGCCTGTGGTCAGATAGAAGGTCTAGACAAGGTTGAAACTGGCCAGAAGGTTAATGGAATCACCAGCAGCAAAGGAAGAGAAACATTTTATTACTTATTATTTCTTTGCAATAAAAATGAGGATGACAGCCCTATTACTGGGACCACTGGCTTATCTTTGATAGCCCATTCCACTGACATGCGTTTGAGACTGATTTTCAAATGCCAAAATGGTGGTGTGATCTCAGCAAAGGAGTTAAAGGGGTTGTTCAACTTTGTACAATATTCATAAATCTAACAGTTCACATTAAAGGAAACATTTTATATAAAGTTCATATTCAGTTATAATATTCATCCTCCCTCAAAACCTGGTGATTTTCAGATAAAGGGTTTTTCTATAAACCAAATTTCCGTACCTCAAGGGGCAGATTCATCAAAGTACGAGTTTGAATCCTGAAATGGGTAAAATTCAGATTAGATACAATAATTTCTGATGATCGGAAATATCACAAAAATGCTTATGAAAAAATCATAATAGTCACGATAATATCGTATTGGCGATCCAAAAGTCACATAATTTTCATATCCGAACAATCATAAATGGCGGGAAAACCTTTCTGACTTTGATCCTTCAGTGCATGATTTTGGAAGCCTCCCATAGGACTCAATGGCACTCTGCAGCTCCAACCCGGCCAAAGGAAAGTCTCCCATAGGGCTCAATGGCACTCTGCAGCTCCAACCTGGCCCAAGGAAAGTCTCCCATAGGGCTCAATGGCACTCTGCAGCTCCAACCTGGCCCAAGGAAAGTCTCCCATAGGGCTCAATGGCACTCTGCAGCTCCAACCCGGCCCAAGGAAAGTCTCCCATAGGGCTCAATGGCACTCTGCAGCTCCAACCCGGCCCAAGGAAAGTCTTCCATAGGGCTCAATGGCACTCTGCAGCTCCAACCCGGCCCAAGGAAAGTCTCCCATAGGGCTCAATGGCACTCTGCAGCTCCAACCCGGCCCAAGGAAAGTCTCCCATAGGACTCAATGGCACTCTGCAGCTCCAACTTGGCCCAAGGAAAGTCTCCCATAGGGCTCAATGGCACTCTGCAGCTCCAACCTGGCCCAAGGAAAGTCTCCCATAGGGCTCAATGGCACTCTGCAGCTCCAACCTGGCTCAAGGAAAGTCTCCCATAGGGCTCAATGGCACTCTGCAGCTCCAACCTGGCCCAAGGAAAGTCTCCCATAGGACTCAATGGCACTCTGCAGCTCCAACCCGGCCCAAGGAAAGTCTCCCATAGGACTCAATGGCACTCTGCAGCTCCAACCTGGTCCAAGTATACCGAAGCTTGAATGAATCGAAAACTATCACACTTTTTGCGACAAATACGATTTCGTCGTGTAAACTTTGACGCACAGTACGAAAAAGACACGCAAATTAGCGAAAAAATCAGCGGAAATACGCACAGTGCGGAAACTTAGAAAAAATACGATTTTTTTGTATTCGGATTCATTCGTACTTTAATGAATGTGTCCCTAAGTCTACAAAAAAACCATTTAAACATTAAATAAACCCAGTAGGATTGTTTTGCCACCAATATGGATTTATGCAATTTAGCTCCCATCAAGTACAAGGCACTGTTTTATTATTACAGAGAAAAAGGAAATCATTTTTAAAAATTTTAAATATTTGCTTAAAATTGAGTCTATGGGAGGTGTCCTTCCTGTTATTTGACATTTTCTAAATATTGTGTTTATGGATACCTATATACATTTTAGTTTTATAACACTTAACTTACATTTAATTAGAGATAATGTGATGAAAAAAATTGTGAGTATATTTCAATTAATTTACAATGAATTATATTTGATAGAATTACTGTACATAGTTTTTATAGTTAAGATTGCTTTAAAATTCTTTACATTTATTACAGCCTGCAAATATATTCTTTGCCAAAGACATGAGGGTAAAAATTGGAGATCTTGGTTTAGTGACTCAGATGGCTAGTGAGGAGAGCACAGAAGCACTACTTCGGACCCACGACATTGGAACTCCATCTTATATGGCCCCAGAACAGGTATTTATCTTTATATCTAGATGAAATCATCACATATTTTCTTAAATATTTTTTTTTTAGAATAAAGATGAAACTTACTTTTTCCTAATCTCAAGGGATGCCCTTGGGTGCACAGGGAAGAGCTAATAGTAAATAGAAACAGAGTTTTTGCTGTGTTCTCTTTGTACATTTTTACATGGTAATCATATCTACCCTTTAGCCCTTTATCAGTTGTCACTGTTGTCACTGATGCCACTTCCCCGGGCTGCTGATGCCCTCTCCCCCGATGTGTTTCACTTACGCGCGCTTAGGGGAGGATGTTGGGCGGGTGGCCCCTGCAGGAGGTTTGAGGGGGTGCAGCGGGGGCCCCTGCGGGGGGTGCAGGTGATGCGGCCCTGGGGCAGCAGCCCCTGCAACCCCCCAGTCTGACCCTGGGTTAATGGCCTATGCCAATTTGTATTAACTGTCATTTGTTCCTAAACTGAGAACTTAGTAAACCAGCTAGGCATGCTGGGAATATGTAAAGTATACATTGTACATACAAGGGAATCCTTATTTCCTTGTATGCATGAATCTAGAAGCTTTGTGTTGTACCAAGGGAATATAGAGTGTAGTGTGTAATTCAGCTGTTGAATAATGCATGCTTTTTTGTGACATATTAAGTTACGCTTTTCCTGGCAGGCAGGCAGGGGTTGAGGGTAAAAGTCACATAATTTACGCTAAGTCATAACCTATAGATTTACCTATCATATGTTTGCTTTAAAACAGGACCAGTAAATGGTGATTAGTTGCTGCAACTTACTAAACATGATGCAAATTTTGCAACTTCTGTTACATGTCCTGTCTAGTTTTGTATTGTGGGTTCATAATTCCCAGCATGGCCATACAACCGTCGGCCTCTGGTGTGGGTGTGTGTATATATATATATATATAAAACAATGCTGATGCACACCAGGAAAAATTTATCAAAAAAAGATACTCAATTTATTTGGATTGACGTTTCGGTCCTCACCTGGGACCTTTATCAAGATACAAGATTAGCAAACACAGTGCTTATAAAGACTCACTCACCAATTAACCACCACCAGACCACACCCCTCTCTGGAGCAACCGTGTTAACCCTAAAAAGACCTCAGTTCCAGCAGATATCAGACCAATCATAATTCCAGGTAATCTGTAAAATAAAATGCATAATGCATAACTTTCTATAACGTGTAATATAAGCTTAGGTGCAATACATCTTAGTACATATAAATATGTATCTTTTTTTGATAACATTTTAGTGGTGTGCATCAGCATTTTTTTTACATATTTATGTTATATTTCTGATTTGCACCCAGGTTTTAAGCCCTATAAGTGTATGCCTCCTCAGCCTTTATATATATATATATATATACATATATGCTAATAGCTAGAGACCTATTAAGCTGCAGCTTTCACTAGCCCTTACACAAGTCCAGTGTGAGGAGTAATATTACCGGATATGCTAATACATGAGTGGTGCACAGTACGGACCAATTGTACAAGGAAAAGATAGATTTAGCCCAATATCAATACAGCAAAACTCAGTGGCAATTTGAAGCAAAACAAATTACAGGTGCATGTTCTTCTCTTAGATATGATCACATAATTATCATAACATTCATGCCAGGAATTCTTAACCTGTGGGTCTGTACTCAAAAATGGGTCCCACCATCTATGTTCCCTTTCATTTTTTTGCGTGCGCAAAAATGATACCAAGTGCACAGAGAAGCGTGTGGGTCAGAAATACAAAATTTAGTGTTTTCATACAAAATTTGAGAGCTGGCATCAAAATTTGTGTGTGCACGTGGCTTTGAGGAAACATTGGGCCCCGCTCTGTTTATGATACATCGCCATTGTCCCTCTGAATAGTGAAAATCCCTCCACCAATAGAAAGTCATAATGAAACAAGGTGAAAAACTGGTACTAAACCAGCTTTGGGGGTCATGAAACCATCAGTTCAGCCTAACAAACTGCATATATTAGTAGCAGCCCTGATTTTTCAAATGATCTGTTAAAGTAAAAATGAATTTCTCCTGACCTGATAACCATATGTCAGCTTTAAACATGAATACAAGCCTTATTTATCTGGCTCATCTGGTTTGTTGCCTTGTATTTAGGAAATCATGTACACATAAGAGTCCATGACCATATAAAGACCATATAAAGACAGAAGGCTGCAGGCTTAGCACATTTATACTACTTATTTATGGAACTTGGAATAGACCTCTAATATCTCAATATTTGACTGCAAGGAGTACATTTATTTTTATAATACAGAGGTTCCAATGGGTTGTGACACAAGTACACTAAACAGTAATTATAACTGCTGACATCACTTTGCTTGAAAACTCAGTAAGCTCCCTAACTCTTATTTTCCTTCAGTTTATTTCAGTTTATTAGCACCTACGTTACCCCAATGCCTCATTAGCTGTAATCCAATTAATGGCAAAGTTACCCACAAAAATGATTATATTGGCAAGAAGTTAAGTCCTGCAAAATATCCTGCACTAAAATACTAAGGGGTTTTGTAAACAAAAGGCACTAAGTTTGCCCAGGAGCAGGATCCCCCCCAACCAATCAGCAGGTATAATTTACTGGTCACCTGTTTAAAAGCAATCATCTTATTGGTTGCTATGGGCTACTGCTTCTGGGCCAACTTAGAACCTTTTAATACATATGGGATAAATGTAATTATGTATATCCAGAAAGATTAAGGAGAAACAAAACAAAAACAAAAGCCATGGTAATTAATCATCTAGTTTGGCACTAATAAGGGTAACTTTGTTGTTCTAGCATGGGATGGTATTGCTGAAAGGACCACAGGGGTAATGCAATAATAGGTTCAGAGCTAGCTCCACATACAATAACTTCTAGAAACCACAAAGCACACTGGGAATACAATATTGTGCTAATTCCTTGCCTTTTGTACTTCTCTTCTTTTTATTTTATACAATTAAATATTTAAAACCTTTTTTCTGTTTTTAACAGCATGAAAACATTTATAACTGTGAAGTGGACATTTTTGCATTGGGATTAATACTTGTTGAGCTTTTGTGTATATTTGGCACCGAACACGAGAGATATGTTGTAAGCTTTTTTTTCTGTTCCTTTATTTTTGGTTATACAAATGTGTTTAGTGTGTAAATTTCTAATTGTATTGTTTTTTTTAATATATAATATTGCTCTATACCATCACCATTGAATGTCATTGGGTAATTCTTTAAAAATGAGCCCTAACTGTTATAAAAAACATCTACATAAACCACTGGCAAGTGCCTCTGGTGTAGACTCTGCTTCACTGAATTGCTGAAGTACGGCAGAAAGTGATGATGTAGTGCCAGAAACTGACAGACACAACTACTTCTCCAGTATTTTATTGCCCTATAATATTTTTATAACACATCTATTCTTAAGGTTGCTAGCTATCAAATGTATTATTCCTGGCCAAAAAGCCCTATAAATGGAAAGTGAAATATAAACAACATGCCATATATATACGTGTGATACATATTGCTTTTGTATATATGACTTTTTATATTATTTGTTTTTTAGGAATGGAAGAAAATACGGAATTGCCAGTTGCCAGAGACGTTTGTAGCAAAGTACCCTTATGAGGTATTTTCTTTTAAATTTCTTTATTTTCTCATTGGTGGTCTTTATTTTTTTTTTTTTATTAGATTTGCTTTCTTTCTCCAGATATGTACGATCAAGTTAATGCTATCAAGAGATCCTAAAAAGCGACCCACAGCCACAAAATTAAAGGAATTCTTTGAAACAAATAACTATTTGGATTCCAGAACATGTTAAGCAATCGGATAAAACAACTCCTGAAGATACACACATTTCTTGCTATTAATGGTTGTGCCCAAAATCTCATCCTCAGGGTCGGAGTGGGTTGGCGGGGTCCACTGGGTTTTTTCTTTTTCCCTGCCAGCAACTTTATCCCTCCACCCTCACCCCCTAAGAATGTAATGCAAGTAAAAGAACGTGATGGTGTGTGCGCGGGCGCGTACCAACTCTGCTCATCCTACAGAAAAGAATGTGAGATTTAAGCAGCAAATGTATTGCAGTCACTCCTGTAAAAATGTGTACAAGTAGTCACTGATCTAAAAGGGAATTGCTCTTCTTTACTCTTTGTTTTCAGGAACAAATACAGTTTTTTTTTAAACGTATTATTTAAACTGGGGTAATGGAGTTAAATACTCACATTTTCTGCTCTTAGAGTTTTGGAAACTGTTGCAGACACAGAAAAAAATAACTCTCCTCTTGTGTACAATAAAAGATCACAATTCGCGAAATGCATTTGTTGCACTTTTTTTTACGCGTCCGCGGCCTTTTTGATGCGCGACTACTTTTTTTTACGTGCTGCAAATTTTTCCGCAGCAAATTTTCACAGAAGTTTGGCGAAATAATTCGCCGATGGCGAAATGCAGAAATTTGCTGCAAATCCATGCCTGCCGAAAAAAATTTGCTTATCACTAGTTATAATGTATCATCATCATATATCTGTAATCCCCAACAGATATTGTTCTTCATTTATATTGGTCCCTGCCTTAGCAGAGCTTACAAATCCACATTCACACAGAAAATGCACACACCCACTAATCATAAATCGATTAATGTAACTAAGTAATGGTGACTGGCCGATTTCAGTCAGAACTGAATAACAAGTCAAAACAATAGTTAGTGGATCCCATTGAATAACCCAAACCTGGCGCATCTTCGTCTTGAAATACAGCAATAGAGCCTACTCCCAGTGTACCATAGGCCTAAATCCAAATTACAGATGTAGTTTACACAGCATGAGGAACACACAATAAGGTATACAGTAAAATCAATAAAATTACTAAATTCCCCTTTTTAATTAAAATGTTTTTAAATGTTTTGAAACTTTTGTTTCTATGTTAATTTTGTCATATTATATTGTAACATTGCTGTAATAAAAGCATATTTTCTCTTACCCTGGCAATCCAAACTCCGATTAATGTGTGTTAATATTGGGTAGGGTAAAATTGTAACAATGATGTTTTTAGATTTAACCAGTAGAGGTCTCACTGTTTTAAATATATATACATATATATATATATATATATATATATATATTCATAATATTGCTTAAAATCATAAATTAATACATTTAGTTAAAATAGTGTCTTAAAGGAGAAGGAAAGGAAAAATTGGAAATTAATATATTTGGAAAGGGCAGCAGCCCCTTTCTTGAATCGCTATATTAAAAACGTACCTGCTTTTGGATCGCCGCACAGTCCCTCCGAAGATTCGCCGGTGTTTGAAGTTTGGCGCCGAAATTTTCAAAATCCATGACGTCACTTCCCCCTCCGCCTTCTCCTAATGCTCATGCGCCGCTTCTGTGACCCCTGACGTAACGCTGCAGGGTGGCGCACTTATCTGTCAGCAGCCATATTTTGGACATTTGCTCAGTAAGTTGGGGGAAAGAAGCGCTCAGGTTTTTTTTCATTCTGATTGCGCTGGAGAGGGGCTTTCAGTGTCAAATTGATTAACATGTATATTATGGATATATGGATTAAAAAAAAAAATTAAATTAAATAATTTTTTATTTATGCTGTTTTATGTGGGAGTGTTGGATGGCTGGTGGCTGTGGGATGGCTGGGGATGAGGGACTGTGGCTGTGGGACTGCTGGCTACCACTGTACTAGGGGGGGGCCCTGCTGGGTACAAATGTACTTGGGGAGGGGGCCCTGCTGGCTAGCAATGTACTAGGGGGGGGCACTGCTGGCTACCAATGTACTGGGGGGGGGCACTGCTGGCTACCAATGTACTAGGGGGGGGCACTGCTGGCTACCAATGTACTAGGGGGGGGGCACTGCTGGCTACCAATGAACTTGGGGGGGCCTGCTGGCTACCAATGTACTAGGGGGGGGCCCTGCTGGGTACAAATGTACTTGGGGAGGGGGCCCTGCTGGCTAGCAATGTACTGGGGGGGGCACTGCTGGCTACCAATGTACTGGGGGGCACTGCTGGCTACCAATGAACTTGGGGGGGGCCTGCTGGCTACCAATGTACTGGGGGGGGCACTGCTGGGTACAAATGTACTAGGGGGGGGCCTGCTGGGTACAAATGTACTAGGGGGGGGCCCTGCTGGGTACAAATGTACTTGGGGAGGGGGCCCTGCTGGCTAGCAATGTACTGGGGGGGGGGCACTGCTGGCTACCAATGTACGGGGGGGCACTGCTGGCTAGCAATGTACTAGGGGGGGCCTGCTGGCTACCAATGTACTGGGGGGGGCACTGCTGGGTACAAATGTACTAGGGGGGCCCTGCTGGGTACAAATGTACTAGGGGGGGCTCTGCTGGGTACAAATGTACTTGGGGAGGGGGCCTTGCTGGCTAGCAATGTACTGGGGGGGGGGCACTGCTGGCTACCAATGTACTGGGGGGCACTGCTGGCTAGCAATGTACTAGGGGGGGGCACTGCTGGCTACCAATGAACTTGGGGGGGGGCCTGCTGGCTACCAATGTACTAGGGGGGGCCCTGCTGGGTACAAATGTACTTGGGGAGGGGGCCCTGCTGGCTAGCAATGTACTGGGGGGCACTGCTGGCTAGCAATGTACTAGGGGGGGCACTGCTGGCTAGCAATGTACTAGGGGGGGCACTGCTGGCTACCAATGTACTGGGGGGCACTGCTGGATAGCAATGTACTAGGGGGCACTGCTGGCTAGCAATGTACTAGGGGGGCCCTGCTGGCTAGCAATGTACTAGGGGGGGGCACTGCTGGCTACCAATGTACTGGGGGGGGCACTGCTGGCTACCAATGTACTGGGGGGCACTGCTGGCTACCAATGAACTTGGGGGGAGGGCCTGCTGGCTACCAATGTACTAGGGGGGGGCCCTGCTGGGTACAAATGTACTTGGGGAGGGGGCCCTGCTGGCTAGCAATGTACTAGGGGGGGGGCACTGCTGGCTACCAATGTACTGGGGGGGGGCACTGCTTTTGTACTGGTGGGAGGGGGGCCCAGAAAATTTTCTTGTGAGGGGCCCCGTGATTTCTGATGGCGGCCCTGCCTGTGGCTGTGGGATATTGGGACTGTGGGAAGGGATGGAGTTGTGGGATAGCTGGTATAGTAGGGAGAGATGGTGCCTATAGTAGCAGTGGGGGGATAATAGCCTCTGGGAAGGGACTGGGGCTGTGGGATAGCAGGTATAGTAGGGAGAGATGGTGCCTATAGTAGCAGTGGGGGGATAATAGCCTCTGGGAAGGGACTGCGGCTGTGGGATAGCAGGTATAGTAGGGAGAGATGGTGCCTATAGTAGCAGTGGGGGGATAATAGCCTCTGGGAAGGGACTGGGGCTGTGGGATAGCAGGTATAGTAGGGATAGATGGTACCTATAGTAGCAGTGGGGGGATAATAGCCTCTGGGAAGGGACTGTGGCTGTGGGATAGCAGGTATAGTAGGGAGAGATGGTACCTATAGTAGCAGTGGGGGGATAATAGCTTCTGGGAAGAGACTGTGGCTGTGGGATAGCAGGTATAGTAGGGAGAGATGGTGCCTATAGTAGCAGTGGGGGGATAATAGCCTCTGGGAAGGGACTGGGGCCGTGGGATAGCAGGTATAGTAGGGAGAGATGGTGCCTATAGTAGCAGTGGGGGGATAATAGCCTCTGGGAAGGGATTGTGGCTGTGTGATAGCAGGTATAGTAGGGAGAGATGGTGCCTATAGTAGCAGTGGGGGGATAATAGCCTCTGGGAAGGGACTGGGGCTGTGGGATAGCAGGTATAGTAGGGAGAGATGGTGCCTATAGTAGCAGTGGGGGGATAATAGCCCCTGGGAAGGGACTGTGGCTGTGGGATAGCAGGTATAGTAGGGAGAGATGGTGCCTATAGTAGCAGTGGGGGGATAATAGCCTCTGGGAAGGGACTGGGGCTGTGGGATAGCAGGTATAGTAGGGAGAGATGGTGCCTATAGTAGCAGTGGGGGATAATAGCCTCTGGGAAGGGACTGGGGCTGTGGGATAGCAGGTATAGTAGGGAGAGATGGTGCCTATAGTAGCAGTGGGGGGATAATAGCCTCTGGGAAGGGACTGGGGCTGTGGGATAGCAAGGTCTGTAATGCAGTTTCAAGTTGGCACAGGAAAGTCTTTCTGCTCTATCCAACTCGATTTCAGCACAGCAAATGCAGCCAGAGACACTGTGCAGGACTAGAAAAAACACAGGAGCATTCCGATTGGACAGTAGAGTGAAGTGGGCGGGGCTAAGGGGGGTCAAACATTTCTTCAGAGACTGCAGATCTTGAAAGGAAAAAAAAAAAAACGGAGCTCTCTGCTGTGCACTGAGCATGTCTGTGTCCTGGACAATCTGTGTTCAGTGAGACAGGAAGCTGCACAGGCTAGGAGCAGGTACTGCATTTACTGACAAGACTTTTCCATGTCAGAGCCAGATTAAGCAACAGCACGGTGAGTTCAGGAAATATGTTAAGGACTGTGTTAAGGCTAAGTTATTGAGCTCATGTTGTTTTTAGACTTTCCTTGTCCTTTAATACATTTGTATGTATGGAGGTGGTTTTTTAAATATGTCAAAAAAACCTATAGAGGGGAGTTTAAAAAGCAGTGTTTGAAACAGATTTTAGAGGGGAGTTTACCAAGAAGTGTTTGAAACAGATTTTTTTTCAATAAATTTAGATTTTTCAAAGGTATTCCTGTCAAGAGCGGTACAATGTCATTATATATATATATGTATATACTGTATATATAAAAAACAAAAAGACACAGCACTCGCAGGGCTTAGAAGAAAAACAAAAAATCCTTTATTGGCACAAACAAAAATCAATGTTTCGGTCACAACTCCTGGATCTCAAGATGCCTCTACAGTGAACACAGCCCCTCTAAATACCCTGAGTGCAAGAAATGGCACCAAATTGATGTCACTACATGTGGTATACAATGGTCAAAAGGTAAGTAAAGTAAAAAAAAAGTGAGAAAAAATGAAAAAAACCATACTAAACACTATAAACAAAGCCAGAATAATATGGAAGCCTAAAAGCATGATAAGGTAGTAAGAAAAAGAGAAACAGTTTTATAAAGAATGACCATATACCAGGGAAGGGGGACAATGGGTAGAACAAAGATAATTGCAACGGTGATATATCGCCATATATGCAGAGACGCGTTGTCATGGTAATCTACGTCAGTTAAATAGCAGTGGATTGCCCCGCATTGTTATATGAGCTTGTGTCGGTTGTAGGTTATGAGGCTGGCTGTGGGTTAGACCAGGATCAGTAGAGGCCCATATTTGTGCAAGAAGGAGGCATACTACTGCCTACCTGAATTACATACGGCCGGCCTAGGTAACGATCCTCAGGGTCTTAAAGGAGAACTGCGTCCTCATATTGAAAGTCACTGCTCAATCTCAGAAGGGGGAACTGTGTCCCCAAGGGTGTGACATGAATCCTTGTGGCTGCTAGCCTTTGCTCTCAGGAGAACTGCGTCCCCTTAAAAAATATAATGTCAATGCACACCCAAATAATAAACGTTATTAATCCGAGCACTATAGAGCAGAGCAGAAATATTAGGCAAACACGCCAGGAGAACTGCATCCCCATGATAGTCAGGTAGATATAGAAAGCAGCCATAAACCTACTGGAATATAGGAAGGGAAAAGATATAAAAAAAAAGCATGGTCATTATTAATAGGTAGGTACTATCCAATCATTCATATATATTAATACACTCTTACCAACAGATACCTAACAGTTTAAATAAAACAACTTAAAGGCAACGTTTCATTGAGTCCCTTTGGAACCACCATTTGTAAAATGTAAATCCACTGGGCTTCTTTTTGTAGTAAATGTTTTTTCCTATTTCCACCCCTTTTGGGTGGTGGTATATAGTCAATTGCCATGCAATGGAGGGTGGGTAAAGGATTTTCATGAAGTGTCTGGCTATGGGTTGTTCCCAGGCTTTTTTCTTTTCTTTATATATTTTTTTCTCCTTGTTCTTGGGGTTGACTACTTCTAATACCTGACCAGAGTTCTTTTTGGTGTCCATAGAATCCTGTTTGGCACAGGCTTTCTTAATAGCTGCCCTGTGGTTTCCAAGTCTCTCTCTGAGTGTGGTAATGGTTTTACCCACATAAATCAGGCCACACGGGCAGATCAAAAAATATACAACAAAGTCTGATGCATGTGAGTCTGTGGTTGATTTTGTATCTTTTGCCTGAGTGGGGATGGGCAAAACTGTCACCTGTTAGTAAAGAATTACAAAGAATACAATTATTGCATCTATAACACCCAGGTTTAGCTTTAGGGATCCAAGACCAAGTTTTAATAGAAATGGTGGCAATACAGGTTTGGTATTACCGAAAGGCAATTTTTCATCAGATGATACCATTGGCCATACATTTTTTATAGACTTACGAAGGAATTGATTATTTGTGTCAAATTGGGAATGGTAAAACAGGTTCTGTTCCTGTTCCACCTTCTGTCTTTGGTACAACTGTATTTCCTGTCATAAAGGACCCCAATCATAGCCCCTGATAATTAACCGCTTTGCCATTTCATCACATTGTGTTAGTGCTGTTTGTTCTGACTACCCTTAGGAACTGAGAGTATGGTATACTATTCACCAATGACTTTGGATGGAAACTGGAAGCATGTAATATGCTGTTACGGTCAATCTCTTTGCGATAAAGCAAAATTGGTGCCAATCTGGTGATTAACAATGGATATAGTGAGATCAAGAACGTTAATATGTGTAGAGCTAAATTCAAAGGGCAACTGGACATGAGGTTGTTTGTGGTTTGCTTGCTCCACCAGTGTAGTCAATGGATCCTTGCCAAATCATAAATAGATTGTCATGGTAGCATTTATAGAAGACCATGGGGTTGATTCACTAAAGTGCATTAAAACCAGCACTATTTATAGCATGCGTTAAAAATTTTATTGCTTCTTATTTTTTGCGACTTAACGCAAGATTCGCTAAAAGGACTGGCGTCATAATTTAGACATGATGTTCTGTGTGTTATTTAACTTGCAATGAATGTTTTTCTTGCGTTATTTTCCGCCACATGCATTATTTCCCGCTGCGCACAATATATTTCACCGCATGCGATATTAGCACACGATTTAACGCGCGTAACCATTACTTTCAGAAAACTACTTTTCTGAAAAATACCATTTCCCTGCAAACTGGAGGATGCATCACTCTAGGGCCAACACAGACTTGAAAAAATCCCATTGTAAAGTCCATGTTGTGTTGCCAAAAGCTCTCGAACCACAATTTTCCCCCCCAAGTAGGTATTACCGTATATACTCGAGTATAAGCCGATCCGAATATAAGCCGAGGTACCTAATTTTACCTAAGAAAACAGGAAAAACGTATTGACTCGAGTATAAGCCTAGGGTGGGAAATGCAGCAGGTACAGGGTCCTGTGACGCATTAACCAGGTGTGTAAATAGTGTGCATGCTAATAGGTACATTCTAGCCTGTCGGGTTGGTTGGGGCAGCGGGAATCCGTAGAAGGGGGAAGTGTCGGACTGGGGTGCCTGGGGCACACCAGAAAACATCAACCTTGGGGCCCACCAGATCCCACCAGCACAATGTGTGTAAACAAGCAGGGCCAGCTCATCAAAATGTGGCAAAAAGTGAAAAGGAAAAGCTGAGGGCCCCAATGTCATAGAACAGCGCTAAAAATTTTAAACCAGTAATATCATTACAGAAATTCATTTACAACACATTAATCCCAAGTATTAAGCACTCTGATATGACAGTAAGCACTGTTAGACTGGCACACTAGAGACCCACCACAGGTCCCCTAATTAAATATGAAAAACCACCAGTCAGATAAAAAAAAGAAAAATATTAGCTCATAATTTTAGCAGAATTTATAAAGTAACTACTGATCAGGTACAGTACAGATTTCACACAACCCCACAACCTGAAATTTTAGCTTAAGTATATACATTTAATGCAAAATGAGAGGACCTTAAAACTAACTAGTCAAAAGAGCTGCTTTCATCCCACCTCCTAAGCTTAACCTGTCAGCTCCAAAATTTATTTAGGCAAAGAACGCTTACTTTTTTTCTTAAGAGGCAGCTTGCTGCACTCCCACTGCATCCCTGGTTCTGTTTCTGTTGGACAGCTGAAAATGAAATAGTGCAGTGCAGAGCAAAGTGCATTACTTCCGGCAGCCCCTTACGGTCATCGTTCCCTGCTCTGTCAGCCTGCATGGACGGACGGACGCTGTTGCCGACACTCTGTAATTTATTGGCAAACAGATAAGCTGGAGCCTGTTAAGAACAGAGCACTTCTCCAAACTCAGAGTTGGACATGCGGTGCACATTCTACACGGAGTATGCTGAGTTCAGAGTTGCGTGTGGTTCAACTAGGTAAGCCAGTGGGCCAGTCCAACCCTGGCAGGGGGTTACACAAACGGGGTCTGGAGGGAACCATGTCCCAGACTCGAGTATAAGCCGAGGGTGACTTTTTCAGCACATTTTGGGTGCTAAAAAACTCGGCTTATACTCGAGTATATACGGTAATTTTCGCACAGACTAATGCGAATTTTAGCACATATAACGCTTCATATGTGTTTGTGAATCATGCGTTAGTATTATATCTATGCAAGAATTAACGCAATGTAAGGTAAATAACGAATCCAATATGCTTTTTAAGGCATGCAAAATGACAGATGAATCAGTACTTATTTATCGCGTGCCTTTTAAACCAAAAAAGCATGTGATTAGCGTTATCGTACTTTAGTGAATCGGCCCCTATCTGTAGTATGTCAGAAAAAAACTGTTGCTCGAAATTACCTATATAGAGGCTGACATAGGACGGGGCCCTGGATGCCCCCATTCCTGGGCCCAAGCATTGTAAGTTAAATTGATCCAGAAATCTGAAGTAATTACATTCAAGCATTAAGTGATGTAATTCTATAAGAAATTCAGCAGGGGGTGCAGTCTGACCAGTTCTATGTAAAGCTTCTCTACAAACCTCAATACCAGGTTTGTGTGGAATAATGGTATATATTACATTACATTACATTAACATTTATTTATAAAGCGCCAACATATTCCGCAGCGCTGTACAATAAGTGGGTTACATACATTGGACATACAGAGTAACATATATAGCAATCAATAACCGATACAAGAGGTGAAGAGGGCCCTGCCCAAAAGATCTTACAATCTACAAGGAGAAAGGGTTGAGACACAAGGGGGGTCATTTATCAACAGTGGGCAAATTTGCCCGTGGGCAGTAACCCATGGCAACCAATCAAATTGTTACACTCATTGTTCTGCCAACAGCTGGCTGAAAAAAGCTAATCACTGATTGGTTGCTATGGGTTACTGCCCATGGGCAAATGTGCCCACTGTTGATAAATGAGCCCCAAGGTGTGGGAATGGGCATGACCAGAGTTGTGAGAGGTGTGGCACAGGGTATTGCTAAACTAGATTAGGGTAAGCTTCTCTGAATAAATGTGTTTTTAGAGATCTCTTGAA